>NW_008235809.1:83770-104716 GCF_000691975.1 Corvus brachyrhynchos | reverse complement strand
CTTCCCGGGATCCCAGGGCACCGGTGCCGCGTGCTCCCCGAGCTCGCTCCGGAGCGCCCCCTGCAGCCGCGGGGGAACCATCGCACCCGCCCTGCTCACCGGGAGCCGCCAGCGCCCCTGCCGGCTGCGAGCAGAACTGCACCCGAGGGGAAATAGCCTGACAGCCGAGAAGGCTGGCACTGGGTTTGTGATTGCTGTTACTGCCATAGTTGTTGTTGTTTTTGTTTGACTGGTTATATACATACATATATATAGTAAAGAACTGTTATTCCTATTTCCCACATCTTCGCCTAAAGGCTCTTGATTTCAAAATATAATAACTTGGAGGGAAAAGGGGTTATATCTGCCACTTCAAGGGGGGCCTCTGCCTTCCTTAGCAGACACCTGTCTTTCAAAACCTAGACACCAGGCTTCATCCAACTGTAAATACTGGACTTGCAAGTTCCTGGCAAGCAGGTTAGGGGATGTCTGAGGAACATTTATAGGCTGAAGCTTTGCAGTCAGTGTATCAGCCATTATTGTGAAAAGAAGCCAGATGTTTTCTCTGCTGTAGGAAATTCCTGGAGTCTTGCTTTTCTGATCCACTCTGTAGCTGGATGGAACAGCAGCTGCTTAAGTTTTCCTTGATTCAAATGCATTTGAATTTCCTATGATGATTCCTATTTCCAAATGCATCAATTTCCTATGATTTCAAATGCATAGTTAGGGGTGTCAAAAGGCAACAGAGAATCATGACCTGCAATAGATCTCTGCAAGTCTTTTATTTTGTTTCCTTCCTATTCTGGATATTTAAGATGGCAACCATCCATCTGATCCAAAGATGTCTCAGTGGTTATGCTAACAGAAATCTGACATCAAAGGCATTTCAAAGCTGTTGCTGAGCATGTACTGAGTGTGCCTTGAGGTTGAAATTTCAGTAAGACAAAGGTTAAGACTGTGGCTTATGCTAGCTTGATTCTCCAACCTAATACAACCACAATCCTAACACAGCTTCCCTCCAGCAGACAAGCTGGGTTAGATAAGGCAAAAACATCTGTGAAAAATTTTGATTTGCCCTGGGCGATATTTTGATCACAAAACCAACATCTATGGTAAACACAAACTCATTCAGAATTCATCATAAAAATAAAATACAAGGGAAATGTCAACCAAAAACTTTCACTCCTGTAGAAAGATATTCCTGCCATTAAGTATCTTTATTGGTGATGTGGAAGAAAACAGAAAATCAGTGCAGAGAATATTTTCAGATGAGATGAAAATTGTCAAGACAGTAAATGAGGAAGATTGGTTAGATAGGGTGAACTGGGTCACTTGCTAAAGTCGGTGGAATTTAAAAATCAACTTTCATAAAGGAAGGAAAAGGAAAAGCAAAGATGAGAGGCCATATATGAGGGGGGGTTGTATCCTGAAGTTCATGACATTGGGAAACAGCATCACAGTAATGGCAACCTACCATCTGACTTCTGTAACGTAATGGAAGAGGTCCAATAACTAATATTTGACCCTGAAAATGTAAGAGCATACCAATGTTGTAGGCAGTGACAAATCCAGATTTGCAAATTTGTGCATCCGCACTTCAAAGTTATAATTTTAAGCATTCAACAAGAGCAGAAAAAATTGAAGCCTGAAGAAACTTGGTGTATTTATCTCATTTAAAGGAAGAAAGAGGTGATTTGACCAAAGTTTGCAAGCACCCCTCTGTGAAATAGATTTCTAATGGAGGCTGCACCTATTTGTGGCATGGAAAGAAAGAGCACAGTCCTGAGTTTGGAAGAAGCAGCAGCAAAAATGGCAGCTAGCAAAAGGCAGACAGCTTGAAAAATCAGTCACAGAATCACAGTCCTTCTGGGCAGGGCTACTCGGTTTGTTCATGCCCAGCCTGTGCTGATACCGGGGGTTGCCCTGACCCAGGTGCAGCACCAGCACTTGGTCTTGTTAAACCTCATGATGTTCCCATGGACCACTCCTCAAGCTTGTCCAGGTCCTTCTGGATGACATCCTGTCCTTCAGGTGTGTCAAACACACCTCACAGCTTGGTGTCACATGCAAACTTGCTGAGGGTGCACTTGATCCCTTTTTCTATGTCATTAATGAAGATATAACACTGATCCCAGTAAGGACCCCTGGGTGTCCCACTTGTCACTGATGTCCTTTGGTGCTCAAAGCTGTTGACCACGACCCTCTGGATGTTACTATCCAACCACTTTCTTATCCATCTGACCATTCATCAAATGAAACATGTAATCTGAGCAGCCCAGCTCGTGAGCACACAAAATGTGTTGATTTCACCAGGACACAACCTCCACCCAGCTCAAACTAAGGCATAGTTTTCCTTTGATCAGAACAAATACTGTTAAGGATGCAACCATCCTCTTACCAGCAACCTTAATTCACTAATCTAAGGCTAAATATTTACAGTCATTCTCTAAATAAATAATGATAATGAAAGAGAAGAAAGAAACCTGTCGCCCTTGTAGCTCTAATCTACAGTGAGTTTTGCACTCCATATACTGCATATCTTCATCTCAGCAGGCAGCTCTCATTCGAGAGGAACAGGTGTCATGGGCTGTTGCAGAGGACACAAAATGTTCTTTCTTCAGAGATTTATTTTATTGCTTTTGCTATAAAAAGTCTTCAGGCTCAAGCACATGAGAGCCCCATGTGTGTGCACAAACAGTGGGAGTCAGTCAGACACACACTTGAAATCGGTTTGGGGACTCCCAGTAATTGCAAAGCCAATTCAGCACCAGCTTCCCACAGCCACTGGCCAGTGAAATACGTCCAGGGAAACAGACAGCTTTCAGTTCTGAGTGGAGCAGATTTCCTGTATGAAACCAGCACAACATATCTGGCCACCAGAAAATAAATAGCTTTTCTGGGTAACTCTTTCTTCCTTAGTGGATTGATTATTTATTGAAACAAAAACCCCAAGCAGATCATCTATGGTCAGGACATTATGCTGTTTGTGCTGTCATAATTGTCACTGTATGCTGGAAAAATCTGTCAAGAGGAAAGACAGGAAGGGGACCCCTCCAGCATCCTGCACAAAACTGCACTGAAGGCACTCACTCACTCAAATGTGAACTCCAAGCAAGTGGCAGCTGGTAGACAGAGCCACCCAACAGATTTTCTGTCCTGTGAAGAGCACTGACCAACATCCCTCAAAAGGAATTTTCATTCCAGAAATACTGAAATTATCAGTTTTGACATTGCTCATGATTACTCATGGAATCTGAGTTAATGCAAAAATGGTTTCAAACACTCCAATACTCTACTTTTCAGAAACTAAGCTTTCTAGCATAGTTTGCTCCCAATGCTGCTTCCAATTTACACAGACAAACTCAATTCTTCACCTAGGGTAGGGGGGACTGTCTGTACTGGATGGAAGATTTCAACTCCAGTTTTGATTACCTTTCTACAGTTTCAGATGACCCAGTAAGGGTCATGGCCACAGCAGTCACAGCACCAGAATAGAAGCTCCCTGAACAAAGTTTCCAGTGTATTAGTGGCACATTTTACCTCCTCACATGCTCATAACAACAGCTCAGTGAACCCTGAGACTTGGATTGCTCAAAGGATTTGTTGAGCTCAACAGAGAATGTTCTTGTGTTCCCCATCTCAACTACTCTTTGGGATACCATGAATCCAGCAAGGCCTGACAGACACATTTCCCATCTGGAGGGTGACTGCAGGTCAGGCGGACTGATGCTGAGTCTGAGTGGGTGTTGAAAAGGCGAAGGAGCAGCAGATCCAAATCCCCAGCACCCTCACAGAGGCCAGCACTGCCTGCTCCCAGCAGGGTCCTCACGTAAACAGGGGTACCCTTGTCAATCAGACCACCCCTGTGGGAGGGCAGACGGTGCCAGCAGGAAGCTTCAGCCAAAATCTGAAGTTTGCTGATCGTGTAACCTACAATAATTACCAAGACATGTATTTGCTCCCATTAACTACAGCAGGATCTGGCAGCTGTGACATCCCTTCTGCCTCCTTGCCTAAACACAAACTTGGAAGAGAGGCATGAACAGAAATGAAGTGACCCGGGATCGTCAGGGAACTGTCAGCTTCCAGGTGACATGCAGGGAGCACTTGCTGTGAGGGACATCTGCTGTAAGCAAACTCCTGCCTCTTGCTGGATCCTGGGGGTGCTCATGGCCTCCCCTCAGTTCAGATGTAAAGCAAAACTTCAACTTTATGTGGCTGCAAAGCCGAGACCAGCTGGGCTCAACATTGCATCAGATGGGCAGGAGGGTGAAGTCAGTCACTTCTATGTTCACAGCTGCTAGGAGCAAAAATCTCACTGGTCTTCCAGTGTGTCTGTTACTCCAGTGATTTGCAATGACCACCAGGGCCAGGGTGTGTCCCATGAAGGCTGGGACTAGGGATGGAGACACATGGAAAAGAATTTGCAGAAAACCACCATTCCTTATCTTTCAGATAGGCACTGCAGCACAGGACAGTAATTTTATCACCCAGCACTGTTTGTTATGAGTCTGATTCATGCTCCCATATGTTATAACATGACAATATTTTTACTTCCAGAGCCGAATAACAAGGAAACATACTTCCAAGTGAACACAGTGGGAATTTAATGTCAAGCTTCTTTAGTTCAGATACCGTATGAAACAGATAGCAGATATAGGGGAATAAACAGGAAACATAGTATCTCCATGACTGCCATCTGTATAAATAAGCATGGGGGGAGCTTGAAGGTTCACTGCACTTCTGTTCACGAGTCCTGATGGGCTTGAAATAAAACATTTCCTCTCTGATAGTTCATTGATCAGCTTCCCTCAGCCTGGAGTTTTCCTTAAGGCAGCTCCCTATTAATGCCACATTTGCCATCACTCCAGTATGCCAGTGTTGCAATGGGAGCTTTCCTTAACACCAGCACCACAGTAACCTGCACTGCCCTTTGCCCAGACTGGTGGGTGAGAGGCTGGACCTGACCCAGCCATGCCACTCACAGCCCAGAGAGCCAAACGTGTCCTGGGCTGCATCCAGAGCCCCATGGGCAGCAGGGGAGGGAGGGGATTGTGCCCCTCTGCTCCGCTCTGCTGAGACCCACCTGGAGCACTGCATCCAGCTCTGGGGTCCCAGCACAGGAGGGACAGGGACCTGCTGGAGCCAGTCCAGAGGAGGCCATCAAGATGATCAGAGGGCTGGAGCACCTCTGCTGTGAGGAAAGGCTGAGAGAAGTGGGATTGTTCAGCCTGGAAAACAGAAGGCTTTGGGGTGACCTAACTGTGACCTTCCAGTACCTGAAGAAAGCTGACAAGAAAGATGAAGAGAGATTATTTGCAAAAGCATCTAGTGACAGGACAAGGGGGAGTGGCTTCAAACTGGAAGAGAGTAGGCTGAGATTAGATATTAGGAAAAAATTCTTTACTGTGAGGGTGGTGAGGCACTGGCACAGGCTGCCCACAGAAGCTGTGGATGCCCCATCACTGGCAGTGTTCAAGGCCAGGCTGGATGGGGGGGTGAGCAACCTGGTCTAGTGGAAGGTGTCCCTGCCCACAGCAGGGGGCTGGAACTAGACCATCTTTAAGGTTTCTTCCAACACAAACCATTCTGTGATTCTATGATTCATTCTCTGATGCCTCAGATCCCAGTTGAAGCCACTGAATCACTGAATCCAGACCATCTTCTCACCCACTTGTAACACGACAGAGCTAGAGGTAACTCCAGAGATCTAGCAAAAGACTGCCTTCCAAAACATCCAATCCCTCCTGGAAACTATTTTCCTCTGTCCCAAATCCTTAACTTTGATCTAGCAAAAGCTAACTTGATGACTCATAAGGGTAACAGTGAATTAGGAGAAGCCTTCAAGAATATTGAAAAATTTTCTTTTTTATTAGTTTGTGATATCAAGTAGGCATTGACTGAAACACAGATATTTAGCAACTTCTTGGTTTTCATCAAAGGTTCCTTTAAAATCCCGGACACGTCAGCTTACAGACTGTGGTTGGCCTGAAGGTCCTGTGGTTATGTCTTGGGGTGACTTTATGATGTGTATCCCATATCGCTGCCCTATGCCCAGAAATTAATTTGTGTACCTTTCTATGCCTTTAAACTGAGCCTGAGAGGGGGAAGGAAAAACCGAGCAGAACTCCTTCAAAGCAGTTTGCAGCTTGTTCAAGGTCACACAGAGATAGAGGTGGCTCTCTGCGTTCAGCTGCAGCAGGAGATCAACAGGGAAGGGAAGCACCCGGCTTGCTTTTCTTTCCAGCCAGCTTTCGGCAGTTTTTTTTTTTTCCTCAGCTCTTTTTCCTTTGGAGAGTTGAACTTCCATTTTCCTGGGACTTCGTTTTTTTTTCCTTTTCTCTCTACTGGACAGTTTCAACATCGGAATACACTGGGAGGACTTTCCACCAAGCTCTTGGCCCCGGAGGTGGGCCCACCACCTTGTCCCAGCTCCAGGGAGGGGGAAAGAGATCTACGGAAGAACTCTGAAATTTTCCCAGGTTTCTCTCAGCAGAGCGAGAGGTTTTATTATTTAGCATTATTATCCTTTTCCTGTGTGCTCGTCAAATAGTTTTTGTCTCTTTCACTTTCCTTCAAGGAAAATTTATTTTTCCTGAACCTGGTGGGGGAGGGGTGGTTGTGCCTTCTCTCAGAGGATGTATTTCTAAATTTGACCAAACCAGCACAGGTTATTTCTCATTTCCTGGGTCTTACTGCTGTAACCACTGCATCTGTAGGCTAACTCATCCCAGGTTTTGTTCCTGTGAGTGTTCTGGAGCTACCTGCACTTCTTCATTAGGAGAAAAGAGGAGGCTGGGATCAATTAGTGACAGAAATAAGCAATATCCTCATGTGAACTGCCCATATTCTACTGCAGGGAATAAGGGCTGGAGAGGCTGCAGTGCTGGGAAGCAGCAATAAACCATGTTTCTTACTAATCACCATTCTGAAACACAATCAGATAAACCAATCCCAGGAAGAGAGGTGTCTGGTACCAACTCCTGTTCTCCAGGGAACATGATAACCCTCTGAAAACAAAGATAAGACATTCAACAGTGCTGAAGTTTCTCCCTCTTAACTCTGCAACGTACTGTTTCTATATCCACAGAATTAAACTATCAGTTGTGCTGCATCAAGTGCCTCTGTCTGGAACACCCCACCTGAAATCCCTTTCTTTTGCCTCATCCTGTCGCCACGTTGGTTTAATTTTGAGCTAATGTTGGCAGCCAACAGGCAGCTCCTTTGGTGGGTGCTGCATGCTTGGCTGAGCCAAGGGAGTGCTGCAAGCTGTGCCACACAGTGCAGCAACCACAGGAACTGCTTGTCAGGCTGTGTTGAGCAGTGGGACATCCAAGAATGCCTAATGGCACTTTGCAAAGCAGAGGGAACTTCCACTCACTTCTCAGATCAGTTCAATCCTCTCCCTGGGAGCACCTGTGCAGAGTGCTGCCCCTGTGGGCTGGAGATGCACACTTACTTTCTAAAGTAAGAAGGAGCAACTTCCTGCAACTTCCATAGGGTGTTGTGAGGCTGAGCCCATGGATGGATACATGGGTGGAGTTTGGTGACTGAGTGAGAACCGATGGTGTTCTCTGCCCAAGCTGTGCTCCTGGGCAGCATGTCAAGGATCAGGGTTGGTCTGATCAAGCTCCTGGGCATAAGCTCCAGCAGGACTTGCAAAACCTGAGTGTTGAGAAGATTCGGGGCAGGGGACAAATAGGCATGGTAATATTATACACAATTCTTCAAGAGACACACATTTGCTGCCAAGAAATTACAGACATAACTGCTTAGACTAGATGTGGTAGGATTTCATCTATTTCATAGGAAATAATGAAGCCTTTTAGTGTGTATTTATACTTAGCACCATGCCGCATTCTTCCGCTTTTTCTCCTCACCTTTTTTAATGATCTCTTTTATGCTGAAGTATCAAGCACCAAAATAACTCAGTGATGGGGATCCTTGGCATATAAAATATATTTTTAAGGCTTTTGTTTTTTCCTGGAAATTCCATTGTACAAATCTTCTTGCACTGGAAACAGAAAATATCAGAGCCATCAAACATATGCAATGCCATTTATTGAAGCTTGAAACAAATATGTCATCATAGTTTGCTTTTTAAACCTTGAAATGTTAGAACAAGCTGTGAATGTGAAAAATACACATTTTTTCCTGAGCAATCTGTTGAAGCTGATGTGTCTTGGGCTAATATGATAATATAATAATAATAATACACCTCTGCACTTAGTATTCAATTCAGTTTTGAGACTAATGACCATCTGGGTTCAGATCATAAATCCACCTTCACTTAAGAACAGCTGTGTCATAATAGCAGTGGCACTGCTCTGTTAAAACAGTTCATGTTGTCACAGTATTTTCCCTAAAGTTTTAAGCTGAGCAACAGTAATGACTGCACTTCCCTGGGTAGAAAGACTATTTTGACTAATGTCTGTAATATAATTTATTCACTTTTCATTAATTTCAAATGAAATTAATAAATTTCAGCTCCCTGAAGAAAAAATGAAGGCAGAGATGGTTTAACTCCATACTAGCCCTAAGGAGCACTGGAAAGGACAACAACTCCTGCAGGCATTTTCCTCCCATCTGCACCACATCCACTCGGTCAGCTCCTTTCTCATTAGCCCACATACCTGGCAGCCTCCTTCTGCTGACCTCTGTGGATAAAATGTTATGCAGGTACCTCTATGCACAGAATAATCTGACCCAGAACGTTGTCCCGCCCAAATCCTATAGGATGCTTCTGGGAATGTAAGGCACATCTGCACTGCCCACCAGTCCAGGCTGTTTGGCTATTGGGAAACTGCTCTACACAATGCAGCCCAAGCCGAAGCCCTGCCCAAATCCTTCCTGAATCAGGCGAGACACCTCTACTCCTGCACGATTCAATATTTCTGTGTCCAGTGGAGTAAGACCTGCCCAGATTTCTATTGCTCAAAGGGTCCCCAGAAGGAGAGAAGCACACTGTGAAACTTTAAAAAGCATCATGTCTGGCGCTGGCCGGCAACACCACAGACATCTATTATTGTAAGAGCGTGTGCATGCATGCACGTGCACCACTGCAAGTCATCCCCATGTCTATTAATCTAGCACCACATTTTTAACAGTGGATTTTGTTTTATCAGCACCTAAACCTGGGGTTATATTGCCATCACAGAGGTTAATAAATCTAACCTCACCATGCTGCATATTTCAAACTCCCAGAGATTTCAAGTGAAGAAGTAAGTCCTCATTCAAAGGTCACAAACCTTTGAAAAATTACAATTTGACTCGTGGTCATCATTAGGTTAATACATTATAGCCAGGCTAAAATACTTCTATTAACTTTCATAAAGGTCTGTCTAGAAAAAAAGCTACTGCTAGTCATAGTTCTGTAACCATAGTGACACTTGGATTCATGACCACACGTCTCGCTGTATACTGCATAAAATGTGACATTTCCCTGCACTACAATCTGAAATTGTAAGGTAAGTAGCGTGCAAATCTGAGATTTTCAAAAAAGCATGAAGAACCAAGGTGTCCAAATCCTACTGAATTCCAAAGGAATCTAAATGTCTGCTCTTGTTCAGGTCTTTACAAAATGCCCAGTTTTGTTCAAAGGGTCCAGTCTTGGTTCCCTGAAGTTTGTTTTGGCATTTTCTTCACTAGCAAAACAGATAGGCTGTTTAGCTAGTGGTGCCCTCATGCCTGAGGCCCAAGCTATGCAGATACTATTCTGGGCCTCAGATTCCTGTCCCAGGAGCCCTCAGCTCCACTATGATCAAGGATTTACAAAGGGGGAAAAGTGTGCTGTGAGTGAATGGTAGTGCTCTTGTGGATGTGGGCTTATGCTCTGCTGGGAGATAGTGGATGAAATGATAGCTCTATCACTGAATATTTGTGTGAATTACAAAGTTTCCAGTTGTTAGTTGGCCTTTATGCTGATGGTGTAAAATTGGTTTCAAAATGTAGTATGGGAAATTTCCAGCTGAAATGCTTGCATGCCACATGTGAAGCTGCAAGAAAGGTTTAAATCTGTAAAGTTGAAATCTGTCATAAAAGTTAACATGAAAATAGAAAACCTGTTTAGCTGGGTTGTCTCATTGCTCCTTCCTTCGTCATTTGTCAAAGAACAGAAGGATTTCAGTTTTCAAATGCAAAAGACTCAACATCAAATTGTCCTTACCTACATCTGCTTAGAAGTCTTTCGCTTTCTCGCTACGTGACTCCTTTACTCTTTGTGCCGTAAACTGTGGAACCCATTACAGTGCCTGGTTCCTCTGCCCAGCAGCTGTAATATTCTTGAACCAAATGGAGCTGACCACAACATAAAACTGGTGGAAGTGAGAAGTCAATAGAGAGAGAATACCACCCTTTCCAAAGGGTAAGTGTTGAGGTTAAATTTTTGCTGCAGAACAAGCTGGTGCAACCTCTGTGCTCCAACAGATTCCTGACAGCTTTTTATGTTCTGCTAACTTGTATCATTCGTGTCTGAATACCTGCAGCTATGGAGACTGGCCATAGTTTTGACTTGGTTGCTTTACCTGATTTCAAGTGGCCTCAGATGGTTAATTTTAAATGGAGAGGAACTACAGATGATACTTCAGAATGTTGTTGCCTGTCTAGCAAAAAATATGCAAACCCAAATTTTTCTTTACACTGAAATTATTCTATCAGATGGAATGTGTAAAACTGTCTAAGAGATATTGCTGGTTTCTCCCCTAAATGTGTAAAAAAGACACATAGATGTGGCACTTAGGGATGTGCGTGGTTTAGTGGTGGACTTGGCAGCACTGAGTTAGAGATTGGACTTGATCTTAAAGGTCTTTTCCAACCTAAATGATTCCCTGACTCTATTAAGGTGGTAGATGCAAATGGTTTTGCTTTTGTGCTACCAAGAAAAGTTGCTTAGAACATAACTGGGAACTTAACATCCCATATTGACGGGGTTTTCAGGTTACAGCAAGACATTTGTAGCAGAAGAACACTGTCAAGAACACGTTATGGATGAGGTATCCTTCAGAGGTTCAGTCAAGTACTAAGAGAAGATTTTTCCTCCTGAAAAAAACCAATGTTTCAATTCATCCTGCCTATCATAAACAGATACTATAAAACTCTTCTTTTAAATTTATGAAGTGAGCAATGAATTCAGAGAAACACTGCCACTTCACCTTGGTTCTTAAAAAAGGAAGGCAAATGGGCATAAAGAGAACTGGCCCACGGCAGTTAAGTGTCTGTTGCCCCAAGGGCCACCTTCACTAAGCACTCTCGAGTGCTGGTGTTTCAAGTGGGTTTCAGAAAAGAGATGGAAGAACAAGTTAAAAATACATTACAAAAAATCAGAAAATTCTTGCAAGCCTGTTTCTAGCATCTACACATGCCTAAGAAGTACTAGCTGCTGGTACATTGTAAATTATGTTACAAATTTTGGACTACTACAGAAAAAAAAATGAAGCAGTAAATTATGACTGATAACCCTAGGTGATGTGTTTTCCTAGTTTTGATCACAGATTTCCATTTATGTTGGATGGTTCAGAAAAAAATAAGGAACGTAAAACCTGTAAACAAAAGCTCTATTCAAGGAAACAAGATAAAAACAGCTAGTGCCAAGCTGCTTGGTTGTTGTTTTCTGGGTTTTGAGGTGGTTTTCTCCTAGATTTAATGTAATTTTGTTGTTTGAAGCCTTGCAGATCCCCATGTCTTGCTTTGTTACGAATCTGGGGCTGACTACATGTGAAGCAGCACTGAGTCTGTATTGATGGCAGCAAGCACTTGCCAATGCCTTTCAGCCTCTGGCAGAAGTGAACCGACAGCTGGTCTTTGCTGCAGGGCAGCCCTGTAGTGAAGAAGATGAGAACACTTAGCTGTATTTTGCTGACATACTCTCTGTATAGGCAAGATCACCCTCTAAAAGGCTTTTGAAGACTTTACTAGAAGGGCTCTGAGATGCTGCTGTTCCTACCTGAGGGTACCTGCTGGATACAGCAGTACACAGACTACACATAAAGATCTGTATCCTTCTGTAAGCTTTCTGCCTCCCCTGATGCCTCTTTTTCTGGGCTATTAACCATCTACACAACTGGGTCCCTGGGCCTTTGAAGGACAGAGGTACAGGACACTCTGACTCACAAAAGTACTTCTCTCCACCTCTTGATTTTGGACAGTCTCACCCTACGGGACACTGATTTTTTTACAGTGCCTGTCTGTAAGAATTTTTTTACTTGCACTTCCAGTCCAGAATTTGCAGTTTCCATAGAGGGATCTATCTTAAGAAATGGCATCCTTTTGGACTCACTATGTGTCCTTCCACAGTCCCCAACGCAGCCTGAGTTACCTAAAACAGGCCAATACAAGCAGACTTAGTAATTTAGTTGTGGCATCATAAATTAGGGATGCATGCTCAGAGACTGCACTCCCCATCATGGCAACATGAGGTCAAAAGAGCTGGAAGACCCAACAGCATGGTTCTGCCAACAGAGCAGCCAAGCAGTAGCAGGCCAGGCTGACCTGTAATTACTGAGCCCACAGTACTCAAAACAAGTTGACAGAGTGAGTCAGTCCCCAGTTTTTGCAGAACCTCAGCACAACGCCTTCTGAAAACTGTTTCATGCAGGTATATTACTGTACCTGTATTTTTCCTGCACTCTTGCAGATTGCACTTCTGATATTTCGTGGGCTTGGCTTTATCCACACACATACTGTCATCTTCAGTTTCATTAGTTCCTGTATTCATGCATTTTACAGTTCTTTGCTGAATGCCCCCTCCACAAGAAACAGTGCACTGAAAAGAAGTAATTTTAACATATATGAAACTTTTTTTACATGGAAATTTTGTAATATGCCAGCTGTGGTGTAATAGGAAGCTAAAACTACCATGTGATCCAGAAGCAATGGCATTACAGTACTTTGTCTGCTGCATCCAGACACCTCCATGGCGCATTTTGGCCAGATTTGGCAGGATGCAGTAGAGGGTAAATAGTATAAATACAGCATCTTGGAATGTGTAAATAGAGGGAGAGGACTGTTTTCTACAGGGAGGAAAAGGAAGATTTTCAATGCCAGTTCTACAATATAACAGAGTAGTAAACCAAATTAGTACAAATTAGGACATTTTTTGCTTCCTGTGTTTTCTGACTATCTAAGTTAAACATGAATAACTGATTGCAATGTTAGGTCTAAAAAAGATCAAACTAAGATTTTAATAAAAGCCCAAGAAAGGTTTTGCTTCTTTCCTGGCATTTAAACAGTGGTTACCCTTTCTTTATGACCACAAAAGAACTGCCAGCTCCTTGTTCTGACTGCACACAGAAGGCCATAAAACCCAAACACTTCTAAAATATCGTCCTGTACCATTCTGTAAATGTACTTAATTCTTCTGACTTCCCAGAGTGTCTCAGAATTCCAATTAGTTTTAAATTCTTTTTCTCTACAGATAAATAGTGCCAGCAGATAAATGAGATAAATAATTCAGCAGAAAGAGAATGTCAGCTAATGAAGCACAAGAGACGAAGGCAGAAGTGGAACCTCTGTCATTTTTCTGCAAGTTGTCCCCTCTGTAATGCATATCTCTGTGCATGAAACACAACAGTACTGGTGTGAGGTACACTGAAAGATCTTAGGTATTCTTGCAACAACTTTATATTTATGTTTAAAATATTTTTATAAAGTAAAATTATTAATGAATACATCAATATGGGATTAATAAATCAATTAAATAGTTGCTATAACATTTGGTATTCGATTGCCTATTTTATGCAGTTCACTTCCATATTTAAGTGTTACACTAACTCTACATTACATTGTAGTCATGTCTCATCTAATGGCTTTGTGTCAAAACCAACTCATTACATTTTCTGTGTTAAATGAGACTCCATCATTTCATTATTTGTGGCTCCTGCTTTTAGCATTCCTTCAATATTCCATTCTCCTGGGAGGAGTATTTGTAATGTACGCAATGTTGATTAAGGAAACTGGAGGGAAAGGTTTATCATATATACATATTTCTCTATAGATAAATATGTATAGCAGATACTGGAAGGTTCCCCAAAAATATGCCTCATATTTGTCAGTAAGATTTCCAAGTACTAAATAGGAGGCTATTGGTCAAAATTCAGAATTCCTCTTTGTGTGGGCAAGCACAATACTCCCCAAAGTTGTTTTGAGAATAACCCAATCCCCTCCAATAGTCCCAAACAGTGGAAAATTTCAAATGAGCAATGGAGGAACGTTAATGTTGAAACTCCTTTTTTCTTAGACAAGATAAAAATTGCAGCCCTCCAGCAACATATAATGCAGCAACAAGAAGTAGAAGCTACAATATCTGTCACCTGAAGGAATGGACACAGGCTGGCTATTAAATGCTCAGTACTGTTTTCAAAAGTTCTTCTCTTGCACAAGAAACTGTACTTGCAGTACAGGTACAGGTACTGCAGTTCAGATACATGTGCACAACACGACCACATATGGCCAACAATATGACAAGAAACAAGACAGAAATAAAGTGAATCCTACCGGGCTCCAAGCCTGGTGAATCCACTGTGTGCAAGGCTGCCTGTTACACGATGCAATGGCATCAGGTCTTTTGGTCCAGTCACAGAGCCCTTCCCGGGGGCAGTAGATGCGCCGCTTCTGCTGGCCACCACCACATGTCCTCGAACACTGACAAAACAGGGGCCCAGTCAGAGGTGGGAAAGGATGAGAAACCAGAAACAGGCCACAGAGACAGCTAGACATGTTCATGCAGAAATGTGGGGCCACACGTAACAAGAACCCTGTGTCACTGGCCCATGGGTTTAGAAAGATATATGAGCTAGCTTGCACATCAAATGAAGAAGACATGAAGAAAAGGTCTGCACTGAGGCACTTATTCCATGTGCTTGGAAGGAGACAGGGAAGAAGCTGTTACTTGGGGAAAAGCTGCTCCTGGCACATCCTACTGCAAGGACTAAAGGACAGCATAGAAGTGGCTACACGGAACAGGCAACATAGAACTGCTCATCAGCATCACCAACACCAGTAGCTTCTCTAACAAGAACAAGATTAGAAGTCATGTGTCTGCAAGATTAATCTATAACACTAACTGAAGACAGAACAAGTTCATAAGATGCAGCATTTCATTTTTATGAGGTGGTTGGGGAAATTAAAATTCAATCCATACAAAAATTGAACTGTTTGGCAGTAAAAGTTTCATACAAAGATAGTGACCCAGGTTATTTTTTAAACATTCTTCTGTCCATATTCTAGAATTACTTATGCACTGATATTTTACTATTTTTTCACTAAGTCTGTAGTAGAGTCTACTTGAAATACACTCTGGCATGAAACAAAGTACCAAATATACTTTGAATAATGCATTGTTCCTCCTACAAGGAATTGCACCCCTATGGACAGAGCAATGTATCTGACATCTGATAAATTAACCTTCTCAATCCATTTCTATCCAGTGTCCTTAGCATGAGGACAACTGTCAGGGTTGGACTGGTGTTTTTATAAAGTAGTTTAAGTGGCAAACAAGTGTAATCATTCGGCTATTTTTATTTTTCCAACCCCTGCTGATTGCTCTGACAGCATACCCTGGTCTCCTCCAGGTGTGATTTGTTAGTGCCCTGCAAAGCAAATGTGATCACTTCCCTTAAAATCCTGAAGCATCAGGTCCACAAGGCAAATATCATGACACTTTCTCCAGAGCTGCTTTCAGTGGGGTTAAATTTTAAAATATAACCAGACCATGTGCTTTAGCTGACATAAATATGTGCCTGGCTGCCTCCGAGTTTGTTGGCACAGATGTATACTACAAAGGGACCCAAAAAGTCAGATTTATCTTGTCTGATCTAAGCCTCTGGCCCCATAAAATTTCAGTCCAAAAGTGTAAATGAAAATCCTAAATTCACCATAATGAGAAAGCAACATTAAAATGGCAGCAAAAAGGATTCATCTAAATGAACCACATTTACTGATCCAATAGGATAGCTAAAAAAAATTTTCTTTCAGGTCATCTGCTTCTCTCTTTCAAGATACAGTAATTTACAACTCCAGCTGTAAATCACGTGCAATTCTAAGAATGATTCTGTGAAGCCTTATGAACACCTGTATTTTATGAACAGCTATTTTTTGCTGTAGCCATACACAAGAACTGCAGAGTGGCACTCACCAGCTGCGTGTTCCTTGGAGCAGAAGTTTACCTGACAGCATGGGATCTAACAGCTGCTTGTTACCTGAAAGGAAATTGCTGGTTCCCAGAGTTTCTTTTAAAGAGCAGTACCTCACTCCAGGGCTCCATACGCCATTGCAAGCAAGGCTCTGTGTTACAGCTAGTGTTGAATTGTGGTTTATAGCTGAGTAACTGGCAGTGGAAAGGCCTGAGAAGCCGCTTTTCCCGAACATCAATGCAGTGAACGTCTCGGGTCTTGAAGCCTCTGCTGCAGTTCACAGAGCACTGTACACAAAACAGAGAGAGGCACATCTCCACATGATGCTCCACTGAGGGGCTGTACCTGCCCCAGTCACAGAGGAGGAGGACAGCCTGAGCTTTGAGCATCCTGAACAGAGGGAATTTCCAGTTTACCATAACAGCAATCTGTTGTGAGGCTTAAACACTGTGGTTTTCCTTACAGCAGCCCAGAACACGCTATGTAAGTACTTCCCCTCCTACACTGCTATGGCTGTTAATAATATGGATACATATTTAATTGGGAAATCTTGCCAGCTATTTCCAAAAATGTCATAGTGAAAGAGTCATAATGCAATAAATACAAAAAAACCGGGTTCTGTATGCAGGGATATTGTCAGTTCCTTAGTTGCTTCGGAGGGAGGAAGGGAATGAGTAGCAGTTCCCAGCCTCGCCTTCCTTGCACCTCCATGGCACCAGGAGGATCCATACCCCAAGAGCAGCCTGAGTTTGAGAGAATGGGAGGGACGAGAGAGGCACCCTAAGCCTCACTCACAGCCTGTGAAGTCACTGCTCAGCTTAGGGCTCTGCTGAGGAGCTAAGTGAGCCCTTCCAGTCTCCAATTTCTAGCCAGAGCGTCTTCCAAGGCCTCATGCAGCATCACCAGGTCCTGTCCCCAGGCACCAAGGCTCAGGACCTTTCCTGCTCTGGAAGAACTGAATTTGCTATCTCAGGGATAAGGAAAAATACGTATTTTGTCTTCACTTAGAATTAAAGCCAGTTCCAAATGCACCAGTTGAATGATCTCAGATTAGCTTTCCTCTTTTACCACTATGATGCAATAGCAACTGATTCTGTTCTCCTTTGCACAAATAAGCATCCTTAGTTGAGCAAGGAACCTGAATACAATACTTCTCCTAGGAGATGAAGAACAGATGGAAAGGGAATCCTTTCTCTTGTCCACAGGACAGGTTTCTGTCTGTCTGGATAGAAACAGTGGATGGAAGTGACTGTGTAAGAAACTGAGAACAACAGCCTCAAAATATATACAAATTATATCTGTCATTAAACTCAGATGCTAAAACTTAGTCTGAGGCACCTTTCTTTTAGGAGAGGGGAAAAATTAGGTAAAAGTAAAGGAGCAGAAAAAGCTCTACTACACAAGCAGGGAACCCAGCCATCTTGCCGTGATAAGGTCCCTTAAAAATATTTGAAATGAGTAACAAAATACAATTGCCACTTGTAAAGCAAGCAGAATTTAGTCATTTTTATAGGAAATTGTAATTAGGTTTGTATAGTTCACTTGATGGAAAATAAGGAGGGTAACACAAATCTGATAGGAGAAGCCTCTTGCCTCAAACTTGTTTCATAACTGGACCGACATTTTTTAAAATTTGCTTCTGTAATATTTTGTCACTAAACCTGATTGCTAGCTATTTTTTGTGACACGAACATCATTCACTTGTTGCTAGAGCAATGACATCTATGAAGAAAAAGTGAAGGTGAAATTGCCCTACTGCAGCTGCGAGGGCAGGATGTCTATGCATCTTTTAAAATTAATTTCGAAGGCTGAAATGTAGTTATATAAAGCCTTGGCCTTTCCTGAACTTTCTAAACAGGCATGTAATTCCTGCACAAATCAATTTTACATCAAAGAGCTCAATAATACCACAGGTTTTGTAACTATAACCTTTTATTTCTATCAATCTGCCCTCTAGCCCAATGGCAACAACATTGTCCACAGAAATGGTCTGTACTGAGAAAGTTTGACACACCTATCTTTTTCCTTATTAAATCAACAATATTTAAACCAGAATTTTTTAGTTTATCTCTTTGTAGTCTTGAAAAGTAACCTGTGGTTTGAAACTCTATTTTTAGACTGCATGAAGACAAAATGTAATAAGCTTCAAGAAGTCACCAAAGTCCTTCCAGGTGCTCTTCACACAGCTTAAAATACCAAGATGGAACTCAAGCACAATTCTTTGGGTTCCACTTAGCCGCCTGGACACTCTTCTGTCCCTTGACCAGGCCATGGGTACAAAACTAGGACCAAACAGAACCCTGTACATAGCAGGCATTCTCCCCAGTACAATTTGCTTTTAGTTTTTTTGGCTTTTTTCTTTGGTTGTTGTTTGGTTTTTTGTTTGTTGTTTTGTTTCATTGTTGTTGTTTTTTGGTTTTTTTATTTAATGTAAAACTTAGAGTTTACGTGGATGGGAAACAGACCATATGGTATAAGAGATAGTACATGGTGACAAGGGTGAATAGGAACACGACAACTCCCTCTTCCAAATTCCCACTGCTTCTTAAAATTAGGCTATGCCCCTAGAGGCAGAGATTAAAAAGATGCCACAAGCAACTATGTACAGCTTTGCCCTCTCCATAGAACATGAACAGTGAGTCCTGCTTTGGCTCTTGCTTTGGCAAGAGTTAATGAGGACAACCCACCACAGGAAGAACAAAATTCACAGCAGATGTATTTCCAGATATAACTTGGTCAGGAAATAGGCAAATTAGTGCTGAATAGTCAACTGGGAATCATGTATGCATTCACTGAGTAAATAACTGTTTTAAAAATGAAGTATGTAGAATTTCATACTCACTGAAATTTGCAAGCTTACTGTTCACACACAGCTCTGAATGAAGTTACCTTGCTCCAATTTCCTGTTTTCCAGCTAGCACATGGGCGGAGATAACATCTCCTTGCAGGATCAGGCTTTTTCATGTCCTGACAGTGAGATTTTTTTTCATTCCACAGGTTGTAGAGCACTGCACAAGGGCAAGAGGAAAGCCCAGGGGCAAACTCAAAATTAGTACATCATTCTGGGAACAATCCTGGAACCTATATATATCTAGAGCCATTTTAGATGACATATGTTATCTGAGATACTCAAAAGAAGACTTCAGATTCACCTAAATTTTACTTAGTATTCTGAAGAAGGGCTTTCTTTTGGTTTCTTAAGACAATACCGATCCTGATTTATACTACACACTTCTTTTCTTTGGCAAACTCCTGCTTACTGAGACATTCTAAATCTGTACCAGCTGTCCCACTGTTTTCTTCTTTTATCTTTGGGGATCCCATATAAAATGTAATTGCATCCAATTTTCAGCATTGTGCCCTCTCTACCCCTCATACTACCTCATACTGCTGATGAGATGGTCAGTTAATTGAGTGCATGATGCTGAAAATCTTAAATGCATGAGAATCTTGGGAAAACTACACAGGAAAATGTTTCTCTAAATTATTAATTCAGAAAGTGGCTGAGTGTTTTCAACATTTGGGAGGATTTTAGTGTCTGAGGAAAGATAATATTGATTATTCCAGTCCATATCCCAAGAGTGCACACTCCTCACAAAAAAACCCGAACACTGTCATTGTATTCTGAAGCAGGAAGGGGTGGAAAGTGGTTGGAGACGCCCATTTACCTTTTTCTGCCTCAGAAAGGGTGGGACAGCGAACTACACCCATAGAGCCAAACCCAACACACACTAAGCAGTCTTTAGCTGGCACGGGAAACAGCATAAATAATCTTGGATTAAGTCAACATAACAATGAAGAATGCAAATGCTATTGTGGGGTTTGAACTCCCTGTGAGGAAGTGGGAAAGTTAAATATGGAAAGCTGAGTAAGTGTCCTTGGAAAAATAAGGAAACTTAAGCTGAAGCTAATACAGGAAAAAAAAAAATCAACACTGAAGACATGGAGAGTCCTGAGACACGTATCCAAGAGGCCACAAAGGTCCTGTTAAAGGAAACTGCATGCCTAGTGACACACCTTTCCAAAACAATTTTTCTGACTGAGAGGATGGACTGCCCTTGTCCGGCTTTCTGATGGGTTGATGCCTTCCCCAGCACCAGTCAGACAACACCAAGACTTTACTGAAAGGTTGCTTAGTCTTTGACCAACGCCACATTCTGAGCACATGTGAGAAGACCAAAGACAGCTCCACGGATGATGCTGGGCAGATCACACTGAGAAAGCTTTATGTTCTTGTCTGAGGAAGGTGGAACAGCAGGACTCTTTCAAACCCTGCTGTGTGCAAGCGCAGGGTCAAGAGAGAAAGGCATGATACTGCAAACGGTTTGAGGATAAAGCCTTAGCTTTCTTGACTCTCGTTTGATGCTAAGTAAGTTTCTGAAGACATACTGCTTTTCCCTTTTGTCATTTGGGAACCAAGATTTCCTCTTGGCACAGCAGATGTCGATCCCAGAAGAGGAAAAGTGCAGGTGACTTTACATGACCAATAGCAGAGGTGCTAATAGAATGAGCTGATCTGGTGGTAATGAAGTATCTCTGGTATCCAGAAGGCTCTTAGAAAGGGAAAAGTGACAGCCCAGAATGGCCCAGGAAACTAGTAGGAAAGGAAGTAAAAGTTATAGACAGGCACTGGTGTAACTGGGCACTGTTTTGCCCTACTGAAATTAGTGGTCTTCCTTGAGGGGGCACTTGCCAGCCCTGTTATGGGACAGGTCACACCTTTCCATCCAGTGACGATCACTGTTCTTGGAACTATTTATTTACTAGTATGGACATCTCCTACAGAGCAAAGCAATGTCAGAATATTGGCAGCTACTAAAAGAGGAAAAGGGGAGGCACA
>NW_008235809.1:69734-83738 GCF_000691975.1 Corvus brachyrhynchos | reverse complement strand
TAGATGCAGTGGTCTTGAAATGGAGAGATGTCTTCTAAAAACAAGCTCAAAGTTTTACTGAGGATGAGTACACAGAAAGAACAAAAACAAGTCACAAAACTGTACATTGAAAAGTAAGTAAAAGTAGTGAACAAAAAGAAAAGGTTCTGTGAATGTTAGACTCAAGGTGTGTGTGTGAAATAGGTAACTTTTATTTAATGAGAAAGAGAATAGCTGACCTTACTAATAGAACCACAGAATGGTTGGAACTGGAAAGGACTTTTCCTGAAGCAGGGCCACCTAGAGGCAGTTGCCCAGAACCATGTCCAGATGGCTTCAGAATATCTCCAAGGACTGAGGCTCCACAAATTCTCTTTTTCATCACTTCTTCAAATTGGAAAAAATAAGTTAAATGTGCCACACTTCCCATAAAGTTTATTTTAACAAGAAACAACATCTTGAATGAGAATAGCAAAAGATGACTAAATCATTAAAGGACAACAAAGTTAGATTTATTAAGTATCATCAAATTAACTTCATCAGTTCTGTGAAATCAAATGTATTAACCTTATCTCTACATTCATTCAAGTGTTCTTCAATAATCTTTTAACAGTTGAGAATTAATTTTTATAATAAATTGGAGAAGTCCCAGCAGACTCGATAAGAAAATCTTTCTGTTTATCTCCAGGAAAATAAAAAGTCCTATCTATGGTCTAATGGAATGCTTCACCAAGCTGACTTCACAGGAAGATAAAAACCAAATTATTAAACAATCAAGATCAAAATGGCAAATACTGACAAAGATGATAAAGCAACAGAAAAGCCCACATGGACCTATCTAGAAGAAATAACTCAATTGAGTCTAATCCTTCTCTGACAGGGGGACATGGCTTAATGAAAATAAGGAGCTGGCTGGTATGATGCATTTTTACATGATTGCACAAAGCATTATTTTAGCAAATGGTGGAAATACAGTCTAGGTGAAATAATTACAAGATTGGTGTTCAACTAACTGAAAAACTGTGATAAAGTGGTTCTCAGTGGTTCAGTGTCAAAATGAACAGACATTTCAAACATGATTCTGCAGGGCTCTGTCCAAAACCAGGCTCTCTTCAGCATTTTCATCAACTAACTGAATGAGGAAAGACAGTATGCACTTAAGACATTTGAAGATGATGACAAGTAAGGAGAGTTGGAAGGAATGTTGAAATCTGATTTGATGACATCTCCTCACAATAAAAACTGTAAGAAAGTGGTAGACTGAAATACAAAAATAGATACAAAATGCTACATTCAGGGAAAGCTTTTTATGCACTCATACATGTGTGTGTACATATAAATATAAATACAAATATAAGTAATATAAATACAAACACACACATACACACACACACACACACACACACACACACACACACGTAGCTCCCAAATGTAACTGAGAACTTCTGCTGATCTAGAAATACTGTAGAAGGGATCCAGGGTTTACAATGGACCACAAATTGAATAAATCAAAGCAAGAAGGTTGCAAAACAAGACAAATCTCATTTCTGCATTTACAAAGAGGATATTAAATAAAACTATAGTAACTACTCCATTTTATATGCCACGTGTCCGCTGGGGCCACAATGAACATCACTGATAAAGAAATATATGATGATACTGAAGCAAGACCAGACAAGAACAACAAAGTCCTCAGATATTTAGAGAACCCAAGGAAAATCTGAAAAGAATTTAGAAGTCAGACCCCAAAAGAGTTATTAAGAAGATAATTGTCCTCCACAGCCTGCATATGAAAAAGAGAATCTTCATTTTCAGTATGGAAGATGCTGGCTATGTAAAAGGAAAATATTTCAAGGTGGATAACAAATGACTAGGACAGAAGGTAACATCTCTGCATTGCAGGCCTTTGCTCAGGCTGTGGTGGGCTTGGGGCCACAACCTTTCCTTGATGTTGTCCTGGGTTGCAGTGTATTCTATTACCATCCCTATCAGCCGTTGAAATCAGGTGGGGCAGTGTTTCCTTGCCTCCTCCCCCCAGACTATCTTTCTGTTAATTGCCCATCATTGTCCTGCCGCCTGACTCAGAGATAACTCCCTCCGGACTATCTTCTGTTAATGAGCCTAATCAACACTTTGCCTCATGACTCATCACCCCATTGTGAGATGCTCCACCCAGAGGGAGGAACCAAGCATCCCATCGTGGATATAATCTGAGGCTGAACACCAGAGACACCGGCTTCCCACTGGATTTCCAGAGGACAGGAGCTACACAGCCACCATTGGACTTCCTGAGGAAGAGCAGACTGTTTTACTACAGGATCACTGCTTCAGAGGACTGCAGCCACCATTCTACCAGACTGCTACCACCACCCTGCCTAACAGGGTGTCAGGTTGTACCTTGACTCTGTCAGTTTGACAGTGTTTTCTTTTACCTTTTTTTTTCCCCTTTTCTTTAATTTCCATTAAATTGTTATTCTGACTTAGTGCCTCCCACTGGTTTGTTTTCAAACTAGTACAATGTTCTCTTGTAGGCTCTTCCACCCAAGCAGATCTAAACACAGGTCTTCTCTTACAGGGCGATATGTGCAGGAGGGAATGCTTCATGTGCCACTAGAACATGGGAAGCTAAGGCCATTCTCACCCGGCCACAGGAAGGCACAACATGAAATTTCAAACTGCCATCAGCAGTGTATGTCCTGAACAAGTGCTGATGCAATGGCGACAGAGCACTGTCTGCATCCAACACGATCTCGGGGGTCTAGATGTGCCTCCACTGACATGGGATACACTTAGTCATCCCATGCTGTCCTTTTTGGCCCTGCATTTCTGCATTTCTGTGATTTTGAATCATTCCCAGCAGACCCAAGAGTAAACAGGTACACAGAAACAGACCTTAGATACCCTTCTTCATCAATACTGAGACACAGAGGCAGATCAGGGCTAGGCGATTTTTAGATTTGACCTTGTTTAGCTTGGTAAAAAAGGTGATCAAAAAATGAGGTGATTAGTTCAGATACCAACATCTCTCACTTTAGGTATCATGATTTCAGGAATATAAAATCCATTAGCATAAAAAGAACCGTTTTTACATAAAAATAAAACTTTACAGTGGAAATTTGTAAAATGTGACCAGGCCCCATGTCATGGTTTAGTAGAGTTTGGGTTTTTTGTTAGAGGGCTCCATCAGCCACAGAAATGATTCTCTTGCAAAGAGGTGCTTACAGCTTCCTCTATGACCTAACAGAACCTATCAACTGGCTAGTTTGAATATTGGCAACTTTTTAAGCTACTTAAGAAGCTTGACACACCTCTGTGACCCACATTTAAGAACGAACAGAACCCGGGAAAGCTTCTCTTGTCTTCCAGCTTTTGGACAGGTAGCGGGGGGGGGCCTGCAGGTGGCCCAGCAGGGCCAGGCCGGGCCTTGCTCAGCCCAGCTGGGTCAGCCGTGGCACGGCCCTCGTCCATCCGTGGCTCCCCCCCGGTGGTTCGGCGGGGGCTGGTCTGAGGCCGCTGCCCCACTGCGCGGCAAAGATCATGTGGCCGACAGCAATAAGCGAACTCCAGCTGCAAGGCCCGGGTGAGATTAACCCTTTTAGTGCTGTCAGTTTCCTCCAGAACAGATGAAGACTGCAGACATGAATCCTCTCCCGAGTCAATGCCATAAAGACACCAAAGTCAGTGAAGAAGGAAGAGCTGAAACCCTGAGGGAGGAGAAAGAGGAGATGCTTCCAGCTCAGAAGTTGAAATTCTGTTGTAAAGCTATGGTGGGGATGGACTGTGATACATCAGAGTACCCACTGTAATTCCATGAAAGCATGGGGGGTTGAAGCATTCAAACTGTAATTGTGAGCAGAAGTACTTGTGCTGAAATAAGCAAATGACAGTAGCTGTAATTTGATGAGGACCCTTTGCTCCCAGGGAAGGGGGAGAGCCTCTATTCCTAGAGATGAAGATGCTTCCAGAGACGGGAGTTTCTGAACAGCTCAACCTTAAAATGGTACCCCATTAGCTCAAGATTGGACCCTTGAAAACAGTTGTGGGGAAAGCTGTAAGTTGGGGAAAGGGACTTCCACATGTGAGCAGAGAACCAACCCGGGCGGCTGTCTCGCTGTGACATTGAATCCATGAGAGAACTGTTTATTGTGGAGATGTCTCCATAGCATGAGTAAGAGGGACTCCTCTCCCTAAGTGAACTGAACAAGGTTATTATAGAAGTGGTAAACAGACTGAACATCTCAAGGGTTGTCTTTTTACACTGTCAGTGTTCGGAGAAGGGAGAAAGGTGGGGGGAGGAAAAGTGTTCTGAAGGTTTAGTCTGATTTTTTTTTTCCCCCTTTCTTTTAGGTCTGTTAATAAACTTCTTTATATTCTTTTAAGTTTTGTACCTGCTTTGCTTTCTCCTAATTCCTCTCTCACAGAAAGAAAATAAGTAAGTAATAGATGGATATTTTGGACCAAACCACTACACCCCATGATGACTATATTAATTCTCTGTAAGCAACCTAATCTTAGATATCCCAAGTTACCACTTTTTTTGTGATAAGTATTTCATATGTATGATACTGATTTCAGATAATTGTGACAAACTAAGAAGCTTCGCTTCTTGAGCAGTGTTTCAGACAGCTGTTCACACACTCCACTTCTTACGACCAAAAAATAACCTACCTCACTCCAGTTGCCTACTATCCAGTAGGCATCACTGGACAAATTGCTGGATGTTATTACATGGCTGTTTTCTGTGACATTCATTAAAACACCCTCAGTTGCTGCACTTTGGTTCTTCAGAGCATGCTTGGGAGCTGTGGATTGTGTGCTGGTAGTTATGGTGTCAGGCAGCTTTATTTCTTCTCTGCTGTCAGTCTGGTCTCTGGGTGCATGACCAAGCTCTGAGGGCATTTCTGTAACCACTGCTTGTGGGGTAGTTACCTCTAGAGCAGGCATATCAACTTGCAGACTGACATAGTTTGCTGCTGTTGGAAGTGCCAACCCTTGTGCTGCTCTGCTAACAGGATTGAGCACAGAAAGGTCTTGGTGATGAGATGCTGGTGGGGACTGAGAAGTCACACTCTCATTTTGAATGACAGGAGAGGCAGTGTCCAAGGTTGTGCTTCTGGTTCCAATTTCAGGACTGAGTTCTGTGCTGTAAAAGAGATCAACTGGTTTCTTGCTAACTCCAAGTGGCCCATCAGTGTTGTCAGATTCTTCAGTTAAGTAATCATAGCTGGAAGTTATTCCTGGACTACTGGTAAAAGAGGAAACAGGAGTGTCCTCACTTCTTTGCATCTCACTCTCTGCAGTAGAAACTGGCTCACTTTTAGAGGTGCTCTCAGCATGCCTTATAATTTCACTATTTAAGCTGTTACGAAAAGGCCATGAAGTAGTATTTAGATATGAGCTATTTTCAGTAGAAACAATTGGGTAGTTGTAAACATCAGTTGATCCAGCAAAATTATTTTGTAATGTCCTGTTGGCTGCTCCCTCTTTTCCTGAGACATTACCCAAACCAGAGGACGTAGGCAAACAGGAAGTTACACCTTCATGCTTGGGTATTCTTGTTGTTGTATGGAACCTGGGGTTTGGTCTGGGTATTCTGCGAGGAAGACTCCTTTCAGGATCAGCAGTTGTTTTTCTGATTATGATCTTGCCTCTTCTGGGTGCCTGTGGGGGCATCAGAAATCTCCCAGCAGAAGGGCATTGCTGAAGACCACACAGGGCTTTAGAGTTTGGTCTCTTGGAACTATCACATGGCTCATCATTATTTTTGGCACAAGTGACATTACGAGTCCTTATTCCACCTCCACAGGTGACAGTGCACTGCAAATGAAATAGAATTAATGTATCTCCCCTCTTCATTCTGCTGCACAGAAGTATCAGATGGCACTTGTTCATAATAAAGAAGCATCATGACAAATAATCAATTACAAAGCTTTTCGTGAAGAACAAGCCCCTTATTCTAGTGATGTTCTGCTATCATGGAGTTTTTTCCAAATTCTTCAAAGTAAACGTCACCTTAGCGAAATAGTAGTGAAAAAAGACTACATGATAAAGACAAAATATCAAAGTAGTATGATAGGATTTTATTTCTTCATTGACTCACGAAGTCATCTAGCCAGTACCTTTTCCACCAGATTTATGAAAAACAGACCAAAAACCTGGAATCAAACCCTGAGCATTGACGGCTCAGTGCTGCTCACAGTGCCACAAACCTGCTGTGATGATCCATGCAGCTCACAGACCCTTGCTGACTTTATGAAACCGATTTTTCATTCAGTCTTAGTACTACCAGAGCTACTAGCATGTCTTTCCTCAACTAAAGATTACCGAAAGTAATCAGCCAACCTGGCTTCTATTTAAATGACAGCACTGCTGTGTATAAAGGGTGCTGGAAGGAGACCCAGCTTTTCTGTGATGTTTTTCATCCTCAGGTCCACAGGCACAGCCATGCCTTCAGCAGCTGTCACTCCACTAAGGATTTTGTAAAATCACACTTCTGTGGTTTGAGATACTAAGGCTGGATGACTGGTGAGTAGGAATGGAGATGTTACAAACAACCTACTGGAGGAATTCTTCCTCGATTGCAAGGGAGCCTAACCAGGTGCTCAACATGAAGTGATGAACACTCCTTTTGCCAGGACTTTAATGCCCCATGCATATCTAACTCATTTTAGAGCTAGTCTGGGTCATGGGGCAGTAGAAACACCAGTGACCTTGTGTTGCTGGGGCACTCTGTTGTTCACAGCTGTAAAATAACATCAGCTCCACAGCAACAGGAGCAGGGAAGCAAGCAGAGTAGCCTCACAGTAGGTAAGTTCATCAGCTCCTTACCATCCTGTCATTTGTGCAGGTGAAATAGCCCATCCTATGCTCTCTCCCTCCACTTCCTCCAGGTATAAAATGTATTTTTGTCAGTAAGTTGTAAATATAATCCAAGGGCACATGAGCACCAGCAGTGTGCCATTCCTATATAATTGCACTGCTAGTCATGTAAGCTCATTCTGTTCTTTCACAGGCGTTTAAAACAGGGGGGTTAATCAATTAAAAAAACAATCAACATTCTGTAATGATGGTGTGTGAGCAGCATAAACCAATCCAATACAGTCACAAGATTTTATTATTTCACTATGTGACTCTGTTCTCACGGCAGTGAGTCTAAGTGAAAAAAAAAAGAGGAGAAAGATGAGAGAGGAGTTTTCAAAAAAGATAGGAATACAGTATTTTCAGCTGGAAGGACTGTCAATGATCACCTACTCCAACTGCCTGAGCACTTCACGGCTGACAAAAAGTCAAAGCATGCTTCTAAGGGCATTGTAGAAATGCCCTCTTACACACTGACAGGCTGAGGGCATCAAACACCTCTCCAGGAAGCCTGTTCGAGTGCTTGACCACCCTCCCAGTAGAGAAATGCTTCCCAACGTCCAGCCTGAACCTCTCCTGGTGCAGATTTGAACAATTCCCATATGGTCCCAAAGCTATGGGGAAAAAGCCAGAGTCCTGAATGCAAGAAATATGAATAAAAAGAGTGTAAAAACACTTCTTTGTTGACTGACAGATGTGAACCTCCCCCCAGTCTGGCCCACAGCAGCCTGGCTCTCACACAGACTCTTTAGCACTAAGCACACTACATTCTGCAGTCCCAAAAGCTCAGCAAGTTAACATGCAATACTTGCTGAAGTCTTTTGAAAGCAGGCCTGCTCTTTTTTCTTCTGCACAAAGGATGCGTGAACACATCAAACAAACAAAAAACATTTAGAAAAAAATTAAGAAGGCAAAACACCAGGTCATTTGTCCTCTCTACTGGCTATAACAGGTTATTTTCACAAAAAGTTCAGTGTTTCAGCTGACATGAATTTACCTCAGTCCAGTTGCTCACTGTCCAGTCAGATGGGCACAAAATATCTCTGTTGCATGACAGATGGGTCTTTGGTTTAAGCAGGTGCTGGCATTCCATGACATCCAGTGCCTGCTCATCAGATCCCACTGTCTGGATGCAAAGTACAGTTCTCTTCTTCTGGCCTGTTGGGCCACATGTGGTTGAACATTTCTGCCATTCCCCTGCCCACCACCTGAAAACCAGCAGGGTGAGAAACATCAGAAAACAACCCACCATAAGCATATTAAGGAAAAGGTCAGAGACTGCAAGAAAAAGAGCCAGTAATTTAAAATCTGGACCCAGATATATGTTCTTCACATTAAGTTCAGATCACTCAAGCTCTTCCATCCATCCTGTGCTCTAGTACCAGCCAGTCAGTGAAAGAGAGAAGACAGAAGTAGGCAGGGTTTCCAGACAGAAGTAGACACTGAGCTTTATGTTTCAATTAAGTGTAAGAATCCACTGAGTAGGTAGTCCTTCAAATCCAAATCTGAGGAACTTCTAGCAAATCTACTTAAGCAAGTAATCTATTTACTCTATCTCACTGTTCTTCTGTTTACGGCTACCTCAGTGCAGAAGAGTTAACAAATGAGAATCAGTGGGGAGTCTGTAATGACAGCATGGAGGTGGAAAACATCCCTTTGCCCATGTCTATGCAGCCAGTACTGCACAAGTGCTCAAACTGGCTCTCCATGAGGGTTACCTCCACAAGGCCAGTTCCCATTAGGGGAAGCAGTGAGGCACAGAACCCCAAACCCAGATTACCCAGAGCTATGCTCTGTGTGAGCAGTGTGGGAACAGTGTGCTGCAGTGCTGTCCCTCTGGGCGTGGTGTCCAGATCTGCACTAGGCTGGACTTTTCTGTTCTTCATTCCTTCACAAAGTAGAAATGAGCCCCTTATGTGTCTCTGCCATGATTAAAGTCATTCTTCCACAGTGTGAAATGCAATGTTCCACCAAATTAAGGATAACTGTTTCCTCCAGAGCAGTATTTTCTAGTGCAAAACACCTTACCAACAAGAGCTGTTCTCTTTACATTTGGTTCACCTTAGCCTTTCCCCAGCATCATCCAACTACTTTTTCTCATGATGACCATGAGCAGATTGTGCACCTGCATATCTGCCCTCCATTATAAGAAAGGGGGGCAAAAATTTCTGGTTTTCTACAGTTTGAGAAGTATTGGCATCAACTGTGACACTTGCCTAAAAATTTATCTTTATAGTTGAAAAAAAGGGGAAAAGAATCAAAGAAAAGCCTTTTTCCTTCAGTTAAGAGTGCCCTAAGTAAGAATACAACTTCAAGCTGCTGCATACAAAACCTGGCCCAGCTCTAAACTCTAAGCCACAAAAGCTCCTAGACTTTACTTGTTCATGAGTTTTCAAGGAGGTCACAACAAAGCCTTATAATGAAAACAAAGCAGGAATATATTTAGAAAACACCTTTCTAGAAAAAAAGGCAGAAAAAATTTATTTTGGCTTACAACCAAAGCCATTCTATTGGTTTTTTTTCCTTTTAAGGTCCATGAATTTACAGACAAAATAATCCTAATCTGATCAATACCTCAAAGCTCAACATCCAGATTTATAAATTCTTACTCCTTTCTTTGTCTTTTTTGACAATCCCTCTCCCATTCTCACTGTAGTTTCCATGTTCCTTAATTCATTTTTACTTCCATTGCAAATGAGCTGCTGCTGATATGGAGGGCATTGGTACCTATTCCTAACAATTAAAAAATAACCCACCAAACAACCAAGACTCAGAGCAATCAAGCTATGATACAGTTTATTTATGCAACCATCTGATCTTCTTTGTGGTACCTAATCCTATCTTCTTTTGTTTAGTTATCTATACAAACACTATTTCATTTTAAGTTACCCCAGAAGCCCTTTGTGGCACTGACTGCTCTGCTCTAGAATGCAGTCCATGCCATCACAACCCAATGGCAAGGTCTCTGAACCAATTAAACAAAAAAAAGCATCCAAAATATTTTTCTTCTCCTCCTGGCCTTCCTTCAGATTGTTTCTTGTTCTTCCAGGCTTCTGCAAACAACAGAGGAAAACTAACAAGTAAGTACACCTCAGCAGAACAGAGGAATAATAAAAAAAAAATAATAAAAAAAAAATTATCACAACCTGAATCAAGCCATTTTAGGATTGTTGTCATCTCTTGCATCTTCTTTACAATTTTATCTCTTCTATAATCTTGTAAACTGCTGACATTTCGGCACAAATGGAATTTTAATGGGACCAGATTACATATTCCAAGGTACAGATATGCTAAATTGACACCTCTTCCCCTTCGGTATTTTCAAATGGCTCTGACTGAGGGTTTAGCAATTGGCAGGTTGAAATACCAAACTCCAAGCAATAAATTATCAGACCTTACTACAGAACCTACCTTGAGCAGCAGTAATGGTGTGTGATTAACTATTGCACACAAAACACTTTTTAAAAGCTGTTGAAGTAGTCAAAAACTCAGGTGCTCCACAGTTAGAAAATCCCAGAACTAAGATTTTATCCTATTCCATCTTTATGATCAAAATAAAATTACAGTCAGCCAGTCTGTAGACTTCTTCCTCACTCAGTGCAGGTAACTTCAAAAAAACTTGCTCTAACTGGAAGTTTATTCTTATCAGTAACTGGAATTTTTGATGTTGTGTTTTCCTATTTTCATCCTAGGGTACATGCATATGCCCTAAACATCCAAGAGTCAGAAGCCTGACATGGAGTCACCTGTGCTCTTGTCTCTCCATGTTTTCTGCTGAGGACCTGAACTGTGGCATCTCGGCCAAAGGGTAACAAAGGCAAAGCAAGGATGGCAAAACAGCCAACATCCACTTCTCTGCTCAGGTACAGGATGCGCCAGAGCAGGTTCTGGACCACAGAGAAGAGAGCCGCACCCGAGTGACTGCCTTGCCAAACTCTGCTTATCTTGGAGCTTTTGCTGTCTCCTCACACTGCAGAGGCATGACCAAAACTGGAGGTGACTGCTGAGAACACATCCAGAATTGACACAGTAATCTGAGCTCTAAATATGCAACTTCTAAGCTGAAATGACCAAGCTGTTGGACCTCCCAGACAAGCCAAAGACTGTGGTGAGAGACTGGGACAAGCTGGTGGAAACTAAAGCCTGATGGTGAGTCGCCATCCAATACTTATTTCTACCTCCTGTTTCTGATTCTACTTCTGGCATTTACTGCTACAGCAACTGAGTGGTTCTTAAGTATTACTGCATCATCTGATCCCTTCAAAGTGAAATGGCTGTCTTATCTCCACAGGCAGGCAGGCATGCCACTGAAAGATTGTGGTAGCAAACAAACAAACAAACAAAGAAGCAAAATGCATGATTTAGGTAATTAATTTGCATGAGCACTAATTTTCCTCAGGCTGTCAAAACAGAGAGCAGCCTGTCTGGTGAAAACATAACCTCAGGTAGTTTTCAGTTTAAGGTGTGAGTACTCAGCTCTTCTGCAAGAAGTCTGGGACAGAGACAGGAAGAAAATCTCATTCGTTCAGCTGGCATTCAGCTACCTTAAATGAGACTTATCTTTTTGCTCCCGCACTGTTTCTAAAGCTTGTAACAAATTAGGCAGAGCCCAACAGCGTGTCCATGACATCATCTATACAGAGATGATGTGTGGTGAATGATGTGTGAATACTGTTGAAAAAGCAGCAGCATGGGATTTTGGAACTGGAATTTGCTAGTCATGCCTATGGGGTTTAATGTTCCTTCCCTCCCACCATGCCATGTCACACCTACAGAGAGACGGTTGGCTTTCATTACGTATTTGTATAGAATCAGGCAAAGCAAATATCAACAGGGCACTGATTCTCACTCTGTGCATTATAATAGAAACCAGATTTCCTATTCTTATTATGCTGTTGGAAGTCTGGAAGCAGGACAACACAATAACAGCAGATAAAAAGCAGGAGATTACACGTAGTTGTAAAATAATCTGCTTATGGTTACTGTTCAAGTGGGTAGTCGAGTTAAAAAGGCTCTGGACAATTTTCTTTGCAGGGGAAAGCAAAACTTTATTCACAATGCTGTGAGTAGTTAAAATCTCACTCTTTTTCAGGTGGTATCTATTGATTTTAACATTGACACCTATGGGACTAAATACCTGCCTACCAAAGAAATATGTAACTAGAAACCATACTCCACAGAATAATGTGGAAAAAAGCATGCATTTATGCTACAGTCTCAATGCACTGCAGCTAAGCAATATCACTCAAGTTGTACATGAGTGGTTGCAGGACATTTTAACTCTCAGCTGTCCAGCCACTTTTATTTTGTTCTGAATCAAAACATGGCACACGTGTATTGTGATATTTTTAATATTTTTTTCATTTTCCTCTGAATTGTTTTAGGAGAAAGTATAATAGTAAGTGTAATACTAAGCATAAAACAAATACAAAGCAATCAGCTAACAAACAAGAATGTTAAGGCTTAGACTGTAATTTAAACTGTTTACAACTGACTTCCTGAAATGGATTAATGAGATAAGACCTGGTTTGTGAGAGCCACAAACATTTTATTCTTTCTCTGTAGCTTCTGTTTGATAAATTATCTATTTCTTATTTAGTGGTGCAGTAGCATGTTTAATGGTAGCACGTTTTTCATCACTGGGATTTAGTAGGGAACAACCATCTTTTTTTTTTGATAGAATGTTACTATAAAGCACCTGGTTCACTGCTGAGAAGTGCAAGGTCATCCAATGATTTGAGTTCTGTGGCTGCACCACTAAACAAAGGTCTCCTGTAGTGTTGTGTTTAACAGCACTGTCCTCACCTCTAGCACAGAATTTAGCCATCTCTCTACGGAACACTTTGTCCTCAGCAGCTTCACGTGGACTCTCAGTTATCCCATAAAATGCTATATGGTTCAGTCATGTCTGCCTCCAGTTTTCAGACTTTCTTTAGAACTAGCAAACTACACTAAGGTGTCTTGGGTTCCAGATGAAGATTATTAACCACCTGTCTGGATTAGACGTGCCACACATGCCACGGAAAGCGAACATCAACTCAATCCCATGCTGGGACTACAGCCTGGAACAGAGAGCAGATTTACAAAAGGATGGGCTTGGGAAGAGTGACTAACAATTCATTCTTTGCTGCCATCTCTTCCAACACAAGAACTCAGGGCCACCAACAGAAGTTAGTGAGATCCAGGTTCAAAATAGTTAAAATGTGGTGGCGCTTCACTGAGTCACTAGAGCTGTGGAACTTCCTGCAGAGTTTGTAGTAATGGAAGTTTTACAAGGTTGCAGAGGAAGGCTGCAGCAGTGAGGTTCATTGGAGGTTACTGATTAGACAAGCCATAAAATGGAAATGCCTTGAATTAAAACCAGCTGGAAGCTGGAAGAGCATCAGAAAGAAATCTGATTTATGTTTGCCTTGCCCTTATTCCTCCTTAGGCATGTAGACCCTGCTGAGAGCCAGAACAGGGACTGAGACCTTTGGTCAAGCTATTACAGTCGCTTTTATGTTACTAAGAGAAAAATACACAACATGACTCTAGAATTAAATACATATGGTTTTCCTGCACCGCACTTCGTCATGACTTTGGTGTCCTCAGAAGCATGACTTGTGATTGCCCCTGCAGCACAGAATGAGCTCAAGAAGCATCACTCAGGCTGTCAGCACAAGAGAGCTTTTCTGCCTGGTCTGCAGAAGAGTTTCGTTCATGTATGACATTCTGCAATCTGCTCAACAAGGGGAATATTGCCCTCCCTCGCTTACAGAGCAGGTCTAAATAATGTTGTCACTTAGAACAAATGGCATAAATTGAGTTAATTTGGAATTTTTGAATTGATAGTACAGTTTATATGTGCCATAAAAAACACCTCAATGTGTATGGGTAGCCTCAGCTCTTAACAAGTCAAGTAATTAAAAAGTTGGGTCTACTGTCAATTGATTTCCTGACAATCTACAAAGAATTATGAAACTGCGGTAGTCTATGATGCAAGCACAAAGATGTAACTCCCAAAGGAGCCATCATCTACTGTTGTGAAGATACTTGGAAACAACTAATAAAACCAACAACCATGCAGAACTTTTCACATCAAAGTTTCACTAAATTCACTGCTGGCAAATGCAACACAATGAACTCCACAGACTCATTGCTTTGATTTGATCCTGATGGAACTAGAAT
>NW_008235809.1:61049-69513 GCF_000691975.1 Corvus brachyrhynchos | reverse complement strand
GAACCTTTGTGAACAGCACAACAAACAACTTTAAAAGAAAATAGAAGACAAAACCAAGATGTTCTAGTACCTAAAGCATGAAACAAAAACCAGTATTGATCTCTTCCAGCAAATCTGTGCCTGTTGTACAAGCCCGCAGTTATGCAGGAACTTGGAATGTTTGTTGTGATTAGTCTTCCTTACCCTACTCCCTGAAATGGTAGCACAGAAAAAACAGAGATGAATATAAATTAAGAGAATGTTATGAGAAAGGAAAAAATTATTCCCATGTGATCACAGAATGAAGAAAGCTGCACTTCACTCAAAAATAAGAAGGAACATAATAAAAAAAAGCCAAATACTGCGTTATAAAGAAAGTATAAAAATTAGTTTTAGAAGCAGGCATTTTCACTCATCACCTCTCATAAAAAGGACAAAGGCATATAAAAAAATACTGAGAAACAACATCAAAAGGCTCTGCTAGTTTGTTTTTGGAACACACAGTGATGCATTATCACTTGAGCTAAGCCAAGAATACAATTTTTAAGTAAGAATTTATATGGTCTTTAGGCACACCTGAACCCTTTTGCTCAAAACAGTATCTACATACATGAGAAAACAATCTCTGCCACTTCCAGCACAGACTGCTCAGTAACTTGCCTTAGAAACCTCTGAGGGTGGCTCACTTCTAATTTGTTTAGAGGGGGTTTCTCGCACCTTGCTCTGTAGCGCGTGGCAGCCCTCACCATGGTAGGCTGTGGATGCCACACCAATGTGGCATCAGAAACACCTTCCTTTGAGTAAGGCTGCTAGTGAACACCCCCAGAGCCCCTCCAGAACCCATTACCTGGGTGGGCAGTCCTGCTCATAGCACTTCTTCTGCCGCCCGTTCGGCTGCGTTGCTGGGTCACAGAAGGAGTTTTTGATCGCTCCACTTCCCTTCCACACGCAGTGGGCGATCTGCCGCTGCACTCCTTCCAGAGAAAGACACACAAAAAAAAAGGAAGAGTAATCCCTGTAGGCTGGGGATGAACTGCAGAAATCCTCAGGAATGAGCATCCTTCAGTCAAGCTGAAAAGGTTAAGCAGAGCTTTTTTGGATCAGATCAGAGTTCAAGCGACATATTAGAAAGCACTTTTCTTAATGGAATTGTTAGCCTCATAAAGGGCTCTTGCAGGCCCTGAAGTAGGTTTAAATAGCTATGAAAGGTTCTTGAGTCACTCACAGACAAGAGGAAACACAGCAGCATCAGGCTATTCATAGCAATCCTGGTTTTGCTGACCTTTTCTTTTTTCTTTCAGACGGCTGTTTAAGAACACAAACCAGAGTCATAGAATAACCCTGTGACTCTTAATGTGAACTCAAATTTAAGAATTTTTGGTACACATTTTGACTGAAATAGATGATGAAAAAAGTCTTCTATTTTCTAAGTAAGTAATACACAACACTTAGCACAAGAGGCAAAGCACCGTGATGAAGAGACACACAGAAACAATCCATATAAACAATGTGGGTTATTTCCCAACATTTCCATTTATACAAAACCCCCCTCATTTAACAGAAAGAAACATGAACCAAAATACTACATTACCCTAGTGTGAATCTAAAGAAAGTCAGTTTCAAGGGGCCTGCTTCCCATATAGTTCTGCAAAAATTTGAGGGAGATCTCTTGCTGCAACCCAATGAAAAAAAAGTATTGCAATATTACAGTTATAAGGGTTGTAGTGAGACTGATACAGAGGCATTAAAATAGTTCAAACAAATCTTAAGGACTAGAAAGACTGAAAAAAAATTCACTAACTCTCATTAAATTAACTGTGCTATTAATTCGCAACAATTAATACACACACGGTAGATTACTGCATCTCTCTAGAACTTTTATCCTTCTAGGATGCACAGGGTCTAACAGCACTGTTATCATGGTATCAAGGATAAGTATTAGGCTATTTTGCAGTATGTTTAGGAAACAAGCTTTTCCTTTCCTCAGGCCTCCTAATAACTAGTGTGGGAAACTATGTGGAAGATAAGAACAGAAATCCATAGAAAATAATTGGGAAATAGGAATATATTCCTCTGAGACATATAGACTCAGAGAATCATAGAAATGTTAAGGTTGGAAAAGACCTGTAAGATCAGCAAATCCAATCATTAACCCTGCACTGCCTCAACAACACAGAAGGGAGTTTTCCACGCATATTTGGGTCATTTCACAGAAACCAACGGAAATCTATATCCCTTTCTTTATCCCCTTAGAACATCAGGTATGTGAGGAAATGCTTTTGCTTTTTGATTACTTTCAGACTTCTGACTGAGACATACGAAACAATTACTGACTACAGCACAAGATTTGATGACTGACTGCTCCAGTCAGACATGAAGGCTGATCTTCTAGAACAGCAATTAGTGTCACCTGTATGGAAAGATTAAGGGACTGAGGCATTCAAGCTCCAGGGTACATGGTGTGGAAGCAGCCGCAAGACTGCGGTAAGTCTGGACATGGTGATGTCTTATTCGTAGGTGACTTCAAACAGGAGAAAGCTTTTTGCCTCAGCTCCCAGGGAGCACTGCTCTCTTTTATGCTCTGGTATAAATGTAACTGGAATATTTAGCAACCTTTCTGCTAGCTGTAAACAAAGCAGTTCACAGAAATGTTTCTGTCTCTTTCAAAATCATGATATGTTGCTGTTCCAAATACAAAAAACAAGGAATCTTTTGCTTTGATAAATTTTTAGTGTCATTTCAGCTGCCACAATTCACTTTAAAACCACTATAAACATTTGCAGAAGTTTTGCTTTGAAGCTGTACATTCTCATAAAACGATCAGCTGACATCAATGAATTAATTTATTCTAACAAACAACTTTTATTATGAAAGTTATGTGAACTCCCACTGTAGCTTCAAATCTCTAGCAGTTCAGCTCCAAAGTTGGAAGGAATCCTATATGCATATACCAACACACACAAATAAATGTAGGTTTATATGTTATGACATAATGAAACAGTTGGTTTTATCAGCCTGAGCAAGCTGAACTAGAAAACACTGCTAAAGCAGAAAACTTGTCACCCCATGCTGACCCTGCCCTAGCAAGTATTTACACAGTTATATGTAACTTAAGTGGGTCATTTCCTATTTAAGTCCTATTAAGATTAATAATTCTAAATACACTGAAACCTCAGAAATATTTGAAACCTAAACATTATTTCTAAAGGACTTTGAGAGGTAGCTGTTTTCCTCCACCATTTTTATTCTCTCTGACCTCAATGCTAATTAGTTCAACTGATGTGTACCATCTGTGAAAAAAAACCCTGCAAGTATTTCTGGGAAAGACAGGAGAAACCAAGAAAGATAATTGCCAGATCAAAGAATAATCTTCATTTCACTAAATCTGCTCAGAGATTCCTTCTACTTCTCTGTGACACTTCACCGCTAATGCAGAGCTCCTTAGACGCGAGGCTGACCCACGCAGATCCTGATTTCTCACTTGGTTTGCGAAGAAAAGTGCCAGCTCAAAGTCATCTGGGTGTGGAAGGCTTTTGAAAGAGAGATTAGAAATCTTTTGGCTGCAGAGCCCTCAGTTTGGGCTGAAAACAACAGAAATTAAGGACCATAAGCAAGTGTATAAAAGGTGTATGAGAAAGATACACACTTGATTTTAGAGCTCATTTGAACAAGTAGTTGTCTGAGTTCTGAACTTAGATACTCTGAAAGGAGTTCACTTTGTATTTATATTTATATTTATATTTATATTTATATTTATATTTATATTTATATTTATATTATTTTATATTATATTTACATTATTTTATATTATATTCTGTGCACGCACAAGTTATGGGTAGAATACAAGTGCCAATCTTTACATTCTCAGCATTATAAAACTCAGACCCACAAGAGTGAATGGAAACGGCGTGACCTTTGTTTTCTAGAATCAACACTGCATTTCTAGGAACAATTGGAGATAACTTTGCAAAGCCTTTATAAAAGTTATGAAGGATTTAGAGGGCACATAACAGTTAACCCCCAAACAAATTTTAGAGTTAAATCCTTGTGCAGAGCTTTGAAAAACTGCCAATTACTGATGCTGTCTATGGAGAAACAAATTTTTTATATTGGCTAATATTCTCCCTTAGTTGCTGCTGTGCTGTGCTACGCTTTTTCTTAAATTTAATGCCACTCAAAGTTGGTTCTGAGAAACAAGATTAAAGCCTTTAGACAAGTAGGAAGGATTTATACTTGTAATTCCAACATTACCCATTCTGTGATTATTTAAAGAAGGAATAATAGGTAGTTGGTCTAGAAAAAAACCTCAGTGACACATTTAAATTAATATGGATTTTAAAAAGCTTACAGGCTCTATTTGCTGTCTTGAGAGCAGGCTCTGGAGGGACAGCTCTTGTCCAGAGGGTGCAGCAGTGTGCACCAGGACACTGCTGTGCACACATTCTGCGCTGCAAGCAATTCTTTTCTGCATAGAGCATATGGCAGGAAGAGATTCAACCTGTCGTGCACTGAGGGCAGAGAAAGGCTTGTGGTTTTTTACTACAAATTATCCCCTCTGGTGCTTGTTTGCCATGAACTGGATTGCAATGTAATTACCTACCTATTTTCGACACTGCAAATAAATATCAAGTATTGCAATGTGTTCTCCTTTTCCCTGCATGCAGTATTAGGTATGTTTGCCAGAGAAAACATGGATTTTTCAGAGTATTTTGTCCCTGTTAAATGCCAGAGCCATCTTTGACACCACCATAGATGGGAGCACTTGAAGGAAATTAAGGAAGCCATGAGAAAATTTGGATCTTCTGTTTCTCCACTGCAGTGGAGCTGGAGACGGGTATGTGTCAGGGCACGGCATGGTGCTACCTTGAGGCCAAGAATCTTGGGGAAAGTATGTCAAGGGAGCTGCCCTGGATTCATTCTGGGAAGAGACAGCTTCAGTCTACAAAGATTTTATTCATCACTGGAATGTTTTCCAGGTACACTTCCCACAGATAACAAGCTGTACCACACAGCTAAAACAATATTTTTTCTCTTACAACTGATGAAACTTTCCTGCATCAGCCCACTGCCCTGCCTGTAGCCCAGTTTGTCATTCCTTAATGCAGCTTTTCTTTCTTGGCTCAAGAAAGCACTTGTTTGCATTGTCCTGATCTGTGTGGCTACAAAAGGCCAAAGTGCCCTTGGATTTACTGTTGTGTTTTTGACCAGTGATGATGAAAGGACCTATGCTGGATCTTTGGCAGGTCCAGGTTTGCCAAGGGAACAGAAGTCTAGGTGAGGATCAGTTTCTTGCACTGGCTGCAGCTGTCAAAGTTAGTTGAACAGTTCACCTTTCTTGGTCCTCCTTTTTATCCTAAAGTTATTGGTTTATTGTTTACCAAATGATAATTGCAATAATACTTGAAAGCTATTTACTACTAACCTTAGGCTAAATAAATACAGCTTTTCTTACTGATCTATCTCTAGGCTTGTCTTCAATAAGATTTGTTGTGCAGCACACTCATAGCAGAATATGACCTTCAGTCTACTTCAGTAGACTTTTATGAACTTTTCAGAACACTTCAAATGCCAGTGATTTGGTACAATGAGCATGTTACTGCCAACAGCAATAAGTTCTGAATCCAAACAGAGTGAACATTCACATAAAATCAATTGCATCCTTCACAGCCAGAAGGAAGTTCTGTGGAAGCCACTTGGACATCATGGAGAATTACTTCACTGAAAGGGTTGTCAAGCATTGGAACAGGGTGCCCAGGAAGTGGTGGAGCCACCATCCCTGGGAGTGTTCAGGAAACAACTGGATGTGGCACTTGGTGTCATGGTTTAGTTGACAAGGTGGTGTTTGGCAAAGCTTGGACTCCATGATCTTGCAGGTATTTTCCAGCCTTTATGGTGCTTTGAACAGCAATGCTGGTCCACGTCCCAATGGCCCAGAGCACAACCAAACTGAATGTGTACCTGCAGAGAACTGCAGGCGTACTGTAGTATTGGGTTCCCCTGCTCCAAGTGATGCACTGAAGCTCTGTGTCAGGATTTCTCTTTTTTAATGGGCAAGGAGTAAGAGACAATATACCCTGACTGTATCACATTTACATCCTTCTTTAGACCTGTCCAGTTACTTTTCTAAACATATGTATCTCAGAGGAAAGAGGGCTACGGGTTTATTAACTTCTTGTCTTCTGTCCATGAAGAACAGAAATTCAGCAGAGAACTGGTGAGGTTTCTGTGCCCTTCATGAACTGGGATGCACCTCCTGGTTCCCCTTGAAACTGATGTCACCAAGTCCATCTTGTCTGAAACACATGATTTCTATTTATACAAAGGCAATAAGCTAAAAAAACATTTATTAGGAGCACAAATGCAGCAAACAGAGGAAGTCAATCAGTAAATAAAACGTGAAAAAACATCACATACCACAGTTCTCTGTTTAAGTAACCCCTGTGGCAGTTAGAAATCAAAGCCACGTCACACAGTTTGTTAGCCAGAAGAGAGTACACAGGGCTACAATTTACCTAGTGAGAAACAGTTCTGGGAATACTGCAGCTGATGTAAAAAGAACCTCAAAACAGCATAATAAACAGTGTACCAACACATTCCGCTTCTCTCCCTTTATTTTATGATAACAATTTTTACATTAAACACAACTCACAACTAGGTAGGTATCAGAACTAAAACTTACAGCGCACAATTAAGCAAAACACTTGTTTTGTGCACCTATTGAAAGAAAATGGTGGGTGTTCTTCTGCTAACCAGAAGGCACACGGTGTTTTGCGCTGAGAGACTCTTCTCAAAAAAAATCCAGAAAAAGAAATCACATCATCTATCTACTGAAGCATACATATATATGAATGAACACACTCTCTATAATATGTTGATTTTATGTATATAAAGATATTTTTCAAATAAGATGCGAATGTTATTGGGATGGGATATTTTACATGACACTTCTAAAAGTTCTTTTAATCTTCTAATCTTCTAAACTTTAGTCCAAACCACTAAAGATGTATTATTTTAGTGTCTTCCTTGACAGGAGAGGTTTAAAAGCTGTTACTCCCACAATCACCATTACTTCTAGAATCACAAGTGGATTTGTTACAACACTTGTTTTTCCTTTTTCTTTCCTTCTGCAAAGCAGTTAAAAATGCAGTAATTATCAAAACCCACTAACAAAATTCTAGCATTAGAAAAGGCCTTTCTCGTATTACTGGTCTGGTTGTAACAGTGATCTTCTACTCTTCCGTACAGTTTTCATATGGATGGTCAAAGAATAAGGTTATGGTCATATCTCCAGAATTCTTTTACTGTCCTGTGAAACTCAAGAGCTAATTCAGACAGAAGGCTACAGTTCCTTTCCCCCAAGTTCAGAATTGCCTTCATATACAACCTTTTCCTCACAGTTTCAAAATTATTCCCACAATAGATGGATAAAAAAAAAATTACTATTGTAAAGAAACCTTCAGACTCTTTATTCTTATTGTTGGTTTACGACAAATATTAACTTTATCTCATTGATGTTCGCTACTTCAGAGGAAGTTCTCCAGCTGGCATTTTGTGTGAGTTACCAGAAGCAAGCTTCTAGACCTGTTGTTAAAGCCTACTTCATCGTCATCATTCTGCTTGTCTGTTTTAATGTGTGGCACAGAACTACAATATAACTGCAGTGGTAGCCAAGCCATTGCCAAACTGGTAAAGACATGGAAGTTCTCAAGACTAATTTAAATAAAATAATTATTGAGCAATGCACAAAAAGAGTTGTTACTTGTCAAGGCAAGACAGAAATGAAGGATATTTTTTGTAGTTAATATATTGAAAAGACTTAATAGGGAACCAATAGTAGGTCATAAATTTGTATTGCTGGAAAGTAAGGCTATGATGAACAGTATTGACAACAAATTATGAAGGAAAGAACACCGTACCTTCTTATTTTGGTTCACAGAAGCTGAGAATTTGAGGGCAGGTGTTTTAGAAACCTATTTGACTTAAACAATTTTAAACCATTTTATTTTGAAGTCAAAATACATTATTCACAGAATCACAGAATGGCTGGAGTTGGAAGGGACCTCTGGAGATCATCTAGTCCAACCCCCCTGCTAAAGCAGGGTCATCTGGTGCAAGCTGCACAGGATCATAACCAGGCAGATTTTGAATGTCTGCAGAGAAGGAGACTCCACAACCTCTCTGGGAAACCTGTTCCAGTGCCCTGTCACCCTCAAAGTAAACAAGTTATTTCTCACATTATTTTTGAAACCATGTGATCCAATTTCCCACCAAATGCAGATTAAAGAACATTACCTCTTTGAAGACTATGTCTGTAATGAAGACAAACAGTAAGAGAAAAAGGAAGTGAGGAATTACCTCTTCCACAGGTAACACTGCAGGCTGTCCACTCTCCATACTGCCAGAAATACTCTGGCTCTCCAATCTCATTCTCATTGCTTTCTTCTTTACGTACGGTGTATTCATACTCAATTCCAGGGTTAGTTTC
>NW_008235809.1:50487-61027 GCF_000691975.1 Corvus brachyrhynchos | reverse complement strand
TGGGGTTTATTACTTGTTTGATTAATAATCTACTGGCCAAAACATTTCAAAGTGTGAAACTGGAAGAATTAAACCTGCCCATTTTGGAGTCTGGTACCAGTTCAGAGTAGCAGACTTGCAGAATTTCCACTTCTATGTTGACAGTGGCATACATGAATCTTTCAAAGACACAGTTGTTTACCATGCACTTCTGCAAACGCAGGGGGGAATAAATGGGTCACCATAATTGGTATCCTATTGACTATAAAAGATAATCCAAAGTCCAGCCAAAGCATCCCTGTGCTGCTGATTAAGAGTTATTGCCTATCCCCATTACAAATTATAATTTTCCTACCTTCTGAAATAGCTGTTACAAAACAACCATTAAGTCAGAAAATTACAGATGCTATTCAGACACTGCTTTGATATTATTTTTCAGTGTTTCTGAATTAAGAAGAAAAATTCCAACTGAGAAGAGGCACTCAAGAAATTTACCTCAGAGGAAGAAAGTAAACGTCATCAAGGGATAAAAGACTTCAGCAATTAACTTTTCTTCTCAATTGTACTAAAAGTGAAGACTGAGCACTCATTAGTTTTGTCTTCTCATGAGACATTCAAAGTGTGAAAGTGGTCTCCCATCACACCCCTAATACTTCTTTTAATTGCATGGTGGATATACAGGCAAACAAACCATGAGAGATACTTTCAAAGACCAAAGGGCCAATTCCTAGTTATTTTTTCAAGACTGACAGAAACAGGTTATGTTTAAGTTAGAATCTATAAAGAAACAAAAGAAAACAGCCTCTGCAGACATTATATGGATCAGTTTCACTTACCATAAGCTATTCTTGCTCCATGCAAGCTGTCACTGCGGTCAGCTTTCCCTAGCTCTCACTGTTCACAGCCTGACATCAGCTCCCCTTTTGTGACAACTTATTTTTCATCTGGATCCGGGTCACATCACAGCCATGTGATGGTCAAATTTGGTACAAGAGACAAGAAAGTTTGGGCAGAGGACTGACCAACTATAGGTGACAGGATCCCTGTCCTAGTGGCACTCTTTAAAAAATATGAGTATGATACAGGATGTATTTTTAGGCAGGATGAACAACCCTCAAGCAAGGTGCTTAATTCTCTCCAAAACAGCTCAACTATTTTTTTCAAGACAGCACATTAATAGTGGTTTGTACACCAACATTATATATTTTCCCAGCCTCAGTTTCAGAACCCCAGCACATTCTGCTGCCATCCAAATGAGCAGGTTCTTCTTGTGATCTTCTGCTTACCTGAATCCATATTGATTCATTGGTGGGTCCTGGAGCAGTCAAATTTTCTAGATCCCCTATTCTGTCGTACTGAAATATTGTGCCTGCCACTTTGTATTCACCATTCCACTGGATGATGAAGCCTCCATTCAGGTAGTACTTTTCTGGGTCTTTGCTTCGCACAGCAAGGAAATTTCCTGATTCTGCAACTTCCATGACTTTGATTCCCCTCGCACCTTTTGGAATTAGCCCAATATCAACATATCCTAAGAGACACGAAAAATTCATGGAGGTGAACAACAGAAATGTCACTGCATTCTACTTATTTCTAAGATGATTAAAACATCAATCAGCTATGCTTGAAAATATATACAAATGTGCTATCACAGAGCTTGTATTTCAGTTTGCTAGTAGTGTGACTTTCCACGTCAGGGTTTCTACTGTCAGCTGGGGAATAGTGTTTAGGCAATGCCAGCATTTAGGCATTGAGAAGGGATGCAGAGGTGAATGACTTTCAGAGCTGTACCAGGAGAAATCCACTGCACAGATGAGAATCAACATTCCCATAACCATACCCAAGGCTCTGGAATGCTGCAATCTGGAGAAATGCCAGGGAGTTCCAGCAAGTTAGCAGTCTGTTGTGGGAAAGGTTTTTTTGATTTGCAAAGAATGTTTTCATCTGTACCCAATGTACAGGTACGCACAGAATTCCACGTACCTTCTCTTAAGGCATTTAACTTCTCTGTGACTGCTTGCCTTACAAAAAAATAAATGAATGTTATTCAAATGCCTCAAATTACTACTATAAATTGAACACATTTTCATAAACTACTGATTTTGATAACAAAGTTCAAGAGCTCTTCACCTGTTAAGAGATGTATGGTCTGTGTGTTAAGAATTAATCTAGAGCACCTATTACAGAAATTTGTTCACATAACAGGCAATATGTGACATCAGGCTCTGTGCTTCTCACCTTACAGGAAACTGCTATTGTTGTTGCTACTGGACTGTAAAAACAGGAAGTTCACATAGATCCTTGAACAGAAACTCAGTTAGCTTTCTTGTTATTGCCCCTAGCTGAGCTCTAGAAATTAGATGGATGACATTTCTACATGCTGGTACACTGGGAGTGTGAGCTGCATTTTGTGCTGGTTTATTTCAGGACTGGAATATGAGTTCCTCAGTTCTCATCACACACTACCGAGGTCATGAATTAAATTCTGAGACTCACATCCTGTTCACCTTTCTTGTGAAATGAGCTTATCACCTTTGATTACTCACTCATGAGTGAGATAAACCACACTGGGCATGCTAAGCAATCTTCAGTATCAATGTTCTTCACCTACCAGAAATATTTATGTGCTGTACAACAACCTGCTGTTCTAAATAAGTGCCCGAGAGTCTTTAACATCTGAATTTTATTTGCAGCTCTCTTGTGGTGTAATAAATACTGGTTAAAATGTCATATGCTGCTTAGAGTACAAAACAGAATCTGTCTGCTTCAGGTCTTTCCTAATTACACTGATAATATATAATTACATATATGAATTTCCAGTGATCGATGTTTAAGAAGGAGTGTTTTCTGAATGTTACCTTTCTCAAGTCTCACAGACTGACTGTGGAAATTCAAACATTTCAGTTTTTTCTAAGTGAATGAAGTAACAAAATCTGGAAGCTCACTGAATGACTTCTATTATTCAGGAAATCAGTGGTCTAGGTCTATTGTAAGTAACCAAGTCTAATGATTCTACCAAATGCTCTATTCATTCAGTGCAGAGAAGACATATTATGAACACAGTGTGTGATTATGTAACTAAAGTCTTGATTAGAAGGCATACTTACAACCAGGACAAATTAACACGGCATGGAAAATTTTAATTATGTCACATCCTGACAGCTTGGCTTTGCGATGCTTATGTCCTTTTACAGTAGGGTTGGGTTGGGGTTTTTTTCTGATGTAATTAGAATAACATTTATTCAAAACACAAAGCATAAGAACAATAAAACAATTTTTGTTTTGTTGCAACACAAAAATCTATATATCCCTTCAAGATTTTGCATAGTTATTTTTGTCTGAATCACCTGCTGCTGCTCATAAACCTTATTTTAAATGTATTGCAACTGTCTGGTAAGGGATGTTACCATTTGTTCTGTGTATCACATTGCCTTCTCCCTGGCCCTCCTCACCAGCTAAATTACTACTCTGATTTCCCAGAGCCTCTTGCTGATTCCCAATAAACATTATCTGATTTTGAAAGGAAAGCAAATGACCAGCAAGCTTTTGAGTTTGTCCCTCAACATAATACATTTTTGTTTAAAAATCCAGTAAGTGTTGTTTATGTAATTGTTCCTGCTTATGGGGTTTCATTTGATAAGGATCTAGAGATCCCAGATTCAGTAACAGTCAAAATGTCAGCTGTCTTACCTACACACTGGGCTCATTAAATCCTGAAGCAACCCTATTGTGGGTGCTTCTGCACACCTGTGAATTGGCAACTCTCAGATGCTATTAATCCTTCCCTTTTGAATTAAAATTAAATCTATATGCTCCCAACACGAAACCCTTGTTGTATGCACAGCTCTACAAGGACTAAAGAACTTGTTTCTCTTTTCCCACTTCTGTGAGAAAAGAGTAATTTTACTCAGGCCATTAGCACAGCACTGCAGATCAAATGATGACCAGATCTCCTTGTCACAACAGTTCACTTTCCTACTCTCCAGCCTGTTTTATCTGCAAGCCTCTCTTAAAAATACACATTCCTGAGGCACAACTTTCCTCTATGCCAGGTTCCAGACACTACCATGACTTCTTCGCCCAGGCTTGACCTTCTTGCTTTTCCATGCCCTGCTCATGCAGCAACCTTTCTGCCACCAAAGTTCAGCTGAAGCAACTTCAATGATTTTCAAACAAACCCCTTGAAAACAAGGGGGGTAATAATAGTGTCAACAGCTGAGACAATGTGTTCCCATGAGACCTCTGGTTTGTTTTCCACCATGAAACTCCAAGAGCAGCCATTACAAAGATGATGCTGTCATTTCTGTGACTCTCTTGGATGCCCCTGAATCACTATTCCTATTTTGCATCCATGAAAAAAACAAAGAATTTTAAGGGAAATGCAAGTAATAATACAGATTTCAAAACTTTTCCTTCTGACCATGAGGCAGTAAGATTTCTAAGACTTCTACAAAGACATCTTCTTCAGGTAAAACTGATCACCCTGCACTGCAGTGAAAGGCTGAATTATTAAAACTATTTCCTAGCATTTCATTAGTTAGACATGGCAACTGAGTCAACTTGCACAGACAATACACAGTGCTGCAGCACTTGACCAAGAAGGGCCTTGCTGAACTGAGGTTCTGAACAAAGATTTAAATCAGAATATATTAGCTTTCGCTTTGTATTTTTTCTATGACACTGAACATAGAAAAACGTTTCAAATCTTCTTTGCTGGTGACTGGCAGCATGCTTTGATACAGTTTTGTTACCTATGCTGAATTTATATCCTGAGTCTGAAGTCTTTATGTTTACATAAACTGTTCAGCAGCCACTCTGCTATAAAATCTGACAAACCACTGACAACACATCTGTCAGACACAAAAAGAAGACAGATATTCTGAACAAAGCCTTTTGCCTATTCCCAGTTGAACACCTGTGCACATCGGTGAAATCCACACATTGTCACGAAGAGACCACCAATCTCTGCCCTTCCTTACATTTTTCCTTCTTTTTGTCTGCAATGGAGTCAATGTCTATAGAAGGGAGAGAATCTCCAGAATCAATACATTTTTTAATGAATCTAAAGAAAACACTGAAATAATTTTACTTAACACTCAGTATCCCTCAGCAGTATCTGTCAGTAAGACTGACTGAATCTTGTGGCAAGGAAAACCTAAGTAAATATAAAGCACAAAATGAATTTAAATAAAAGGTACTTATCCTCCCATAAGTTACAATACTGGACTTTTTATGTAAAATTGTTATTCAAAAATAAAGTTCACATCTTTAGCCTTGGAAAGCTCACACACAGTCAAAGGCAGAGTGAATTTTCGATTTGCAGAAACAAAAGATCAGAGGCTGAAGGATTACTGTTGTATTGGAAGAGAGGGAGCTCCAGATTTTCTTTTGAAAGTCTCACATACATATGAAACCTGAACTGCTGCAGGATTGCAGTCGTCTTCACAGTTCACCTTTGGGACACAGAGAGAAGGAAAGCAAACTCAAGTACAGAAAAAAACCCTGAAATATTAAAGAAGCTTTTACCCCAAACTTTGGAAAATCTGGTCAAACTAGCCCTAAGTTAGTAGCACAAATCATACTTGTGCAAGGCAGAACTATTTTATTTGAAAAACCCCACAAATCCAGAAGTCAGCAAAGGCACTCACTGCAGTTTCCCCCTCTTCACTACAATGGTACCAGTTACTGATCTTGAGACTTCTCATCTCTGCATCAGCCTCTTTCTTTAGCTGCAGACCGTACTCCAAGCATACTCTCCAGTGCCTCATCTTCTCACCTCTCCCCCTCCTGCCCTGGTTTTCCATTGAAAGCTGTTCATCCTAGCTGCCTCTTCACCTCCAGCTCACCACCATATTTCTTACTCAGTTTTAGTCTCCCACTCCTGCTTCCAGACTCTCTAGCTCCCATTCATCCCACACAAGTCAACTTAAAGCCTGAATGTCTCGCTACCATCAGTGAAGACGGGCTCAGTCCTCCAATCGCTTATTCAGACCACTTCAGCCCTGCAGGGACTCTTCTCCTCTTTATGATGCTTAGAAATGAATCCCCAAGATGCTCACTCCAGCACTTTCTTGGTGCTTTCTACTTTACAGAGATTAGGTCCAGATTTTTCAAGATGGCAAATTACATTCACTTTGTAAATGCATTTGCTATTTTGGATTTTATTGTTAACTGCATAACTTGCACAGGACCTGTTGGGTCTCTAACAATTTTTATAAGACAAGGTGTACTTAAAAAGCACAGAGCAGGCATTTCTTTCTGGCAGAAGCATGATTCACTGAAACACCCGTTTACAACTTCCCACGCAGATGATCACTCAGTTTTCAACGAGAAACACTTTAGTCATTTTTACAAAGAGAAATGACTTCATCAACGGAAGAATTTAAAAGAAGAACCTGTATTACCAAATCCTTCACTTTGATTAAACATCATCTTCACTGTACGACAAGCAGAGCCATCTCCCAGGCAAACTCCACACTGGTCTTCTGTTGCGTTGGAATTTATCTCATAATCACAGCCAACAGCCTAGAAGGAAAAACAGTGTTGGAGTAAATGTGGTGTCCACAACAAATTCTTGCACTTCTAAGAAGGGGAGTAGTGTAGCTCCTGTATAGTGTATTACACCAAGGTGAAAAACAAACTAACAAGCAATAACCATTACCATGTCACAAAAAACACAGTAGTGACCAGTCACTTGGGATGGAAATGTGCCACCCAAATGGCCTCAGTATCTGGGACTGGCCCCAACATCCAGGATTTGTGTCTGCTTTCTTACGTCACAGAGCTATCCACAGGTTCCCAGGAACACAATGCAGTAACAGAACTGAAATCTCTGCCAGCTTTTTGTGGCCATCTGACAACACAGAACCTCTACTACAGTCAAACCCCCCTAGCAAAGAAAAACTCTTCAGCAGGCATGAAGTTTTATATCAATGGTTCTTCAGCTTGCCAGCACAGGAGCATGGGTCAGGATAAAGTGAGTCAAGTGCATCAAGTTCTAGTAAAGACCGATTTTCCAGTTCATGCTTGCTACAGGGAGAGAGAAAAGTTTATTCATACTGAGTCAGGAAAAAACTTCATCCTTTCCCAACCCAAAAATTCTGTGCTCTAATGTCTTTAAATTTCAACACAATTTTCATTTGGTTTTGGGATTTCTTTCCTGCCTCTCCTCAAAAACAAGCAAGGTTGCAGAACACAACCTAACATCCAGCATTCAGTGGCTGCTAATAGTATCTAAGACACCTGGAGGTCTGTGATGTAGATGAATAGCCAGAAGTCTGGTAGCATGTAAAGGTTTTCTCAGCTGATTTTTCTCAAAATAAGCTTTCAGGTGCTATACCTGCCAACTTCTCTGACACCCTCTTGATGTATGAAAATCTGGGTATTACCTCTTTTGATGTTGATCTTATTTTACCTTCAATACATCAGCTACTGTAATCTTCTGCAAGCTTCTGACAGGAAAATCCATCTATGAGACTAACCTAGGTATACAGGCTCCTGCATTCTTCAGTATTTTTCTATCATTTTCAGCTTAAGAAACACTTTTTGTCTAAGTGTCAGTGATTTAATGAACAATTAGAAAAACCATGAGAAACAGAAGCAAGGAAAGGCCTCAAGCTACAGATGGTGGCAAACTGCATCACTGTAAAGAGGATTCAAAAAAAAGACTCATCCATCACTTAATGCCAATACACACCTAGCACCTTTCATACCAGCCCTGAAAAGTCATGGCCATGTCAAAAGGTTCTGCAGCAGTCTTAGCTTCCCCCTCCTTTCAGTGAAGGCCACTTTCAAAAAATGAAAAGTTTCGTAATGTCTTGCACAAAGACAGATCCTGGCACCACGGACCAAATTTATGAGCAGTACAGAATGTTACAGAGATAAGGATGTATTAGGAAGGTAACTTTTTGCCCCCAAGTATGCAGCTATTTGACCAAGGATGGATTTAATCAACTATTCAGAATACACAGATGCCACTGCTACATGAACAGGATGCTTCTTTATCTTGTCAGGAGTCCAGCTCTGTCTCTTCACCTGTTGTCTACAGATGCACTGGAGTTTATGTTTAACACTTCCTAATAATTTAAAGAGGCTGGAGTGTTGCTGTTTTCTCAAAGTGATGCATTCTGCAGTACATCTACTGTACTATTACTACATCTGTTAATCATCTGCAAACAGTGAAGTCATAGTTATCTGGTTTATTATTAGACCAGAGAAATAATCAGACAATCTGGAGAGTCGTGGAAGTTTAAGTTTATTTTCTATACTATGAACATGAACAGAAAGGTGGGGAAAGTCTGAAGAAGGAACCCTTGTGCTTCATGCTTTGCTATTAGACAATATGATTAATGACTACAGAACACTCGTGGTTTTGAAAAGGTTTCTGTCCATCTTTATTTGCTGTGCATTCTTGTTTGAGAAGCTGCACACAGAATTAATTTATCTAGTTCACACAGTCAGATACTTTGACATTAACATCACTGAGCATACTTCCCTTCCAAGTACTGCGTAGTGTGAAAATCCCCGAAGGTTTAACTAATTAGTTCCGAACTGCTGCAGCCCTGATTCTTACTGAGATGGAAGCACCACAGTATCATCACTTCCCTGCCTTTGGGGTGCCAGTCCATGCTTCTGCATCGGCTCTACTCCATCAGCTCAGTCACAATCAGCTCAGATCTCTCCCACTTGACCATGCATTTCCTTTAGCAACAGGTCTGCGGCATCAAAATATAACATCTCTGTGATATGAAGGGAATCCCTTTGTCCCTTCCAACAATAACAGCAGTGTATTTCAGTGTTCTTCTGATATTTGAAACAGTTTGTATCTGATCAGACATCAGCCTTACCTATACATGCAGTATTTCTATTCATCCTTGGGGTTCTGGAATACCCAAGAATGAGGCAAACAATTTACTGTGCGACAGTAAATAAAGCCTTTGTTTTATTCCCCAGCTCCAGGCTGTTGGTGGTGCTGTCATGACCTTCATATCTAACAGCAGGGCCTCATCTTACAGAGACATTAAAAACCATCACAAAGTAATATTCTCATGTGTCAGAATAAACAGCATTCATTTACTCTAAATATATTTCCATGAACTTTAATTTCCAGACCATATTTTCCTTTATCACTCCAGTGAATAGCATATTATTTTTGGAATAATTTCAAGATGCTTCATTCCTCTTTCTACTTGCTTTCCTTTTTTATTTTTATTCTTGTGGACACTCTTGCTGTATTTTCTAAACATGCCTCAAACTCTCCAGAAGGTCAACACGACACATCAGTGTGCACTTGCAGTCCAGAACTAGATGATATTTAAGGTCCATTCCAACCTGAACCATGCTATGACTCTATGATGAGTTTCTGACAAAGAGCTGTTAAAGAGGATCTGGAGATTAATGCAGGTTATAAAACAGGAAAGAATATCAGCAGTAATTAGGCTCTGATTTTTTTACACAGACACATCCTTGTGCACTCTCTGCCAGGGAACCATGCTGTGTTATAGGAACTGCTGTGTGCAACAGCATGGGCAACACAAGTTAGCATCCCTCCCTGCAGCCTTTTGCTATTGCCCCACTCACCAACAGCCTTTTTCTGACACAGCTGAGACCGGCTTTGTTTCTGGTCACAGCACACACTGCAGAGGCAGATGTAATGACCTGAACTGCCTCGCTGCATTAAAGGAAGGAGAAACAATTTATTTCCTGCTGCTCAGTGCCTAAAGGGAAAACAGCCAGAGATATTGACCTTTTTCCATTTCCAGAGGGAGAGGCTTTTCTGTCAGATTGGCAGTGGGGGGCAGATACAAAAAGTCCTTGCTGTCACTGAAGGGTATGGCCTGGATGTACTGCCTGAATATCCATTATGTGAATGCTACATAGAACTTTAAGGTCTTCCTCCCATTTGTCTCCCCCACTTAGTCTTCAGATAAAGAAATCATGTTCACTTCTTGTTGGCCATGACATTGCCTTGAATGGAGAGAAATGTGTCCTGATGTCAGTAATTTATCTTGTAATTTATCTTGTAATGAGTCTGAATCAATGTCCTGTTGCAGTAGCAGTGGGAGGAGGAAGCTGAACCATAGTGAGAAGCCGTAAAGCTAAAAATCCATACACAGAAATACATAAAAATCCAAGCTGCGTAATCTGCTTTTCAGCAAGGGAAGAAAATGGTTCCCTACCTAGAACTACACAGCTGTGTAATTTTCCAGTGCAATGTTAGTCTCTCAGCATAACAACTGTGAATTACCACAGAGAGCAGGCCACAACTCTGCATGACTGAAGGTCGGTTAAGCGTATCAAAATTCTTTACAGGAGACAAAAGGTTGCTAGAAACATCAGAGATGCCAGATCCATCCTCAGCATCTGCACACTCCAGTGCAAAGAACATGTAAGGCTTTTGTTGGTGTGACCCAGCCCACTGTGGGGCTGGGGCAGCGTGATGCCAATCAATCCCAGCCCATCCCCTGGATCAAGTTTCCCAAAGAGGCAGACTCAGAGGGTGGGTCATGGGGCGGCTCAGAAGCCTAAGCTGCACCCCCCCCCCCGGGCCCAAGCCGCCTCC
>NW_008235809.1:37549-50443 GCF_000691975.1 Corvus brachyrhynchos | reverse complement strand
ACAATAAACCTGTTAGAAGCCAGACCAGAACAGCCTCTCTCTTCCTTTATCTCCGAGCTAACATGAGCCGATACCATCGGCTCCTGCCGTGTTTCCCTCTGCAAAGAAGCCAGCTAGCCGGCTCAGCCAGCAGCTCTTTTCCTGATGCCGAAGTCGCTTCTGCGACGCACAGAAGTAACGCAGCTGGGCTGTCTCTGACCTGGGGCACGCCAGAGTTGGTGCCTCAAGCACCACACCCTGCATTAGGCTTCACTTTTAGATGATGTGATGGCTTGTACATATCAAAAATGTATGTTATGTACGTATCAGTGCTAAACATACTCTGGTGGCAGTATCTTCACTCATTAACACTGGGGGAACAGCTGACTCACCTAATAAGAATTAAGAATGCATTTGTGATGTATAATTTAAGCTCAGAAAGACAGGCTATGTGCTTTAAAGATTTTCTAAATAAAAGGGGAAAAGTGACAATTGAAAAATGAGTGCTGAGGAATACAATTAAAAAACAAACTAGTCACAGTACAGCTTGATGATTTGAGATTAAGTTACTGATAGGTCTTTTCAGATCTCCAGACAGAACTCTTCTTCTGTGTAAGGTCAACTTTGAGAGAGGACTCAGCTATTTTATAGGCCAGGCCTTCAAATGAGTTAACAATTTTAGCTTGTCTTTGAATTGACAAGTTCTAAAGGAATACCATGCTAACAACACCACACTGTAAGCCTTCCTTCAGCACGAAGGCATAGGCAGCACTTCTAAAAAAGTAGAAGATATTGGATAAATTAAAAGGATCAAATGAATCAACGGTCTGTCTTGTGCTTACTCCTCACATGAAGATGCACATTGTGGCTTTGTCAGGCCAGCTAGGAAAGTATCCAGTACACCTCAGGTAGCTAAAATGAAGCATCTCAAACCACATTTAGCCATCAAAGTAAGACCAATTTCTCTGATTGCTCTGAACAAATTCATGACCAACTGCAAAATCGGACTGAAATCAGATTAATTTAGAAGATGAAGTTCTTTATTGGATCTATCTATCTTGTTTTGACATACCCAGTAGGAAAACTCTGAACTCACTTGATAAAAAATAGCTACTCTACAAACCAATCACATGTGAGCAATATAGACAGTGGATCTAATACTTTACTAATTTAATTTTTTTCTCTGTTTCAGACCAAAGTGAAGTGTTATTTTAGTACTCAGGACAAATGTGCTCTTGTGAGATACAGTTCTGAAAACCAGAACAGTTTAATAGATTAACATTCGTGAATGCCTTTTCCATATCATTAGCAACATGTTGCAATCAAACTATGAGAATAATGGACCAGACTAATTATATTAAACACATTTCCAGATTTATTCTCCATGACCTGTAATGTACCTATTGTGTTTAGCTAGCTGGACTCAAATACTAATGAGTTAGATGACGATATATGAAAAAGCTTCTCCTCAGGTGTTATTCTGGGTACCTACTTCAGCTAAAAGCATGCTATCTTTCAATACTGTGAGCTATTAGGGTTACCTATCCATCATTTGGTCTCATTTTGCATGGCTGTATTGTTCATTCCATCATCCTGACTCCAACTGAATCTGTTTGTCAGGAGATGCGAAGCAGCAGCCACCATGTGAAACACTGACAAAACCAGCACCTTGAAGGGAATTTCTCAGAAATGCTCTGAGTCCACAGAATTGTTAATGCTGAAGTATATCCAGGCTCTACAAACTGCAATTAGATTAGCTTCCCTTCCCCCTCTGATCTCTCAATTCATATTGAGTTTTGCTATCTCTAAAATAGGTATAAATCTGAACTGTCACAGGCAAGGTTTCAATACAGTAAGCATACAGAAACTAAAATTAATCATAGTGGTCCCAATCCAGTTGGGCTGGAAATCAGAAAATGAACATTTCACAAGGACAGCCATTCTGAGCTTAGTAATTGGTCTCTTCTAAGTGGAGGTCAAAAGCACTGCTACGTTGTGCAATATCTACTATATCTTTCAATATGCTAAAAATATGATTCATTCTGGCTTGAACTGTTCAAAGCCAAATCAGGTCTTCCACCATCATAGTTCAAAGGTCCATCCTGGTTCTCAGCAAAGTTAAGCAGGATCTCTTCACTGGGAACTTGAGCAGGGTCTTGGTAACTCCCTTTCATAAAGGCAAGTCTTGCAAGGAAAGCTTAAAACACATCTTTTATTACTGCTCTATGAGGCACTGTCATTCTACTAAAATAAAAAGTTTAAAAAGAGGGTGTGCCTATCACCTATTAAAAGTGTGAAGTTTCCATCACTGGAAGTCTTTAAGAGAAGAATATGAAAAATGACAAAAAAGAATATAATTTGTAAAGGGATGAAACAGACAACTTCTTGAAATCCCTTCTAGTTGTATTTATATGATTAAAAGGCTTGGGACATACTACCCCTAATTGGATAAGCTAATGTAGTTTCTACAAGTCACCAAGTCCTGTTTTTGTTTCCAAAGATGCTAAAAGCAGAAAAGCTATCAGGCTTCAAGGGGGTACAGGACACAAAGCCTCAATTTGAAGAAATAAACCACAGATGTAAATATATACCCTACAAGGAAAGTATTAATTTTTTTTACAAGAAATTGACTAAAAGCAATGCTAAGACTGTGGAGGTCACAGCATTTACAGAACACTCCTTCAAATGCCATAAAGACACTCACATCATCCTGGAAACCTGCTACCAACACACAGAATATGCAGAAACCATAATATTTACTCTTCAACACACAGAACATCATTGAGCCATATATGCTGTGTTTGCCCATTACCTCATTGTACAAGATTATTCAATTCAATGTTGTAAACTAAAATAATTTTTACTGCCCTCAGCTGCAAAGTCTGATCCTATTACAAGACAGCTCAGAACTGATACATGTGTATTGTTGAACTGCCTTTTCATAAAAAACCCCACAGACAGTGGCGACACCAATTAAAACCCTAAAGCTACAGTCCTTCGTGAAAATATCTCATCAGAAACAGACTTTCTTGAGCTGATATTTTAAAATAATGGGGAAAATCCAGAGGACTTAAGAGGTATCAAAAGTAATCAGCAGACAACTAGATTCATTAAAAAGGGTGGAAATTACTCTTACGTTTATGGAAAGCTTTTGCTATAAACTTGCTATAAAAATGTGGTAAAATTGAGTATTTTGCCTTGATACTACATAAAAAAAGGTTAAGCACTTTCTCACAACTTTTTAAAATTAAATTGTAGAGAAAGAAACATGCAAACATACCCAATACCTTACACATGCCATTAATACAGATATCTCGGCTGTGCCTTCCTTCAAAGCAAGGAGTACCATCAGTGACTGCATCAAGCATCTTCTCTGAAAAATGGCCATCTATTGGGCGACAGTGGAGCTCACAGGGGTTTGCTGAAAGGAAAACAAGGACACTCACTCAGACAATTCTCCAGCAGTACACTGAAGTGCAATGCACAGGGTCTTTACTGAACCATTTGCTCACTTTCCTTAGCATTTGACAGAACTGGCAGAATTAGAGGAATTGAGCAGAGCCAGGGTGAGACAGGCATGATAAGTAGCATTTGTGGATTTGTAGGAAGCAGCTGGATGCTGGTCCCCTCACACCTGCGTGCTCTCTGTTACAGCTACATCACCATCCACTGCTGAGTGAGGGAGTAAGGAGGCCATCGGCTGTGACAGAAAAAGGGATGGGAAACCAGCAAATCCAGCTGTCATTAGTGAAGGGCTAGGATTGCCAAGGATGCTGACAAGAAAGTTTTCCATCAGCTAGTGACTGAGTAATTTCAGAGATAATTTAAACTTTTCATTACTCCTGTCAGCCTCTCTCAGAGAGCAGTCAGCTCTTCTGTATAGTTAATCATTTTCATCTACCTGTTGGCACTTAATAAATAATTTCAAACATTCTTTTTTTTCCTGCTTGACAACTTATGAAATAGGGATAATATTGCGAGTCTGACAGACTCAGGCTATTCTCAGACAGATGTCCCACAGAAGCAACAGGGAAAAGCTGGAGCAAGAGCAACCAGTGGCCTCTAAAACAAGATTTTCTTTGATGGATTAGGGCCTAAGTCTATTCCATCTATGGAGTACAAAGAGCCAAACACATACCTCCCTGTCTCACAGACACTGGCCTTTGGGAATGGGAAATTTTGAAACTGAGACATCAGAGAGACAAAGGACACAAGTCTGATAAATAAACTGTGTGCATGGAAGTGAGTGAGAACTGCAATGAGGGTCAAAGCAAAGACAGATATAATCCCTGCCTTTTTATCACTCTCTAGAAATTCTCCAGCAGAACGAGAAATATCTGACTGCATTAAAAATCATCCACTATCATATTGATGAAGAACAGTAACAGACGACCTGTCTTTAGGTTTTGATCTATTCAAAGACCCCAATCTCACCCAGCACTAAAACAACTTGTTCATGCTCAGCAACCTGAAAAGCTTTGCTGAGAAAAGCAGTGGGCCTTAAACCCACCAGTCAGTAGGGACTTCAAGGCACCATTACTGAATAATTTTAAAACTATCTCCCTTTGTGCTGTGGAGGTGCTGATGCTGACTGAAAGTTTTATCCTGTGCCTGACAGCACTGACAGAAGCCACTCCCTTGGTCTTAGAGGGATGCAGGGTAACTATAAGCCATCCACATCCTGGTTGATGAATTTATCTTCTCTTCCTCCTTTGTTGGCTTTGTTTGTGTCATAGAAAGAACTGTGTTTAAAGAAATTTTTGGTAACAAGAGAAATACAAACTTCTGGTAATGCAAATAAACTAATTAATTTCTGACTAAAGGATTTATCCCTTTGAAGAAGGAAAATTTGCTCTCATTACTCTGGTTTGTACACAACAACACACAAGGCACAGAGGTGATTGCAGCTCCTCCCCTCAAAGTTCTTTTTTTTCCCTCTTGTCAGTAGAGGTAAAACGGCATCCTAGGTCTGTCACCAATGTTTTGCTTCTGGCTTCTCAAACAAAAATACCTTCATAAAGTGGAACAGTGATGAGACCCAGAGGACATGTATGGACCATGGTTATACAACTGGTGGAATTCAAGGTGATGTGAGTTGTGCTCAAGAATATCAATGGAGATGAAGCTACAAAAGATTTTCAGGCAAGAACATAAAGTTTCTAATCCTCACCAGCCCTCAGTCCCTCTGTGGAAGCTGGCAGCCATAATATCCATCAGTTGTTTTGGTAAGAGCTGTCATGATAAGTGATATAAGTGATTTTACTTCTGTCTGCAGAACTCTTTTTCTAGCCATGTGATTAAATGGATTACTTTAGTGCTCTAAATTTTGCTTCACCTTGCCTACTTTCTCAATGCAGCATTTTTATATACAAAGCACAATACCTTTATGACAAGGAGAATCCTACATTTCCATGTACTCTGTTACCTGCTCAGAATTTCCCCGATAGACACAGATTCTCCAGAAAGCCATTTCAGCTTTTGCACTGTTTCTAATGAAATACGTAGCACTGAAGTTTGATATCTGTACCCCCTCCTAGTTGTGTGTTGACATAACAAGCAATTTCATTTCAGAAATAACTGAACAAGAAGAAGCAGACAATGCTGACATACTTCTGGCATAACTATGATGCTGTAAATACATAACTAAGAATCAGTTTGTAAAGAAAAATAACTCCCTTGCTAAGTCAAAATTAAAAAAAAATCCAAAAACCACATGAACTTTTAGACTTGTTAATGCTTTCTATGTATGAAAGCTTTCCTGTTTTTCCTGATTGTGTTAACTGATCTAAAATTAGATCCTACCTACAAAATTTTACTGCTTTTCTTTCTACATTTTTTCTATGGAGCCCCTCTGGAAATGATAGGGTACTTTATTTCTTCACCCAAGATTCAATCCTATCTGATGTTTATTTGATTTTTCATCTGCAGAAAGGTTAGGCCACCACTGAGGAAATTATACTAGCACTGTATTTGGCATCCACTATCTAAAATTATTTATTTATCCATCTGTCATTATTATTTACTATGGTTGAGCTCAGGGATCTTGGCTCTCTTTTTCTAGGACTGTAAATAAACTTTATCAGAATCAACCAATGTCCTCCAGAAGTCTAATATTTTAAACACAGAACAGATAGCAAACTCACACCCAAGGAAAACAAATACATTTCCTAAAATGGTGGAAGACTGGCATTGAGTTCAGCCTTTTTTTGTTATTTCAGACCTGAAAATCTAAAAAGCCTTAACTCAGATGAATAGGAGCACTCGGGTTGCTCAGAAGGAGCTCATTAAAGGAGCTTGTTCAGTTTCAGTTACTTCAGTAAATTTGACTAATTCATGATGAGGCTTCAACAAAAAGGCTGTCATCTTTTTAACTTTTAAGCCAAAATATACACAAATTCCTGCAATCCAACATATGCATGAAATACTAGATCCAATCTGTGAGGACTCAGTAATAACTCTGTATCTCTACCAGCTCAGGGGTACATGTGATAAACACTCCTTTAAATGTTCCCTTCAGTAGCTGGCATTTAACTCACTCCTTTCCTTCTGTTCTAGAGCCAAACCTGCTTTTCTCAACCTGTGTTTTTCTAATCACAGAATCATGTTTTGGATTGGGAGAAATCTTAAGGATTATCCAACCCCCCTGCCATCTTCCATTAGACCACAGTGCTCAAAGCCCCGTCCAACCTGGTCTTGAGCACTTCCAGGGATGGGGCTGCCACAGCCTCTCTGGGCAACCAGGCCTCACCACTCTCACAGTGAAGGTTTTCTTCCTTTTATCTAATCTAAACCTGCCCTATGTCAGTTTAAAGCCATTCCCTCTGTCCTATCTCTACTAGCCCTTTTAGAAAGTCCCTCTCAGTGACATTTTGACTTCCTCCTGTAAACCTCTTTCAGTTTGGCTGCATCCTTCTGCCAGTGCCTTGCTCCTAGCTGGACATAAGATTTTAGCTAGGTGCCACCAACACTCAGCTGCCTAGAAAAATTACAATCTGTTTTTTTACATGGTGTCCACATCTTACACCTGCTGCTGATTTGACCAGAGACATGATCAATCCCCTAATATATTGAAGAAACACAGATGTAGTGGAATTTCAAGCCACAGAGCTCCCATAATGGCCCAGTGACTTATCTGTAATCAAAATGGGAGTGAGAAAGCAAACCAGCAAAGCTGACTAAAAATCCTAACATTTGGGCAGCATGTGATTCTTTTCCCCTGTCTATATTATTAAAAAGTTCAGATTCACCAAGTGTAAACAGAACAACATGAAGATAAGTAGAAAGGAACATATTTCCTTCCCAATTTAAATTTGTTTATCTCACAGCAGACTCCCATGAGTTCACATGCAGGAAGGATCCAGCTTAACCTGACTAAGAAGGATGTGATTAACGTGTCTGTCAGAAGAAGATAAGGCTTCAGTATCTTTCCTAACTTCACAAGGAAGAAAAGAGGTGGGCCCCTTCTCTTCAAACCCTCTGTGAGAACTCAAAATTGGCTGAGGAAATCCCAAACAAAGAAAATTAGGAAAGACAATTACCAAACAGGCAAAACAGGAAAAAAAGCTGAGTTAACCAAGCCTGGAGCTCCAAAACAAAGTTTAATTTTGAAAGATGGGCAGCAGAAACATTATTTCATGCTGTTTGCTCAGCCCCTGTGACTGTACCAGAACATATTTGATGCACAGAAATATTTTGGAAGAAAGATGAAATTTAGAACATTTTTAACAACACAACCTCTTATCTGGCAGTACTCTAAATAATCCTGGCACTGACACAGAAAATAAAGGTAATGATATTATTTAATGTAGGACTTATAGATGGAAGTTAAGCCCTGAGAAGCTATCAGATTCATACAAATGGAATTTGTCAAATGGTATGAAATAAATAAACATGGAGTCAGTCTGATGGAATGAGAAGTGGATGAGTACTGAAGTTGGACCAAACTGTCAAAATAGGGGCCTGGGTCATGAGAAAAACTCAGAAAATATCCTGCTCAGGCTGCTGGATGGTTTATCACCCTTGAACTTGGAAGTCTCCATCATTTTAAGATTCCCTGGGGTACTCTGATGCTCCAGCTTGAGCACATTGGTGTCTGAGGTCCAGAGCAATTCCATAACAGAACTATGCAAGTTCCCCAACAGGCACAAAGTCATTTAAACAAGAAAATTCTCAACTGAAACCTCAAACATAGGTAGGCTAGGTAACAGCAAGATGTCACTTACTGCTTTTCTGTGAAACTGCTTGTTAAAAATGCTTGTTGCATTAAATCATAAGCTATTCACAAAAGTCTTCGTTCTCTTGTGAAGTTACAATTTACACAACAGAAAAGACTTTTTAGTTATGTGACATTTACTGTAACTGCTTTATGTAAGCGATGAAATTTAAGTTAGAGGAGAGAATTGTGACCATCCAGATAATCTACCAGTTTTTTTAGTGGGATGAAGGAACACAGAATGTCTAAAATACCATAAAATGTCTAGCTCAGGAATTCATCTCCTCAGCTAGACACTTCCACACAAAGACTTTATGTGCACTCAGGGTTTGGGAAAGCTTCACTACGTTTTCTTTTCCCTTTACATCCCAAGCACAGCATGAGAGGATGAAAAATGCCTGATACTAAAACAAGAGATGTACTGGTTTTTGCGTGGCCTGGTTTTGGTAGCAGGGGGCTACAGCTCTGTGAGGAGCTGCCAGAAGCCTCCCCCATGTCTGACAGAGCCAATGCCAGAAGGATCCAAGAAGGACCTGCTGCTCGTGAAGACCAAACCACCAATGATAGTGGCAGCACCTCTGGGATAATGTATTTAAGAAAGGAAAAAAACTGCACAACTGCAACTGGAAGAGAGGAGTGAGGATGTGTGAGAGGAACAGCTCTGTAGACACAAGGTCAGTGAAGGAGGGGCAGGAGCTCTCCAGGTGCAGGAGCAGAGATTGCCCTGCAGCCCCTGGTGCAACCCATGGTGAGGCAGCTGTGCCCCTGCAGCCCTTGGAGATCCATGGGGGACCAGAGATCCACCTGCAGCCCGGGAAGGACCCCACACTGGAGCAGGGGCATGCCATCAAAGGAGGCTGTGACCCCATGGGAAGCCTGTGCTGGAGCAGGCTCCTGACAGGACCCATGGATCAGGGATCCATGCTGGAGCAGCCTGTTCCTGAAGGATTGCAGCCTGTGGGAAGGATCCACACTGGAGCAGTTCAGGAAGAATTGCAGCCCATGGGAAGGACGCATGTTGGATAGGTCCAAGGAATACTGTCTCCTGTGACTCCTCCGCTCTGATTTAATTTCTAATAAATGAAATTCATTTCCCCAAGTCCAGTCTGTCTTGCCCATGATGGTAATCAGTGAGTGATCTCTCCCTGCCCTTATGCCCTTGACCCACGAGCCTTTTGTTACACTCTCTCTCCCTTATCCATCTGAGGAAGGGAGGAACAGGGCAGCTTTGGTGGGCACCTGGTACTCAGGCAGGATTAACCCACTACAAATGCCAAAGCCTTCTTGGCAGCAAGACAACGTAGTAACAGAATGCTGTGAAAAGCCCTTGAAATTGGGTTGCACAAGTTAAGAGAGAAAGTAAGGGAATACACTGACAAAAGTTGGTGTACATATGGAGGACACTGTGAGTAAGTCTCCAGAGCCCTGAAACGCCGGCTCATTTTTGTGGGGGGATTACAAGAGGCTGTTGGTTTGTTTTTGTTTAAAGTCTTGGTTTGTTTGGACAAACACATACAAGGAAGGCTCAAACTGCTGTATCTCTCAAAGACAGCTCTGTTTCATGGCCTTATTTGCAGGTATTTTGCCCAGGAGACCTTTAACCACTGATAGAAGGTGAAAGAATATTTGAAACTGAGATGGGAGGAAAACTCAGATGTATTTCAGGTAATGATGGCTGGACAAAACTGGAATAAGTGTGCCTGTGAGAGCCACCCACCCTCAGTCATACAATGATGTCACATGAAGAATCAGCACAGGATTTGGCCAACTCCCTGCTTCTTTCAGTGTTACCAGGAGAGCCCGTCTATCTGAGGAAGGCAGTTTAAGTTAAGAGTTTAGCAGCAAGAAAACACTTCAAATGCTGTTAGTGGAATGTAAGGATGAAAGTGAAAATGTTAAGGGCCTCCAAGGTCATGGGGAAGACATGGAAATCAATGCGGAAATTCTGCTGAGAAAATGGGTGAAAACAGTCAAAAAGTTTTCAAGCCACAGAAAAAAAAGATTTCCTTGGTATTTGAAGGATTTTGCAAATTATCTCCCAGATGAAATATATCAGGCTCAGCAGCACAGTGTTATAAATAGAAGTGGTTTGTCTGTACAGTTCCAAACAGTTCTGTTTGAAATACAGCATGGACAGAGCACAGCCCTGCCTTCCAGTGTGCAGGAAGCATTTGACTCACGATTCTCAATGTCCTTTGAAAACAGACCTTCTGTAACAAATGCACATGCAGAACTACCTGTTCTGTTACAGTGTCACAGAGAGGACATGAACAGAACGAACACTGTACCCTGCAGTAGTACACCCTGAGTAACAGAGGTCTGGAATCTTCATTTCAATGACAGATGACTGCAGAAAATGTTTCATGAGTTTGGTTTTGGCCTAAGTGTTAGGCTGTTAGCATTTGTCATGGCTTTACTGGGATTTCTTCCAAAAAAATCCCTATCAACCATATTTTGTTTCATCAGAAATTTTACTGGAAGTCTGCCTGCTCTAGGTTCATCTTCAATGGTGTATTTGTTAGATGAAATGGAAACACTAGCTGAAATACAGGAAACCAATTCAGAACTGCCAGTAACTGAAAAAGCAATTAACATGCTGAAAAATACTGTTGGCAAATAAAAGTTTAATCCTGATCTTCCCTACTTTAGCTGTCTTATTTCTTCATTAAAAAATACATTGCTAGCAAGTTTGCTGATGTTACGGAACTGTGATGGGGGGTGGCCGATCAACCTAAAGGCTGTGCTGCCATTCAATGGGACCTTGATAGGGGGGAGAGTTGGGCAGGGAGCAACTCAATGGGGTTCAAAAAGGGCAAGTGTAGGGTCCTGTACCTGGGGAGGAATAACCCCAAGCACCAGCACAGGCTGGGGTCTGACCTGCTGCAGAGCAGCTCTGCTGAGAAGGACCTGGGAGTTTTGGTGGATGACAGGTTGCCCAAGACCCGGCAGTGTTCCCTGGCAGCCAGGAGGGCCAATGGACTCCTGGGGTGCATCAGGAAGAGTTTGGCCAGCAGGCTGAGGGAGGTGATCCTTCTACCTGTCCTCAGCCCTGGTGAGGCCACACCTGGAGTGCTGTGTTCAGTTCTGGGTTCCTCAGTATAAGAAAAGGAAGGAGCTACTGGAGAGGGTCCATCAATGGCCACAAAGATGACTAAGGGTCTAGAGTATCTCTGTTAGGAGAAAAGACTGTGGGGGCTGGGCCTGTTTAGTCTAGAGAAGAGCAGACTGAGAATGGGTCTCATCAATGCATATAAATATCTCAAAGTCAGTGCCAAGGAGATAGTACCAGACTTTTTTCAGTGGTGCCCAGCAACAGAACAAGGAGCAATGGCCATAAACCAAAACACAGAAAGTCCCACCTCAACAGGTGGAAGAACTTTTTTATGTAGAGGGTGGCAGAGCGCTGGAACAGCTGCCCAGGGAGTCTCTCTCTCTGGAGACATTCAAACTGCACCTGGACATGTTCCTGTGCCCCCCATGCTCCAGGTGCCCTTGCCTTGGCCAGGGGGGTTGGACTGGATGATCTCCAGAGATCCCTTCCGACCCTAACAATTCTGTGATTCTACTGGATAATCTACACCTTACATTTATGCACAAACCAGGAATCAAACTGCACGGTAATAACGATTACCCTTGTATTTACTAACTAGCTCTTCCAAAGCAAGTTATAAAGCAGAGTCATTGACTGTGCCTCTACAATACAGGGCAGCACGATACTGAACCTGTTGAGATGTTACTTCTTCACTGTAAGGCCAAGCACACCTACCATGCAGATCTGAGCTTGGAAGTAGCAAAGCCATATTTGTGCAGTGGAACAGCTCTGCTTACTGGATGTGGTGATGCCTGCAGGCCCAAAGACACAGCTCTACACCACACTACTCTACTACTTGTTCTGTGGTTGACTTTGGAAAAGATGGTTTAGATCTATCCCGAACAATTAGTACAGACAGGACCTCAACATGCTTTTCTTAGTGCAATATCTTTTCAGGAACTAGTTACGATCACAGCCATTATCACCAGAGCTCTGAAAAAATATCTACCTGTAGAGAAGAAGCACTGCCTTTTTGTACACACAAAAGGCACACCAGCTTACAAAGACACACCAGATTTTTCTCTCTAACTCATTAGAAAACTTTCAATTCAGTGACTTCCCCTCACAGAGGTTTCTCATAGGCATATAACTTTGACTTTTTATACAAGATACTAAAAAATTTTGTAGCTTCATACCTGTGTTATAAACAGGAACCCAGTGGTAGAACTCGTTCTGGTAGGGAACTGTATCAAACTCACTGCACTGCATCTGACGGAAGGTTGGCAAGTCTTTGCGACAGGGGCTGATGTTACACATGCGATAGCGTTTCCTTTCTCCAGTGCAGTAGTCTCCTCCAAACTGGGGTCTAGAAAAGGAACATTGACACTTGGACATGAGTCTGTGGGTAGTTTTAAAAGAACAACGTATTTCAGGTCCCAGTGGCATAACAAGGTGACTCTGAATCCTTGACAGGGTAAAGATATTGTTCCCATGTTTAAGTACTCAAACATGTCAGTATGAAGTACAGAAATCTAGACAACTCCTGTATCCCAAAGAAGTGCCTGGCACTACCTGGCTGAGCTCACAACAAATTAACCTATCAAATGGACTGCTCTGAAATCCCATACTTTCCAGGGCACTTGACAGTTCTCTCTGAAAAGACAGATGATTC
>NW_008235809.1:37061-37516 GCF_000691975.1 Corvus brachyrhynchos | reverse complement strand
ATGTAGAGTCTTCATGAACTCAGATATGTACTAGGGAATTCTGCCTTTCATGTTCTGTACCTGACAACTCATGCGCCTCAAGCTGATGACTAGAACAAAACATGACAGGTGAGTCCTCAGGATCAGATTGCTAGAAACTGTTCTCACCTGCTTTTTGAGGACATTTATTTAATCAGTGCAGTATCAATAAAGCAATATTTATACAACTTCTGCAAAACTTACACATTAAGTATGGGGCTTTTTTTTCTTTTATGTTGAAATAAGCTCTGTGGACGGTAAGGAATAAAGAACAAGATGACTACTTTAAAAGATGATCCAGCTGAATTTCACACAGGTATGCCTCACTGGGAACAGAGGTGTCAGTATCTGTGACATGTGTTGATGTGGCACCTGCTGGTAACAGTCTCATACATGAGAGCTTCCAATGTCCTAAGAACCTCAAAAATCTTTAAAAA
>NW_008235809.1:20172-37009 GCF_000691975.1 Corvus brachyrhynchos | reverse complement strand
CTTTGAACTCCTGCCCCACATGTCCTTGTGCAATGGGACCAGGATGACCAAACGCCCCATTCGCCATGGATTGCTTCGGGAGTCTTCCCTACTGTAATGCACTCACCAGAGAAGCACCACTGAGGAGACAAGAGAAAGCAGAAAGAGCTTCAGATCATTATCGCAGGGAAAATGTTCCTGTGAATTATTTGTTATTTTAGCTCATGAGGGTTGAACACTTAAGTGGAAATGCAAATGGAGATGTCACAGGATGACCCTCTCTCACACTGAACAATGGCAGAGCTACTCATGGTTCCTCTCTGCCCTTTGGCAGGCAGCACAGCATGCAAACAGCGTGGCTCAGTCACCTTGTTTTCTCCACACCGAGTGCCATCCGCAGCTGCATCCAGTTTGGAGCGGCAGGAGCCTTTCACCGAGCACCAGAGTGTCTGGCAAAGGTTCTGGAAAAGAAAGAAACTGCAGCAATCTGAGGCAGAGCTGAACTCCTATGGCTAAGGTTTTCAAAAGACTCCCACAGTTTTGTACAGCCACTTAAAGATCCTTGTAAGGGCTGTATTTCCAGAGGGATCAGGGTTTCTCACAAGATAGGAACCACCAAGGGTCCAAATTTAGGTACTCATCATTACTGTGCAAAAAGATATCTGACAAATAAAAAATGGTAAATACTATCAAGTGAATTCCCTGTATTTTGCAAGTTCAAATATTCTCTTAATTGGCTGCTTGGCTCCCAGAGAAACACAAGAAAAATGGCTTAACAAACTTTGGTCACTACTGTTTGTAGGTAAGGTGAGCAGAAAACTGCAAAATTTTCATTTGAAGAGTACTAACCAATACAATGTTCAATTTTGCGCTGCAGTTTGCCTGAAAACATACAATCAACAGCAAAAGCCCAGGTCTTCACTCAGGTTGTTTGGATGGCATAGTCCAGCACTGGAAAAAGGAACAGATCTGGGAGTATCAACCTGTGAAGTAGGGATAGCTCCAAGTATCATCAGAGAAAGGAGTTGATAAGAGGATCCCACCAGCAGCTCCCACTGGGATTCTCAAAGCAAGCCACGTGCCAGATTTGGAAGCCAACATATAAACTGTGCACTTCCAAAAATGCAGCCCGAAAGAGGTAGCAGCAATGTTGATCCAAGTGAAAAATCCACAGTTTAGCTGCTCATTTATGACCTGCTTCTGTTTAAAATGGCTAAGCTTGGGCACAAGCTCTGAGAGAGTTCCCTTTTATTTGCTTTCTCCATTGTGTGTTTACCTTGGTTTGTCAACAAGGGCACCAGAAAAAAAGCTGATGGCATGGAACATCTCAAAGCACTCCAAACCTCCAGCTAGAATACAATGTCTGGCCCACTGCATCTCAGCTCACTGTTTTTGGGCAATGCACACAAAACATACTTTGTTTTGCAGTTCTCTGTTTATAATTCAACAGTAGCTTTCTTTATGAAGGCCTTGTGAAGCCATCACTGCCAGCTTCTCAAGGCAGAGCTACCAAAGTGTCCCGGCTGATGAATTTTCTCTCATTATGAAAGTCATCCTTTATTTAACTCTTGTACCTAATATGTTTTATGTTTCTAATGTATGAAGTGTACTCTCGCAGTGTGCCTCAGATATTAGAGAATCTGGCACAGAAAATGAACACAGCTTTTCAGTGGCAGTTACTTTTTTTTTTATTAGGTGCACCCACAGATTTCAAAGTCAAGAATTCACAGAGGGAATTCTTTAGCTCTGCAAGGATTTTTCCATATTGATCTCCATATACCAGAACTGTTTTTCATCTCTAAGAATACTGAAACAACAACAGTATGAGATAATGCACTATGTACTCTTTGCCTTTGGAGGTAGCAGCAGAAATTAATGATTCTGCCATGGACTCATTGCAAAGCAAGTGGGTTTTCTTTTCATCAGCAGTATGATATACACTTTCCACCCAATCTATGAGAATAGGATCTGTGCCTTGAAGAAAGTTAAATCCAAAAAAACTCAGTTTCACTGAAGCCAGTGGAAATTTTGAAGAAAAGGGCAATAAGATGGGGGTTCTGAGCTCCTACAGCCTGTTCTATAGGAAGCTATGGATCTAGCTATGATTTGGAAAATTCCTCCACCTAATACATATTTTGCTTTTCTTTACCTTATTGAGGGACAATATTTATATACTTCACAGTACACTTTGCTACCTAAGTGCTTCATGGAAACCACTGTCTGAATTATAAATATCAGCTGTTGCTAAGTGTAATCACTGAACCCTAGGGCATCTTCAGCTAAATGCAGATTTTTCTCTCAAAAAGGATCTGTGGATCAAATTCAGTCAGACATTAAAATGTACAGAACAAAAGTAGCTTGTCAGTGAGCAAAGTTAAGTAAACAGAGGAAAGGCAAAGAAGAGTCAGACCTCTTAGACAAAATGACAAAAAGACTGATGATTCAACATTCCAGGTGAACTGTACTGTTCACAATACCATCTCTTGCCAGTGCAGCTACCAGCAAAATACAGGCCTTTCAGTAAAATGCAAAATGAGATGATACCAATTAATTTTCTGACATATGTCTAGCTGTGGAATTGGTTAATAAGGAGATGCGAATGTAAAGGCCTATTAGGTTCAAACTCAAGAAGAGACAGACTGAACCAATACTGCAAAATTACATCCTAATTAGCAGGAAGTGAAAGCAATCTTTCAACACCTTCTTCAGATTCAGCAGTTGTAGTTCAGCACTGGTAATCATGTTATCTATTAAGGTTGAAAAGATTAATCAGAAATAATTTCTGTAATATTAGGGTAGATGGAGATACACGTAATTATCTGAATGGAATAAATAGTCAACACCAGCAGTGCCCAGTCCATAGCTGTGCTCATACCAGCACTGCCAACAGCCAAAACACATCTGTGTTTGACAGGGCCAGCAGGTTGGTTGCTGTCTCCAGTATTTGCTGTACACTGCTGCCCAAAACACAGCAAAAATTAGTGATCACTTAGCTAGGCTAGCACTTAAAAACACTGTTTCCAAGCTGTTCTGTGTATAAAAATGCTGTACAGACCCAAAGAGCTCTGAACATGCTAGGTACAGGCAGAATACCATACCACTGCACTTACGCTAACACAACCTGTAACTCTGCAGGGCTCCAAGAGCCTGTGAGGGTTGCTGTGACTACACTTCTCCCTTGCATCTCCACACAACACTGTTTTGCAATGCTGTGAGACAGATTCCAGGGTACTCTGTGAATTAAGCGCTTCTGCATAAAAATCTAATGTTTGATGGAAAAATATTGGTTTTTCAAAATAAATATTTTTTACAGGGACTGGAATATTCTTTTGCTAGCTAGATTATCAACAGTGTGAAAAATTGGGATGTATGGGAAGAGAACACAACCCTAATTTCTTCAGAAACCTCTTCCTGGAACTGAAAATTTGTTCCCAGAATTTGATCAATTGAAAGCCACATGGTCGCTTTCATGGAAGAATATTTTAAAATGGGATTTAAGTTGCATTAATGATTTACCTAAGAATCAGTATTATGAGTTTAAAACCAAAATGACTCCACTGCTGAAGAACAGGCGCTTAACCACAGATATGGTTAAGATCCAGCAAAGATCTTGTGAAATACAAGGCAAACAGTGCAATGACTCACTTCCAGAATATTCAGAATTAAGAGTGTTAGGCAATGCCTGCACTGCACATCTAGGCAATGAGACTCTAAACATGCTGCATTTGTAGTTAGCAAATGAGGTGCACTGAATACACTTCCATGCTGCTCAAGAAGTTTGAATTCTTACTAGGAGAATGAAGAAAAACATTCAGCACTTACATCCACATCTTCACAGAATGTAGCATTGGAACCATACTGAAGCTGGCATTGGTGGTGCACATCATAAATCACTCCAGGAGCGATGATTGGAGACTTTAGAACTTCTTTTTGGGGGATGTCATCCAGACAGAATCCCCACCCGCGACTAAAAGACAAAAATTCCGTATTAAAAAATCCCTACCGCCACAGTTTTTTGATGCTTCTGTACAGACCTTTAGTATCTAATTCTTACAGGTAATTTTGATTATGGCCCATGGAAATACCTCCAGCTTCCAGCTAAGTTATGCTGAAGTACTGCAAACAAAGTAGTTACTCTGTCTAAAAAGAGATGGTTTAAAATGGCAAAACACAGCTTGTCAAAGGGGAAATACCATGAGCTCATTATGGTTCGCAGGGTGGCTTCAGAGAACACCATAGCCTCTGGTTAAAGTTATAGTACCTTGCTGCTCTTAGAAACAATGGAAGAGATTTGAACAAGTCACTGAAGCCAAGCACATGTGGCCAGTAAGTCTGTAAATTTCTGTCAGTCTCCCTGACGGAAGCTTCTTTCTTCCTGGTAACTGCAAAAAGCTGCAGAGTTTACCAAACCTGAGCCAATATGACAAGACTTGAGTTCACTTCCAGACAACAAGACTATAACAGAGCTTTTCCCAAATAAGTAAGCAACAGGACAGCGGTATGTACCCCATGAAAATTAACTCAAGCACACTAAAACCCTCTACAATTACCACTACAATAATACAAAATTTACTTTAAACTCCAGCACAGCTGTGCTCAATTTAGGCAAATGCTACAACCTGATCACTCACTCTAGGAATCGTGTGATGTACTCCTTGCTGCACTGTGACCAGGTGAGTGGAGTAGGATCATACTGTAACTGTCGGGACATAATATATGGGCGCTTTCCAAGAGGCTCGCAGTCATTCTCCTTCCCATCGTGCTGGATTCCAAAACTGGAGACAAAAAACAACATCTAATAACTCCAGCTGATTGGCTGTACCACAACATCTACCTGCAGTTCCACTCTGTACTTAAAAAGACACTTGCATTGCTTCCTCCCTGGCAGAGCTGTAGTTACCTGTTACCTAAAGGAAATGCACATATAGAACATATGAACCAAAACCTATGAAGAATCTACACTCCCACAGGCTTTCAAACATGTCTGTTATGCACAGCAATACTGCCCTGCACAAAATAAAGAACAGGCTCTCACAGACTAAACCACTTTAAAGAAGATCAGGCTTTGTTACATTCTGTCTTACACTCTCTAATAATCATGTCTCTACTTCTTGTTTCATTTTAAAACTCTTTTGGTAGACTGCAACAGAGATACTGTTTACAAAGTTATTGAATGTTCAGTGAATTTGCCTCCAACCTCTATTCCTTCATCCTATTTAATTTTCTCAGTCTGTGCCTTAGAAACAGATCTCTGTAACAGGTTCTCTCCAGCTTCTCTGACTTGCTGAGAAATTTCTTTATTCAACAGCTTGCAGAAGTCATAAACACAAAAGTTTGGATGGGATTCAACTGAGTAAATATACACGCCTCTTCATCACCTCAGTGTGAGGATTATCTGAAATAATAACATGCAAAGATACTGATCTATGAAGATGTTGACACCTACATTGTTAACATTTGGAGGTGTGTAAGTCCTAAGAGCAGTGAGAGCTTACTCAGGTCATGATTCAGTCAAAAATCAGATAAAGTGCATTCAAAACACTTAAAACTACGTTTCTCAAAAATGTAATCATACCGTGACTCCAAAGTTCCAAAAGCAGAGCTAATTTCAGTCAGAATCAACTCCAGCAATGACTCAGAGGTTTAAAAGCAAGGATCTCCCGTTTCTGATGGGCTTTTTTCCACAAAAAGGGTCTGTTGAATCTTAAGGCTGCAAACATCTAGAGGGACGGTGTGGCGAAGAGCTGATTTTTGGCATTCATCTAAGGCATGGGTGCATGTCTGAATTCTCATTTTTCGTTCATCTGTTCTTACAAACTTGTCCATACCTGAACTTCTCAGCATGTGTACACTAACCGGTCTTGAGGTTAACAGGGTGACAACAAACCCTACGGTACTCAATGTTCCTTAACAGAGACAACCCTTACAGGAAAGGCCCTGCACCACTCCTGCAAGGGCAAGTACAGCTGTACTGAGTCTCGCAGCATCCAAAGGAGACAGAGCTACCAGCCAGCCAGGCTAAACCAGGAGAAGGCCACACACGGATCAATCCACAGGGAAGAAGTCTCTTCAGATCATCAGTGTGAATGAAAACAGCTCCCTGTCAGCAACAGGCTATGGGGGCCAAGTAAGTAAACGCACAGCACCCAGATCCGATTGTAGTGATTTCAGTGTTATCTATTTATACTATTTCCTGTCTGGCAATGGAGAGGTTGAATAAAGAATGGCCAACTAATGGGTGACAGGGTCATTACCATCATCATCATCATCATCACTGTTCTATCAGGAAATAGAGACTCCATCCTGATTGGTGGCTGGGCTCACAGTGAAATTAATGTGATTGTAGATAGAGCAATGAACATGTGACTTAGCGAAGCAACACAGTTCAGTTGAAAAGTGCAGGCATTACAGTCAAACCAGAGTCTCCATGAGGTAACGCTCTACCCTGAAGAAAACAGCTGTGTCAAAACAGATTCAAAAATCGAATTTTTTTCAGGGAAGTTCATAAACCATCTAACCAACAAAAACACCCCCCAAAATTTAAAATTCTGAGAAATTTAGTTCAAGCAAAAATACCCAATCATAAAAATAAATTAACCATGTCTGAAAATAAATATCCAGGAACTTTAGTTATCTTGACCTAAGTGTACCCAAAATAGCATTATTATACAGAAGATATCACTTATTAAGACATGCCCTAAAGTGACTTTATCGGTTCATCAGAAAGGAGAATAAATAATAAATATAATATATTATAAGATTAAAATATGAAGTTTGACTATATGACTTAAAAATGTTTTCTAGCTAATCTGCAATATTGAAATGCCTTGACGTAATGAAACAGGTTTATTTTCCATAAATGTCTTGGATTGATCTGGAAATCATCTAAAGTAATTGCATAGAAATCTAGCACATGTATGTTAAAATTAGCATGATTGAGTCATGCTTCTTTGTGGCTTAATTATTTCATCCTGATGTAATGTCCCAGCACAGACTGAACAGCTGTGTATGTAAAGCACAGGTCAAAGGCTTAAAAATATGTTACTTATTCCTTTGCTTTGAAATAGAAAACAGTTTTGATTTCAATAATAGAGACATTAACTCACTTCTTGAATTGTTTCTGTCTTGCAATTTGAGTATTAACATGCAAATAATAAATTTGACACAGACAGGTTCCCCCTTCCCTGACAACTGTACCTGTGTCCCAGTTCATGAGCAATAGTGAAAGCCAAGGGAAGGCCAGAGTCCTCATTGATGTTGCAGCTTCTGTGAGGCTGACACATGCCTGACAGATGAGACAAGCCTAAGGTTTCACAGGGACGGTTCATGCCAGCACAAATGTCCTTCCTAGAATCACAAAAGAGAGGTGTGCCATTTAACACAACTGTGGAGTGTCACTGACACTGGGTGGCAATCTTCCGTCTTATTATGTGCTAATCTACATTTTAAGTAATTCGTAGTGGTAAGACTTTGACAAACATGTATGCAACAACATGCACTTGTTCTACTACTATCATTACACTGCTATAATATTTAGCCAATATTTATGGGGCTGTAGTACCTAGATACATACATTTATTGTCAACTCACGTAAGTCAAAGTTTTAGAACCTCCACGTCTGGCAGCATTTTGAAGCATGGTTTACTACAGTCACCATACCTCAGCTTCGTTCAAGTGAACTGTCGGAGCACTTTTTATTTGGAGAGGTAAATCTCACGTCATTTGTGAGACTTTATTTCACATTCTTATTTTAAGATTTTTGACTGAAAAAAGGTTGATAAGGTGGGGATTGGTCAAAGAGTGGACTTGGTGATCTTGGAGGTCTTTTCCAACCTAAATAATTCTGTGACTGTTCTTTACTGAGCTGCTTGAGGGGTGTTTTAGGTTGGGTTTTTTTTTCCTGACAGACTTTAGCTGAGGACTGTTTTTTTCAGACCACAGACCCAATCTTTTCTGCCACCTGTGTGCAGACTGAATCCATTTTTACAGACCTGCAGAAGTCCCATTTCATGCCATGACATGAACTCCCTGAAGAACCTCAGACAACCTCATTTTTAAGTTTTGTGTTCCTCCCTCGCTCAGACATTAAAAAAAAAAAAGTGTCTCCTTAAATATGGAGATATTTAAAAATCGTATGCTTTAAAGCCTAAAAATGAATGGCACCATGTTTGCAGAATACTCTTCCTTTCTGAGCTGCACCCACACTTTTCTTCAGGAGTTTTTCATCTACATGCTGCTTTGTTTTTGTATATTGTCTCAAAGAAGAATAGAGCAGTCACTGAGGACAAAATGAGATAGGATCAAGGGAAAATGACCTGAGCTACAGAAATTGCTCACCTCTCGGGACCCACAGATCTCAATATTGTGACTAAGATGCATCTCTAACTCCTATGCACACATCGTGTTGTAAGTATTTTGACCACGTTACTGGGCTCTGTGCGGGATGAACTAAATGATGGCATGAACCTATAAAATAAATATCATCACCAAAGAAATGCAACTGAACAGCAGTCAGTCACTGCTGTCATACCTGGTAAGAAGAACAGCCACATCATGGTGCGTGGGGTTGACATCACTCTTGGGATTGACACTCTTCTGCCACTTGCAGAAGCTGGCTAATGTCTTATCAGCATGGTGCACTATCTTCAAGCCTTGCTAATGGGAAATGAAGGAATATATTACTGTGAAGACCACACTGCATTGCAATAACCCTTCAGTGAAGTCAGCTGTGAGAATGGGTAATCTAAATGCAATTGATTATGGTTTTGCCTAAAGTTAGAGCCATCATTAGGAGCAATGACTCCTATTTATCTAACATTGAATATTAAGTTAAAATGCTGACATTTTTGTAAATGGTGCAGCTAAAGGAAAAATTACAGAATGCAGAACTCTACATACATTTTGATAAATGAGTTTCATAAGATCCAACACTGAACTGAAACTTTCAAACATTTTATATTCTCTTGAAATCAAATTTTCCTCTGAAGAGAAGGTGAAGGGTACTTATTGGGGGACTTTGTGATCAAATTTGTCCCTCAATGTTACGTGAACACTGTCATATTCAGAGAACAATTATGCTTCTAACAGACTATTTATTTCACAATATTTTTCAATTCCAAAGAGAAACAATGCAATCATAAATGTTTCTTCCTCAACTTCTTATTATACAGTTTACATGCAAATTAATGAAAACTCTGAAATAAAAAGTATGTAAAATAAATTAATCCAAAATTGAATTTTCTAATTTCTGGTCTCGGACACTCACTTTATCTTGCCTCAGTTTGCTCTTTTATTAACAACCATCTAAGTATGGGGTTAACTGTTACCAGACATTAATTTCTGGGGAACTTAAAAACAAATTTTGAAAGATATTTAAAACGGTTACTTCCAACATTGCCATTCCTCAGCTGATCAGGAATCCACCTTTTTTTATTCAAACAGCCACAGAAATTTAGCAAATACAGTTAATTGGAGGCCATAATGGATCTCAGGTCGTAATTATTCTCTTTCGACGCAAACTCAAGTTTTTATCCCACTTGTACTTACACTGACAGCTGTAAGGACAGACTCTATCCCAATAAATATTTCTGAAGACATAGCCTTGAGGTTTGGTTTACTGTCTTCAATAGCACTGGGACCATCTGGCTTGTGGTTATAAATCTTAAGCCACCGGGAAAATCCCTTTAAGGTATTCCTGTGGTCAGAGCTAGCTATATCATGCACAGCACTTTGAAAATAACCATAACACCATGACAGTCAACATGTATTCAAGCACATAGTAACATATTTGTGAAACAGAGACATTGGAAACTATCAATATATAGCTAGTTTATAGCAATTAACATCTATTTTGTCCTAATTTTATTTTGTTTCAAAAGAGATTTAAAAAGAAAAACATGTATTTGAACTGCAAATTAAGAGATTTACTTCTTCAGAGACCTGCAAATACCATAGCACTACAGTTCATAATACATTCCAGGTAATGCTTGGTAATTAGATTCTGAGTGTTAATACGTAATTTCTGTTTCTCATCTACTCTTCCTTGGCATCCCATGTTCTTCTGACACTAGGCAGATTCTATTTCCCCATTCTTAACCTCCCTGTTTTAATTACATTTTCCTATGTAATTTTATGCAGAAATACCTGAAGTCATCAGCTAAAATACTTTGCTATCGAGGGCAGCATTTATTCTAAAACCAGACATGCTGAAGATCAATAACAGAGTAAATTTAAAACATTACTTTAAGCAAATATGATTACAGCTCAATGCATTGAACCCAGAAGTTTTCTAAGGGATATTTTGAGGTATATAAAAACCTTACCTCCACCTCCTCAAAGAGGATGAGCCGGACGAGCACAATGTGAATTGCATTGCCAATGCTTGGATCATGGAACAACCCTGTGACCTGTGCCAGAGCCAGGAGATATGAGATTAACTGATTCCTCTACAGCAGAACACAACTTCAGAGAGAAAATACATTTACTTCTAGCATATTGTGGCTCTGGTGATTGTTTTGCTTTTTAAATTCTCAAATCATTCAAAGTTTACTGAAATGCAATAAATATTACAATTACTGCAAAGGCTTGCTCTGCCAAATGAGCGATGACATAGCACTTGGCAAAAGTTACTAAGCTAAAGAGCAAAAGCCCAGACAAGATCATATTATGTCCATTTCCCTTTCAAAAATTTCAGAGTTCATAAAAAAACACTAGCAAAAAGGAACACAACATCTACAGTCATACAACACTAATGGAGAGGTCCACTCAGGGTGCAAATAAACCAGCATATCAAATCATTCTGTTTGAAATGAACAGGATTCTGTCACAAAAAAGCAAAATTTAGTCAGTACTAGGCAAAGAGAAATTAGGTGAATGATGGCTACTCTTGTTTTCAGAGTACAGGAGAGGATGATAAGAACAAAAGCAAAGATAATGACTCCATTCAAAAAAGACTCCACATAAAAAAGAACAAGAACTGATCTCTGCAAAAATGTAACCCAATTGTCATAAACATCATCACAATATTGAATTAGGCAGGAGGAAAAGGAATCAGAGCAGAAGATATTCACAACCTATCTATATATCTGACCCATGCCATCTATCACAGGAAATATGAGTGAACAAAATGGATTGCCTTTGGGTCAAAATTGTTATGGAGAAAACCACTAAAGGAGAAAATACCAAAATGAAGTGGAAATTGTGTTTATAGAGGTCTGATTTGGGTATGGATCTTTTTCAAAGTACTCTACTGAAAATTGAAACATTTTAAGTAACCCTAATATCTAAGGTCAGACTGGAGAGAAAATGTTGAGTCTTGTTTGTTCCTGCACCTGATAATGACTGGGTTTTATTCCAAGCATTTTTCCGTGTGTGGACAAAACCTCACGTGCTCGAACAACCTTTGCACCTGTTTACTCAGGCTCACTGCCTCAGCAGCAAGTCAGACTGCTTGGGGCACAGCTGGGAACATACCATATAACACGGGAAAGATCAGTCACCACGGCTAGAATCACACTCTGATTAACTCCACATATATTGCACATGTCCATGATAACCACACAGAACACATCCTCAATACACTCTCAAGCTCAATATCTGCCATGATACACGTAATATTGATACAGGTATTAATAATATCTGTAAGCAGATGCTATGGCTTTTCCCAGAACAACTTATATTTTGGAACCTGCCACACAGGAAAGCACTTGAAGATCAACTTTTCTTTATTCCAATGTGAACTTTGTACTCCAGGAAGAATACTTATCTGGAAAAACAGTTGTATTGGCTTCAACTGGGACAGTTAACTTGCTTCATAATAGATCATATATTTCTGTTTTGATTTGTGACCAAAACAGTAACAAGGTGGTATTTTGGCTTTTGCAAAGTTACTACAATTTCCAGCAGTCTCCTGTGTGCCTTTCTCACCCACAAATACATGAAAGAATTCATATGCTAAAAACCCGTAGAATTTCTCTGCCATAGCCAACAATCTGAAATCATCACTGAGCAACAGGTTCCAAGGGAGTCAGAGAATTTCAGTGGAAAGAAAGCTAGTGCTAGCATTTATAGCTATGAGACCTCTCTCGCATAAACACAGAGAAAAATTGTGCCTATACAAAATATAAGGTAAAAGTACTTTAAAATACAGAGTTTTAATTAATATATACGAATAATACTACATTTTTGTCCGTGAACATTGTTGAAGATGTCTTAGAAGATCAGCAGCATAATCAAATTCAGGTTTCCTTTGTTTGTCTATCTAAAAACCCCCAAAATATTGTACATAGTCTATCTAAAAACCCCCAAAATATTGTACATACCATATTCATTATAGTGAGAATATATGACTCCACATGGTCACTTCCATGATATTCAACCATTTTACTGTCTGCAACCACAAGTGTCTCCACCCATCGCTCCTTGCTGACAGAGCGCCGAGAAACCCTCCTGACAGCTGCATGATTTTGTTCCCATCTCTCCCTCCGATGCTGCTGCTGTTTGAAAAAGCTGTGGGTATCTGGAAGAGTAAAAAGCAATGCTGTCTTGAACATATTTTCAAGCTTGAACTGTATGGCTGTATTTGGCTCCCACCCACCTGCCCCCACTGCAGGGCCAACTCCAAAGTGACACCAGACTGCTAAGGGCCCTGCCCAGTGAAGTTCTGAATCTCCCAAGATGGATTAAACATGCATTAAAAAGTTACCCCACTCAAACACCAGGTATTACGTTGTGAGACAGAGCCAAGCTAAAAAAAATTGAACTGGCGATGCCATTTTCAAGGGGTTTCTCTCCTGTGGTTTGGCTCTAACCTCTCTAATAATACCAGTAGATAGTGTAAGATGGGATATCCTTTCTTCACAGGCAGCTCATTTTCTCATCAGGATGGCACACTAAGCCCAGTGCTGTGGCACATCCAAAAATGCCTTGTTCTGTGCATGGAGAATATCCTTGACAAGTGGGGACACTTGACCAGCAGGTGTCATCTAAATACCAGCAGGGTAGCCACGGGATCCTCACCTGCTGTCATCCTGCCTAATGACAGGCCAGACACTTACTGCTTACACTGTAATTTTGAGATCTGTGCATCTAAAGCTTTTCAGACAGAAGTCTTTGCTCTGCAGGGTTGCTAGCAACCCTGCACTGTGCTCTGTGGGGCTAATTCCTCTCCACTCACTCTAGCTTTGAATGCCAGCTGTCCATGCTACCAAGGAAACACCAACGATGCAAATACTGCTAGACCTGAAAAGCAACTGAGATGCCAGTTTGACAGCAACTGCTGGCCTTTTTCCAACCCATAACCCTGAGAAAGGCTTCTACGGTGCTGGGATTTCCCAAATCCTACAAAGGATCAGGAACACTTGTTTCTGTTACATATACTGCAATAGTCCCTTGGTATCTCACTCATGGAAGAGGATGTCCTAATTCCAGATGGGACACATCCACAGGCCAGACAGACAGCTCCAAGTGCTTACAGCCTCTCCAGCAGCAGCTCCACGGCTGTGGCAGGGGACAGTTATCCAGCATTACCTCCGTGTCCAGCAGGACCCAGTGCTGAGGAACAGTTGCCCAGACACTCTGCTCTAGAAGAATGGATGACATGGCAGCTGGGTCCCAAACCTTGTGTTCATGCCAGCTACACCTTTGTCATGAATGAGCTGTTTGCCCTTTAGACCCAAGCCCAGACAGAATAATCACAGCACCTTGTGTACCTAACAAAATGAGGCACCACTAGATGTGTATATCTCTCAGTGTAAAAGATGGTATCTTGGTTTACAGGTTCAGGTTTTCAGAAATGGGTTCTCTGAGGTCAGCCTGAAAGATGCCTGGATCCTGATAACACATAATGTGTACAATTGAAATATGCCACATTAATAAATGAAATAATACCAGCCACATTTAGAACTGAGCCACCATGCACAAGTGTGCTGTACACAGCAGCAATGAGCTATCACTGCTATAACCTCCACCCTAACCCCACTAACCCACGCTGCAGCACCACTCCAGCTGTCTCCCCCAATCTTTGTTCAGTTACAGCAATCATCTCCTCAATGAGGGGCTATTTATGAGTTGTATTCTTTAACCTCCCTTGTACATTTGCAGTTTTCAGCATACTTATTTCTATGAAGCCCAGTTCTCATTATCTACATTTTTAAGGGTTTTGTGCTGAGAAAAACCTTCCCCACAGCTATCTGAACAAAAAACTCTGTTCAGACTGCTGGTTAAGTGTTTTGTTTATGGCCAAATAAAATCTCAGGCCAGCTGTCAGGTTTTCTGTTTACAGCTAGCAAAAAGTATTGCTAATTGTCTGGGCAGCTGATAGCACTGGAGGCAAAAATGTTTAAAAACATGGAGACTGCCGTGGTGAACAACCATTAGGGGAAAGTTTGGAGTCCTGGTTAAGCATGAGGCTCTGTAATGTAGGAAAATCTCAGAAGAGGTGAAAATTAATGCCAGATAGCCAGAGGATTTTGCAGAAAAACTCTCTCCCTGGTGATGGACAACCTCCTGTGCATGGTACGTCACCTGGACAGGTGACATCTAAGGACTGGATCCCCACTGTGTCAAGTCTCCAGGCAGCTTTTTTAGTTTGATGAAGCGGAGAGGGATAACTTCTTGGAGCCACACTAAAATACAGGCAGCTACAAAGTACAGTTCTACTTCTGCTTTTATGTCTCTCCAAATTTTGACTGTCTCTTCTAACCATCTGATTCTGAAGTGAAATAACCTTAACCTTGCTTTACCTTCAATGAGTAAAGTGTTACAAGTGATTTCAGATTTACTGAGAAATCCCAGGCACCTTGTTGTCCAGGCAGGGAAGTCTTGACTGGGAGCCCACCAGTTTAGGACTATTCAAGAAGTGAGGAATGGGCTGAGAATAGGAACCGTGCTGCCTGAGGAAAGCCTACCTTTCATCGTAACTGCTGAGCACAGCACATTCCACGAGAAACAGAAGAGAGAAAGGGGGTACTCCTACCCTGAGGGTTTCCATGGATTTTTGAGGAAGAGGTATAACACAGGGATGTACAGTGCTGGAGTCCTTAGGAATAGAAAAGGGATGCAGTGCTGAGAGTGTACCCAGGACAGTCTAAGACTAAACAAGAAGAAGGTTGGTAAGAGATTCAAGTAAGAAACTGAATGAAATTAAAGCAGCAATACTTGGAAGTTTCTAGCTGTTGTGGGAGATAATTTTGCAGATGTGAGGCTTTTATTAGAAAAACTGATTCATCCCAACAAGTTACATAACATGTCCCAACATGGATATGTGATATCCAGACATTTGACTGCATAAACAGAAGAAATGGTGAGATGTTAACATTTCATCAGCTTCTAGATAGAAATGGCTGATAAATTTCAGTAAAATGGTTGGTTTTTAAGACCAAATTCCAAATTGTTTTTAGCAAAAATAAAAACGTCCCCTAAAACTACCCTACAAATCCTACTTGCCTAACAACAACATAAAAGACCCTTAACTTTCAGCTACAAGGAAATATATTAAGTTATCTGTAAGACTCAACTATATATGAAAAAAGCAGTATTGTACAAACTTCCTCAGGACAGTTTAAATCTACATGGTTCCTGTATATGAAAGAAAAGCTATACTCTCTAACAAATCAATTTCATTTTTCATCAGGTGACAATATTCTTTGCCAGTCCTTTGTAAGAAAGAGCTTTCTAATCTTTAACTATCAATGGTCTCACTTATTAAAAAAAACCCCATGTAAGTTCTTCTTCACTTTGAACAACTCATCCATTCAAAATGAGCTTGATTATGCTTGATTGTTAAGCAGTTAATTTCTGCTTGCCTTCCACCACTCCAAACTCCCTTAAAGAGCAAACATGACTCACCTCAGTTAAAGGTGTTATCTGAGATTTCCACAAAGATGGCTTTTTCCCACTTTTGTTTCCCGCTGGTGCTGGTAGAGTGCAGTGTACAGTGCAACATGAGGGGACCTCCAGGTGCTAACTACACATAGCCAGCTTTTTACACCTTTGGAGTTACACAGGACTTTGCAGATGCAGGGTGAAAATGTCTGGAAATTCCCAGAAGAGGAGAATGCACACTACAAATGAAGACTGTCACACAAAATATGGAAGCATTGATTTGTGTCTTCACTTGCTATTCTCAGCTGCCTTCTCTTTGTGCAAGAGCTCTGTCATTTTTGCCACTCTACACTGTTCACAGTCAAAATACTATAACCCCTGATAGGAGGTGTGAATGATGCTAGGGATGCTAGATGAATAAATTCCACACGGTTCATAACTTGCTACATTATGATTTTTCCAAAAACCTTCACTTTGTTCTAAGACATGCCTTTAGTTTAAGTATTAACAAAAAGATACAGTTAAGGGGTTAGTTTTTCAAGAGGTCAATAAACTGTGTTGAAACAGTCACTGTACAAGCAATATTCTCCTCTTTCACTCATATGAAAGTGAGCAACTTTCATAGCTGATCTACTGTGAGAACTTACTAATTATTTATGAAACAAATGCAGTAAGCAATTCCTTTCCCCTGTTCCAACTACCCCTCCTGAAATAAACAAGGTAGTTTTGTATACACAGGATCTGCTTATGAACAAAACTATGTCTGGATGATGACAATGTGATAGTGAGGGCTCCCATGCAATAATGGGAAAATTGTTGTAAAAAAAGAAAGTGAGTGTGTGAATTTAAAACTGAACAGACAACCAAACAGCTCTTTTTACAAGCATTCCTAAAACAGGCCAAGCTAAGTCACACAAATGCTTTCTGAGTGTGAAGAAGTGTTCACGCAGGAAACCATTACAACTACTTAATCACGTACAAGCCCATGCTGACAACCCCCAAGTCCCAGCAAAAACAAGCACAGAGAAAGAAAGCT
>NW_008235809.1:16307-20149 GCF_000691975.1 Corvus brachyrhynchos | reverse complement strand
ATTGAAGTCACACCACTCTGAAGCAGAGGGAAGCTAAAATCGGACCTGTCTTGACTGATGCACTTAATCAGATACTGCTGCTGAGTGTCTGTGCTGCTCATTACCTCTCAGGCTGTAAAGATGCAATGATAGATGTGCTGGGCATCAGAAGGTACACAGAGAACAATGTCGTGGGAGACATATGCCTGAAGTTGCCAATGTTTTGCATCAATGACTGTCTTTCTGCCTGAATGTTCTTATTTTTTTACCCAGGAATTAAACCCAAGTCAATAAGGGACAATTAAAAATTACAGCTGCGTCAGATGTTTTCCTAGGAGTACATTACTCAATGTAATTTGAACTTTCTATGCTCATTCACTTGGCAACTTTAGTGTCTGGTGCCTCTTATTTTGGTGAAAACATTAATGAAATGGATAAAAAGAATAAGGTGAAATTTCTATTAATTAATCTAGCTCTTGGTAAAATGCCATCTGAATACAATTTAACTTGCAGTACAATTCTATTAAAATTTAATGAAAAACAAGTATCTTCTAAAACAGAATACACAAACTGTGAAACAAATTCGCAGATTACAAATTTCCAATAAATTATATTTATGTAATAAGTCTCTTACCAAATCATTTAAGAACTGCTAATCTAAAAATAACAGAGAAATGCAGTTTTGGGGTACCACTAAGACAAAAAAAGATAATTAAAATATATGGACATTATTAAGAATCTTTCTCTTTTTATGTCTCTCTGAAAATTCATTCACACAAAATATGCAAAAAACCCTAGAGTGACATCTTGAAGTAGTTGTCTCTGCATTGTCATGGTTGATCTGATTTTCAGTTTGGTTTTCCAAACAGTATCCAGAAGGTCTTGAACCAGACTCCAGAAATTCCTGTTCCAAATTTTTGTTCCAAAAATTTATATTCCATAAATTTAAATCACATAATAATGAAGAAAACTCAAACTGATTACATACTGGCAATCAGAGGTCACCAACCTGCTGCAGTCAGGACCAAGAACAAGGCTAAAAGGCTACAATGTCTTACTCATTACAACAAAGACCTTGAGGTGCTGAAGAATGTCCAGAGAAGGCAATGGAGCTGGGGAGGGGTCTCAAGCACAAGTCCTGTGAGAAGCAGCTGAGGGAGTTGGGGGTGTTTCTCCTGAAGAAAAGGGACACCTTATCTCTCTTTACAACTCCTGACAGGAGGGTGTAGCCAGGTGGGGGTCGGCCTCTTCTCCCAGGGAACAGGTGACAGGATGAGAGGCAGTGGCCTCAAGTTCAGTATTAGTGACAAGTTCTCCAAAATGGGTGCCAAGCACTGGAATAGTCTGCCCAGGGCAGCGGTGGAGTCAGCATCCCTAGAGGTATTTAAAAGATATGTAGATGTGGCACTTAGGGACATGATTTACTGGTGGACTTGGCAGTGTTTGGGATAACAGCTGGACTCAGTGATCTTAGAGGTCTGTTCCAACCTAAATGATTCTGTGACTCTATTCCCTAAGCTTGCATGCTGCAGGTAAGCTTGTGCTGGCACTCCAGAACCCAGAAGTGAAAGAAAGTGCTGAAATGTTCAAAGGGTACATGTTTTATGGAGCTTCTTGGACAGGTAGAGACTTATGAACCAGCAGGACTCAGGAACTGGCAGCACAGGTCTCTGCAGTGCCCATTAGCTCTTTAAAGTCACCTAAGTGATTTTCACAAAGGCACTCACTGCAGGCTGCCCTAATGACAAGCTATAAGAGCTGGCAAGACTTCAGGAATGGTGGACAGAGTATCAATGCAAGGAAAGGTGCCAGGAAAAAAAAACCCCAACTATGCTGGAAGAAGCAAAGGACAGGAAAGGACTACTAAGGATTGTAATTCCAAGGATTTCAGCACTGTGAATGCTTTACATGGAAGGCTTGCTCTTTGCAGGTGGCTCAGACAAGAGAATGCAGTTTTCAAACTGTGAAGATTACAACCAGCCTCTAAAGGGACTAGAGGCAGATCAAAGGGGCCTCCATCTCCTGGCTTTATTAAGTTTGTGCGTGCAGCAGCAGGCTGGGTGCTGTGCCACGAGGACTGGGGAGAGTAATTCCTCTTGCACAAAAGCAACTTGGTCATCTTTTGTGTTCATGCTTACATAGGAAAGTTCACAAGACCAACTGAATCTAAGCCTGGTAAACATTAGCAGTCCTTTCCTCATGAAAGAATACCTGAGAAAACCACATTTGATTCACAGATTCTAAGTAAACTCCTGCACTTCCTTGTGAAAATATTTTACTTCAGAAATCTGCAGCTCCGCTTTTATCAGACACCGAAGGCTGTATGGTACCGATACCTATCAAACCCTAATATGAAGAACCATTTTCTTCTGTTCCCAACAGAACCAGAAGTCAAAGTACAGCAGAGGAGGCAGGTATGTCAGCATAATGCTGCTCCAGACTGCAAAGTGCTTTCTTCCACACTGGTCCATCCTCAGCCAGGGTTCCTGCAATTTGACCAGGGATAAACTGCTGCAGGGCTGAAGTGGAGCATTTGTGTTTTCCCATGCAGAAAAACAAGAGGCTTCTGCTCCCACTTGGTTTCTTGTTTAGCTCATAGAATCACAGAATAGCCCTCTGCAAACACCTCAATATGTCACAGCACCTCCCTGGAGAGGACAGACTGCTGCTCCATACAACCAAGGGGCTGGCTTTTTCAGCCTTGCAACAACCGAGGAAGGTCTCCCTCCACACAGATACCCTTTGCAAAATGCTCCCTGTAATATCCTCATCATGACAAAACCAGTACGTTTTAAGGGCTTAAGGAGTACAGGTGCCTGTCTCAAACACTGTCAAGGCCACAGATGGAACTTGCTGTAAGATAAACCACCACAGTGTGAACTTGAGTTAAGCACAGAAGGGAGGAATGTGCAACAGGAAGGAGCTATTCCATGCCTGACGGCAGGATCTGGTAGGCACATCCTTGTTAACACATCCGGACAAAAATTTCTACTCTGGAAAACTGCGCAAAAGGAAGCACCTGCTCATACATGTATCGCCCCAAGTTATGGGAACACCATCTGTGACCATGCTGTGGCTCTCTGGAACTTGGGCTGTATGAAGGTGGTACTCCAAGATGCTGAGAGTGAAGAAGGACCAACGGGATGGTGCTTGATTCATAGCTGGTGACTACTTCCTCCTTCATCTCACCCCTCCCCCTGCTCTCCCTTCTCTCTATTACTCTACCTTGCATTCATTGTTAACTAAAATCTGTATTGTTAACTTCAGCAAATGATCTTGTTTGCACCTTAATTGCGGCAGAGGCATCTCTCACAAATCAGATCATAACATATGCCCAGCTCTGTTTTGCCTGCTTATGCTCCCCCATGCAGAATCACAAATGTCAAGTGGGCTTAAGGGCCTCCTCTAGGTCCCCAAGACCCAACCTCTGCACCACAGGAACTCCTCACTGGCTCATCATTTCTCTTCAACTTAATAAAGCAAAATCAGCCACTTGCATCTCTGTGTGCTTGCAAATGATCAGTACAGAGCCAGCTGGGACCAGCTGCTCCTGCCTCCTCTCCAGGAGGGATAGGAAGGAAGTCAGAGGCAAACACACACAGGCAAGCACAGCACAGCTGGGAGATGCTACCACTCCTGTGATCACCCAGGCTGCTGAGTGGTCCCAGAAGAGGATGCAGCCTCCCTGCAGGCTGAGCCTCTGCTCCAGCTCATAGCTTCACCCTCACAAAAACTGAATCTCAGCAGTTTGGTTTGAAACTACCTGTGAAAGGCACGGCTGATGAACTAAAGCTATTTCACATCATCCCACCCCTGTTCTGCTCCTTGTCCTGATCTTACAGCACTCTTCTGCACCTCTTTCC
>NW_008235809.1:8804-16293 GCF_000691975.1 Corvus brachyrhynchos | reverse complement strand
AAACAACTCCCCTCAGTGAATACTCGGCAAGGTTCCAGCTCAGCTGTGACTCCCAGGAGTGAGCCCAGGCATCTGAACCCCTCACACCACTTTCAGGCCAACTCTTTCAGATCTCAGCACTCTCTGCCCTGATGCCTCCGTTGTGCTCAGACTCATTCTGGGTCAGAGACGGCTCAGAAAGCGCTGTTCAGCTCACCCCCCCAGAATCTCCAAACAGCTCTAAGAGTCACAACCAGCAAGCAAACAGTTATGCCTGTCAGACCTGCTGTGACAGTGTGAATGTTCATGGCACAGGAGTGGGCACAGCCATTTCTCTCAGCACTCAGGATCTGACCACTCTGAGCAAGAGACAGAAAATGTAATGTATGCACGAAGAGCGCTGTGTGCTACTTGGCAGCCATGCTAAGAATACTGGAGCATTTCACTGATTAGCACAAACATAATCTCATTGTGTGGAATAGTGGCGAACATGAATATCTACAGGGCTACACTATGAGAATAAATGACAGCTCAGCACTTACCTTACATATAAAAAGTTCTGTGGTGAACCAGAGTATATATTGTAGAGAATACCACAGGCATCTTCTAAATAAAATTTCTCAGGCAAAGCTGGTAAAGATGATCTCTTTATGCTCACCATATAAACTGCCTGATTTTGCAGCTATTCTGTATGTTTAAAATGTCAGGTTTCTGCTACACAGTCTGGCATTGGATTAGTATTTTCTGGGTATTTTATCATTCAGCTACTCAAATATGTTCACATTTATAAGAAATAATAGTTTCTATTTCAGCCTTCAAAAAGTACTGCTTTGACTGCGACATATTTCAAACAATCTCTTTGAAGATGTCAACAGAGAGGTTACTGAACATGCAAAGGAATTGGGGAGCCTAGTTGAAAATACCCCCACTGTTATCCCCTTATTTTTTGGAACTGCCATCACAGAAACAATAGGCAGATTTCAAGAAGACAGATTTGTCTACTGTAACTCCCTCAGATGTGAAAGTAAGTCAAGAATTCAGTTTAAAACACATGGATTTGAGGGAGTTCTCCAGTTGTAACACGGTAGTCCAGTTATAAAGCACTAGATAGAAATGGATCATTTAAAGTCTAAGCATCAAGCAGATAAAACTATTTTTTTAAAAAAATGGTTCCAGATAGAAGTTTCTCGCTGTACTTCCAGAATTGACTCTTTAAGAAATAATCTGACCTCAGCTCGTAAATATTTCTGTAAAAATGTATGAGGATGTATTTTCTTATATAAATTAACAAAGCATCCAGTAAAATATACACGGGATTATTTCACTGAGCACGGGCAATGAGAAATTCCTGGTCTTATAATCAACAGTTTAAAAATTGTCTCTTTGCTGCCTTGAAATTCTGACCTATAACACAAAAGGGAAGGAGAATGTTAAAAAAATAATCTAGATTAAATTTTCCCCTTTTTTCTACAACTAATCTAAAGTCTATTAACACAGAAGACAGATTCCTGCTTTTTTCAGAACTTACCAGAACCTATGGTACACCAAAGAAAATGTATCATTCAATTTATTAGCAAAGCACACTGAGGGACAAGGAGGTGGAAAAAACGTACTCTAAAACCAAATATTAATCATTTGCAGTACTCACTTCTAAACAAAACTTTTTCTGTCATCCAGGTAACTGAACAGAATGTCCATTTGCGTTCCCTGTACCAACTGCCAGATTCTATTTCAGGGCTGCATTTCAATATTTTATTTAGCTTATGGGTATAAACACAGTCCTTTTCACAATTGTTTTCTCAAAAATATTTTCTCAGAGTTAATAGGTAGTGTGTACTTAAAAGACTTGAGAGGGATTTTGAAAGCTAGAAAGCATGACAATAGTCAGTGCTTTCCAGATACTCTGAAACTTGTGGAAAAACAAGTGTCCTTGGCTTTTAGTGAAGTGAAGATGAGATTTGGTACTTACATTAGCTATTTTATGTGTTATTGACATTCTAAGGATTTCTCCAGTGCTCTCATTCTATAAACTGTACCTGCCCATGAATTCAGCTAAAGCTAAGTTTATACAGAACAAACAAGAATTTCTTGCAGCACACTGGACATGGCACAGCAGGCAGGCTGAAACACAACAGAATTCAGGTCATGGTGCCAAATCTGGGTGAGAATCAAGTAAAAATAGCCTTTTCTGAGACTCCCATATTGTCAGAGCCATCTTAGCTGTACTCCCCGCAGCCTTCATCCCCAGCAGCTTTCACACTCCCACTGCAACCCCCTCTACATGCAGGATGCTCAGCTCTCCCCTCTGTTTTCTGCAAGCCAAGCAGCAAGCCAGTAGGTAACTGCAAGCTCAGAAAGGTCTGCAGATCTAGAAGAAACAGCAACCTCCACGCCTTTCCTTGTGAGGGGGTATAAAACATACTGTGCTGGACCACAGAGTGTGATTAGAGAGCAAATAAAGCAGACCTGTGCTTCCAATGTGAAGGGTAATCCAACACTGTCTGGCAAACACATTTTATCTGACAGCTATGTCTGCTTCACGCCTTCCAGTCTGTCACTGTCACTGTCCTGCTCTCACCTCAGGATCTTCAAAATAGGGCACTACCAAAGCAGTTTCTGTAGCGAGACCCAACTCTACAAGAAAAGCAACTCTAACCATTTCACCTGCTACCACTGAGTTTTACTATGTAAAAACTTAGAAGATGACAAATCAGTCTGAAGACGCCAATAGAGAGTAATATTCAGAAATTATTTACCTGAACTAACACAGCAAACAAATAGGTAATGTCATTTGTTTTGTAACAGACCTAATTAGCTATTCTAATGGACTGCACAAGCCCTTATGTTTGACTTCTAATGTTAAATTTACAGGACTTAAATTTCAACTGCTTTTTTTCCCATGCTTCTTCTGAAATGATGAAGAAAATGGCACTTTTTCCAGACACCACTCAAAGCTATCATAATTTATTTTCATTATGAAAAGACTGTGAGGAGCAAGATGAGCATGAGTCATTATGTATAAATAAGGGTGAAGGCTGGAGAGAATGTCTGGATCCTATTCCTTGCCTCATCAGCCATCCTTAGAAACACCCAAAATAAACACAAATTTCCATAAAATACTGTAGGTCGTTCAGTCTTTTTGGCACCATTGTGTGAGATGAAATTTGAAAGGAAGATGGGGAAGAGGATAGCACTGGCAGGTGTCAAGTTAGTGAAATTCTATGCTTCATTTTCTCCATCTCTCAACCCTCCTGCACCTGTCTGAAGACCTTCATGCCTGAGGTATGCTGCAGACACAGAGGCCACGTTCTCATGCAAGGACATCAAGTAAACATTCCATGCACTGAAGTTTTTTATACATGAGAAATAGCAAGTAGAGTTTACCCATAATTCCTGAAACCTGACATTTCAGTTTTAAATGTTCAAAACACAATTTAAGAAGTGTAAAATACCCCAACTAAATTAATGGATAATGTCTATGATGTGAAAGAGAAACAGCTACTAACAGAATAGTCTGAAATGATAGTTAAACAATGACTTTTAATTAGTTCGGTTTCGGTTTAGATTACTAAGGAAAAGAAGAGAAAGGCAGTCTGGAATTAATCTTGAAACAAAATGCTATTCTTTCAAAGTTGGATATGATATCATTAACACTGCATATGCTATAACCTTCTTATCTCTGGGCTTACACAACAGAGTTTATTTGGCCTTTCCCTGGACCAGCTGTTGTTTTTTCCATTCCATTTTTCCACTGTATTTAGAATACACCAATCACACTAGTGTGCTGAAAGAAAAAGCACATCCTAGTCTTTTGAGGGGCCTCCTTGTCCCTGGCTGAGGCCAAATGTCTTGTATGTCAGATGATGTTACTAAGCAATACAGCCTTCAAAGGCTCAGCCCCAACCCTGCTGTGCTTCTGCTGCAAACATCAGCACAGCTCTTACAGATGAGAACTTCCCCCCTGAAAAAGGAAATGGATTGGTCAGTCACCAAAATGAATTATGCTAATATGATGTCTTGAAAATCTTAAGACACATACTGCCTTTAACATTTTCTATCCTTAGATGCAAGTCCTGATAACAACATTTTCCAGATGCATGACATTTTGAGAGGTGTCTGTTGAGGTTCTCCTACTCCAACTCGGCCCAAAAGATTTCATTTTGCCTGACTGAGCCACTGAAGAGGCACCTGTACACAGACAACAGACATTGAAGCAGCAGAGCTGGGACAGACTGGGGAGAGCTGACAGAGGCATCTGTAAACCACTAGAAGGAGCAAGGGGAGGAACAGCATAAATCACATCATCTCAGGGGAGGCAACCAACAGTGTCTCTGAGGTGAGAGGTTAAAAACTCCTGCCACCAGGAAATCTTGCATGAACAATCCTATTGTGATAACATCAGCTTTGGGTGGCCTGTCACACTCAGCTCCTCAATAGCACTGTAGGGCTAAAGGATGTTTCTGGTTTTAGCCAGAGTTTTGAGAGTGACTTTTTCTTTTGATTCCAGTTTCCTATTAAAAAATGATTGTCAGAGGCACTATAACCTGTTGGATGTCACAAGTTCATTAATTTATTTCCATTTCTGTCATGCATGGAGTGGAGGTTCACCTGTAACACTCGCTTTAATTGACTGAACTCCCTGTGCTCACTGCCTACAGAAAATTATGCCAGACTCCTTCACAGACAGGAGCTCCCACACTAAAATGCCAAGGAGTTTAAAGTATTTGCTTAGAACTGCGTTTGAACTTTGAAATTTCTACTTCCATGGAAAGAGAATCAAACAAAGCCCTGCCAACAGATTGAGCCTCTGTTTTTTCCCAAATGATGATTTCAGTTTTCATTTTCAAAAAGTGCCTGGCTCCTATTCTTTCCAGGAAGCCTTAAGATGATAAAGGTATGTAAATGCATTGGGCCAGAAAGAGGGAAAAATGCAGGTTTGCCTGAAGAAACATCCAGTTCACATTCATTATAAAACAGTATGATTAATTATAGCTTAAGGAGAGAAAAATATCCAAAAAATGGATAATGATGGATAAAACCAAGTTGCACTGCTCAGCTGAGGAAGAGGTTTTTTAGTAATCCATTCCCCAACATAAAGTTTATCTCTGCTTGGACAACTTTCATCTGCCTGTCAGTGTTACCAGTCCAGGCTTTGCAGGAAACTCCTTTCTTTTACTGCTCTTCCTTCCTGTGACCTCCCTGACAAGATGAAATTTCAAATATCTCATCATCTTCCATTTACTCTGAGGAAGACCTGACTGGCAGAAGCACCTCACCATGGGCAATGGATGCAACTGGGATGCTGAAACGAAAATGCCATAAAGCAGAGAGTGGTTCAGTGAATATTTTATCTGGAGAATATCAGGCAAATAATGTCAGGCAAATAATACAGAAAATGACAGGAATGGTCGCTCGTTAAAACCACAGTATTTGAAAAAAGAATTTGATTCAAATCCAAACCTCCACAGAGCTGACAGGAAGCCATACTGGGGGCTCAACTGACAACAGTGCAGATCAAAGAGGAAGGAACCTGATTCAGCTTGTTTTAAAGTTTGGGCAGGCAAGAAACTTGCTGCTAATTTCAGCTTTGGCAGAATGGGAGACAGGCTGACACTGTGTTTTAACTGTGTTTAAAAAGTATTTAAAATACAAAAATCTCTCTCTGAAGATAAATGCAAAGCCTGTTCTGCAGCTGAGCAAAATATTAGACCATGACATTTTTTACAAGAAAGATTAATAAAGAACATAAAAGCTTTGGACTTTTTATTTTGCACAAACATTGTTTTTGGGACAGTGTTTCTTGACACTGATTAGAACAGCTTAGAAGAGACTTTCTGCAGTCTAATTTATGTGTACAAAGACCTCATCACTGCTGTTTAAAAAGCACAGGAATACCTTTTCTTTTAGCTAAGACACTTGATTACATGTTGTTTGCTGAAGTAGGTTTAGGTTGAGTATTTGCAAGAGATGAAAAATGGCAACTCTAAATGAGATCATGGGGAAAAAAAAAAATCAATATTCTCTCCTATGCTCTTTCATAGAGAAATCTGGATATGTAAGAAAATAGTTCCACAAAATCTTCAAACAAGTGCAGTATTTAGGGGCAGCAACTAAAAACATTTGCTATACCTTTTAGCATAGCAATTGTCTGGCCACCTTTTTACCTTTTTTTTTTTTTTTTTAATAGACAGATGCCTATTTCTTTGGGATAATTCCACTTTTTGGAAAAAGAAATTGTCTAATCTATATGATCTTTCAGTGAACGGTGTCTCTCCAGTCTGTTATTTACATACAGTTTTTTTCAGGACAGTACAGGAATAGCACGGGGGTGCAGAAAATCTGTGCAGCCCAAGCAATTCTGCGTGGTGTGGGATAAATGCAAATGTGGCCCCACGTCTCCCTAAAAAGGAGGGAGCTTACAAGTTAACCAACGTAGTGGTGGGCAGCAGTTGATCCAAAGGTGTCTCTCCAAGTACACAAAATGGATCCAAGTCCAAGCAGCTGCTGGGACACAAAGAGTGGAGAACACAACCACAAGCAAGGAGTGGACAAGCTTCAACAACACAGTGTTTCATGCAGAAAAACTGAGCTCAGACACCTGTTTAAAGTGGGTCATGTATGACAGGAGGCTCATCGAGGACATGCAATTCCGGAGAAACTAATTTTGAACACTGAGCCCATGCCAGTTCATCAGCCCCAATGAATGAGTCCAGCACTTCTGAGAAGAAATGGAAATCTGTGATCTGCCCTGAAATAATAACATAATTGTAGTTTCTTATTAGAAGGTTCACAGAGAGTTCAGTATGACTGAGAAATCTGGCCCTAACCAGACTGAAGGCTGAACATCTCTGCCAATATTACTTTGTTAATGGATCAACTATTCTGAGCAAATTTTCAGACTCCTGCATCAAAAGTGTTTTACCAAATGCAGGTTAGCTTTCTGGGTTTTCTATTTCACCTGTGAAAATACGGTTTCCAATTATTCAAGGCTATTGTTATTCTACAAAAGAGAAAGGGATGGATGTGATATGTAACAGTTTAATTTTAAAGCGTACTATTGCTCTACAAATCACTACTGCAGCAATTTAACATTTACATTACCAAGGCATTTGTTTACCTCATTAACTGCTAGAATCAAGATGTGCAACAGCATCACACACAATTTGATAAGGAAAGCTGTAGGTACAGAGCAAGACCACAATATATTCCTCTAAAACAATGCTCAGTTAGAAATGCTGAACTAAGACAGCCTGAATGCAGACTGAGACCCTTCAGTCTGATGAGTAGTTAGCAAACTTTCAATGAAGACATGGAAGAAATCACAGACTACCCTTAAAACTACAGGAAAGCAAGTAGAGTAAGCAAGCATGGTGTAGCAAACACTACTTCTTTCCAATGGCACAGTGACTAAACAGAAAGACTGCTGAATCACAATGAAGAAAATTTTACCCTCCTTATAGTTTTGATTCATATTATTTGGAAAATGGCTTGTTGGGGCCCTCCCCCTGCC
>NW_008235809.1:7874-8344 GCF_000691975.1 Corvus brachyrhynchos | reverse complement strand
AATTTTAGCTTAATTCAAGCTCAAAAGGAACTGAAACACTTCCTGGCATGGTGTTTAAGAACTTTTTCTACGTTTCTCGGGATTTAATTCTTACCAAAGACTTTTGGAAGAAGGTTTGGACACAGTTAATTTCTGAGTCAAAATATATGCCAATGGAAGAATATTTTTGTGAATATTATTTAATTACCGAGACTGTTGAACAATGTCAGCTGTGTCCTTGCGAAGTTAAAACTGCTTCAGGGACTGTGCGACCCAGGCCATGCAGACCAAGAACTCTGTGAGCAGCAGTGAGGCAATTCCCATGCACGGGCGGAGCGATGTGAGCTGCAGTGTCTGCAGCAGAGCGAGGTGCAGTGGGAGCAGCGCGACCCAGCGGTGCCCCCCTGGCCCTGCACAGCGTGTGGTGGAGCGAGCCCTGTGAACGCCTGACCGAGAGGAGCAGTGCGTGGGCAGCGGCTGGCGGTAGAGTG
>NW_008235809.1:6685-7585 GCF_000691975.1 Corvus brachyrhynchos | reverse complement strand
GGCGACCCCCAGGCAGTGGCAGCACAGCTGAGAGCAGAGGAGGCGACGCGCAGGGAGCTGAGCGGCGCAGCCCGGCCCAGCCTACGCGGCCCCGAATGCGACCCCGGGAAAAGCGCGCAGGCATGAGCAACCCCGACGGCCCCGGCAGCACTGACAACCCTGGCAGTTCCAACACAGAAGTGAACGAAAGTGAAAGAGAAAGCAAAAACGCAGCGAGACAGAAAACAGCAGCCACTTGAAAAAAGGAAAAAATCACCGTAGCTAAGGTTTTAGGAATAGCAAAATGGTAAAATGTTAAACAAAATTATGATTTTATAATGAGATGTGACAACCAAGAAGACATATTCGTTCATAGAACTGCTATTAAAAAGAATAACCCTAAAAATTACCTGCAAAGTGTAGGAGATGGGGAAGTTGTACAATTTGATGTAGTGCAAGGAAAGAAGGGTTTACAAGCAGCAAATGTTACTGGGCCTGGGGGTATTCCAGTCAAAGGCAGCCGTTACACACAAAATTATAAACAACATCCATCCCAGCAACTTCCCTACCCACAACCTACTTTCCCGTTTTACCCTATAACCAATATGAACCCTTTCCTAAGTTTACCCCATCCCCAGTTTATTCCCAATCCGTTTTTCACCCCATGGCTTCCCTATACAATTCCCTTTCCCTGCAACTCCTCTCCGATGCTGAGGGCGGTATGAAGAGGGGAAGGGAAGAAATTAACTACTGTTGTTTAGAGTTCCAACAGGTACAAAGGGAAGAAACCCTCTCCTGCTTCAGTTTCCCCACAAAGCAAGATCGGAGAGTCCTGTCTCCCTCCTGTCAGCCTTAAGATGTTCCAGAGAATCTGTCTGGACATTTAAAGACTCAGGAGGGTGGCTTGTTTTGTTTTGAAAC
>NW_008235809.1:4901-6560 GCF_000691975.1 Corvus brachyrhynchos | reverse complement strand
CACGGGGTTTCCCTGCCCCTGCTCAGCCTCGTTCCCATTGGTTGTTTTGTGCTCCCCTGCACGGGCAGGGACCCTCGGGTCCCGTGATTGCCGCAGTTCCTCAGCAGAGCCCCGGCCATGCGGCTGGAGAAATAAACATCTCTCTGAAACATCTATCAAGAATTGGTCCATATATATATTCTTTTCCACTGGCCTTGTTATTTGATACATGTGTTGCAGTATCCACACTGTAACAATGGCTTGTCACAGAACTTTAAAAATTTTTTCAGTCATTGAGTGGGGTAGTGTATCTAATGCCTCTTGGTGGCAACAAGTGACAATTATGACCTTATAAAAACAAACCTCTGCTGCCACATTTTTCTCCCTCACCTCCTGCATAACGCAAGCATTTGGGGAATTCACCTTGCCTCAGTTAATAGAAGCAAGTGAAATACCGAAAGTAAAATTTCATCAGCGAAGAGAAGAACATGAGAAAACAATCAAGGACTGGGAAAGCAGGTGCCACCACTCTGCCAGCATTGACCCATCTCAGGTCCTTGTTCAGCACAAATTTAGGATCCACTTGGGTAAACCTCTAGTTTTGACTCCTCACTCATTTAACTGGAGATGAAGAATTGCAGAAAATACTGTGTTTTATTCCTTTCTCCTCTACCTGAACTGAGAGCAACTAAAAAAACCTCCAGTGTTTTCTTGAAAACTGAAAGAAAGTTAGAATCTTTTGGTTTCACTCCATGAGGTTGACTGGGAAAGGGTGAAATGTTTTGACAGCAGTTAGCAGCAATTGTCTCACTGACTGCTATGATAAACCAATTACCAAATCTTTATTTCCCAGGTACCCCCCTCTGAAATGCTAAATATTGCTGTCTGCACAAGCAGGCACTCAATTTTTTCAGTTCAATGCAAACTGTTTCAGAGACGAGAAATACTCCGTGTTCTTCTGCAAGCTGTTTGCCTCGCTGCTCCTGCTTTAAAATAGAGGTCATTCTGACCGAATGTCCCTATTTGCTCTTTTATTCAAGGCAAGCATCTCATAAACAGCTTAGAAGAGCCAGTTGTAGGAAGAGTTATGCAGGGAGAAAGGTGCCCTTCCCTCAGCTGAAGTTGAATTAACTTCAGTTACTAAATTTCAGTGTGTGAACTTACCATCCTACGAATAATAGCCTCTGTGTCCTGGAGAAACCAAGCAAATTAAGCTGAATTATAACTGATGTAGTTAAACACAGGATAAACAAATAATGGAAAAATATCAGCAGCTTTCTTTAAAAGAGAGAGAAGCTAAAGAGCCTGTACCAGGAGTTCAAGCAAAGCTGCTTACATTGGCCAAAATGTCCTTCTAAAAAAGAAAAGAAGACAGGTTATTACTTGAAATTAAAACATTGTCCTGGGCTTTTTTTCCCCTTCTTTTTTCAAGTGATTAAACTAAGGCTTTCAGGGTGTCTCGGTTTTTGAGGCAAAACTTCAGGGCCAAACACTCCGGAATGACTGTTCCTCCCCTTTTCCTCCATCAGTGAGACAAATGGGTCACAAGGAGTGAAAGTGGGAAAAAGAAAACAAACTGTTTATTAACACACAAACAAAACAGGGTAGAACAGGATAAAAAAACCCACCCCTCAAAACACAACTAATTCCTGGAGAGGGAACAGACACGTGGACTCGGAC
>NW_008235809.1:3630-4667 GCF_000691975.1 Corvus brachyrhynchos | reverse complement strand
CCCACATTGGGGCCCCGTGGCTCCAGCACCACCCCCTGGGTCTATCTTAAAGGCACAATGTCCTTGGGCATTAAGTGGACGGTTAAGGAATAAAGCGGCTTCATAACGTCACCCCAGGACATTCCACCCCTTATTCCATTACCGTCTGCTCAATGCCCAAATTAATACATTTCAGCTTTAAGCACACACGTTTATACATATATACATAGCTATATTCAAACAGTGGCAGCGACATTTGACAAACATATATATAGACATTCCAACATTACAAACAGCTCTCACCCACCATCAAATCTCCCTGTGGTACACGTGTCTCTCCATCCTTCTGCATTATTCACCATTCTGCAACCTGGCCCCTGAGCAAAGACAACTCCATGGATGGGTTTGTCTTTACTCGATGCAGAAGTAATCCAAACAGATTTTCCCAAGAGTCCCCTGATATGTACTGCTGGGACTTTGTCTCCATCTACTGTATGCAGGGGTTCAGATTGGGCAGGCCCTGCTCAGTTAGTGGAGCCTTGGGTGTTCACCAACCATGTGGCCTTAGCTAAATGCATCTCCCAGTTTTCAAAAGTTCCCCTACCCAGTGCCTTCAAGGTGGATTTGAGCAGGCCATTGCACCGTTCCACTTTCCCAGCTGCTGGTGCATGATAAGGGATGTGGTACACCCATTCAATACCATGTTCTCTAGCCCAGGTGTTTATAAGGCTGTTCTTGAAATGAGTCCCATTGTCAGACTTGATTCTCTCAGCAGTACCATGCCTACAAAGGATCTGCTTTTCAAGGCCCAGGACGGTGTTCCGGGCAGTAGCATGAGGCACAGGATAGGTCTCCAGCCGTCCAGTAGCAGCCTCTACCAATCTGAGCACTTAGCGCTTGCCTTGGCGGGTTTGAGGCAGTGTGATGTAATCAGTCTGCCAGGCCTCCCCATACTTGTATTTCGACCATCACCCACCATACCACAGGGGCTTCACCCGCTTGGCCTGTTTGACTGCAGCACACGGCTCACAGGCATTGATAACCTTGGAGGTAATGGC
>NW_008235809.1:0-3071 GCF_000691975.1 Corvus brachyrhynchos | reverse complement strand
CTGCTGCAGCTTGTTGTGTGGAGCTCCATACAGCTGCTTTCCAGTTCCGGTTCATCCCTACGATGCAACAGGAACCATCAGTGAAAAGAGCATAGCGCGTTTTTTCTGATGGCAGTTGGTTGTATGGTGGAGCTTCCTCAGCACATGTCACTTGTTCTTGTTCCTCTTTATCAGTGAGACCAAAGCTTTCACCTTCAGGCCAATTTGTGATTATTTCTAAGATCCCAGGGCAATTCGGGTTTCCAATATGGGCGCGTTGTTATGAGGGCAATCCGCTTGCTCCATGTGGCATCGGTGCCATGGTGGGTAGAGGGAACCTTTCCTTTAAACATCCACCCCAGCACCGGTAGTCAGGGTGCCAGGAGGAGCTGTGCTTCAGTGCCAGTGACCTCTGAGGTGGCTTGGATTCCTTCACAGGATTTCTTTCTCTGTTGGAGTGTAGTTGTCTTTGGCCCCCTGTAGCTTCTGCTCCAGAATCCCAGTGGCAGACCCTGAGTCTCACCAGGCACCTTCTGCCAAAGGCTCCAGGACAGACCCCTGTTCCCGGCTGCAGAGTAGAGCACATTTTTCACCTCTGGTTCTGTCCTGACTGGGCCAAGGGCTACCGCATGAGCCATTTCCTGTTTGATCTGGGTGAAGGCTTACTGCTGTTCAGGGCCCCAGTGGAAATTGTTCTTCTTACGGGTAACCAGATAGAGAGCGCTCACAATTTGAGCGTATTCAGGAATGTGCATCCTCCAAAAGCCTATGGCGCCTAGCAAAGCTTGTGTTTCTTTTTTGTTGGGTCGCTGGAGACATTGCTGTGTCCTTACTGATGACCTCAGTGGGAATCTGACGCCATCCATCTTGCCACTTCACCCCCAGGAATGGGATCTCTCGGGCAGGTCTCTTGCCTTTGTTCTTTTTGATAGCAAAGCCAGCTTCCAGGAGAATCTGGATGATCTTCTCTCCTTTCTCAAATACTCAGATGCTGTGTTCCCCCACACAATGATATCATTAGTGTACTGAAGATGTTCTGGAGCCTCACCCTTTTCCAGTGCAGTCTGGATTAGTCCATGACAAATGGTGGGACTGTGCTTCCACCCCTGGGGCAGTCGGTTCCAGGTGCACTGCACACCCCTCCAGGTGAAAGCTGTGGATACAAATATTGCTGCTAGCAAGAATTCTTCTTGCTTCTTTCCAGTCCCATGAGATACTTTTCTCTCTCACGGGAGATATTTGTAGAGTTCTATAAACTATGAACACCTGCGACCTTGCAAAGCCTTGTTTATAGTACAGTAGAAAAATATTTTGACAATGGATGTTTTAGTATTTTAGTCAATCACCCCAAGGGATGGCTCATCCTTTGACCAATCAGACTATGAAGAAAAAAGTCTATAAAAGAGTTGTAAAATAATTAAAAAAGGAATCTTGCTGCACAATTCCTGCCTGTTGGATCTCTCTTCTCCTCCCTACCACTGTGGGACACCGTGATAGAAAGCAAACTGGAATGGAGGAATGGAGAAAAACGCATTTGCGATGTCAATGGTGGCGTACCACTTTGCTGCTTTGGACTCCAGCTCGTACTGGAGCTCCAACATGTCCGGCACAGCAGCGCTCAGCGGTGGAGTCACTTCATTCAAGCCACAACAGTCCACAGTCAATCTCCATTCCCCTTCTGACTTGCACCCAGGCCAAATGGGGCTGTTGAAGGGTGAGTGGGCCTTGCTGACCACCCCCTGGCTCTCTAGCTCACAAATCATTGTGTGGATGGGAATCACAGCATCTCTATTTGTCTGGTACTGCCGGCGATGCACTGTTGAGGTGGCAATTAGCACTCGCTGCTCTCCTACCTTCAGGAGCCCAATTGCAGAAGGATTTTTGGTCAGCCCAGGCAAGGTGTTCAATTGCCGAATGCCCTCTGCCTCCACAGCAGCTATTCCAAAGGCCCACCTGAGTCCCTTTGGGTCTTTGAAATACCCACTCTGGAGAAAGTCTATGCCCAGAATATTGGACCCTGGGCCAGTCACAATAGGATGTTTCTTCCACTCTTGTCCAGTTAGGCTCACGTCGGCTTCAAGCAGGGTCAACTGCTGCGATCTCCAGCACTCCAGAAGTAGAAACCAGTTCTGCCCCCACGTGTCTTGATGGAATCCAAGTGCACTGTGTACCCGTGTCAACCAAGGCTTCATATTCCTGTGCTTCTGATGGTGCCAGGCCATCGGACCCACACTGTCCAAAAGACATGATTTTCCCTGGCCTCTACCTGGCTAGAGGCAGGGCCCCTCTGGTCCTGGTTATCATTAGAAACTCGAGCTACTTCCCTTCTGGTGGAACTCTCTCTCTCAGCATTACCATCCTTTAATTCATGCACCCATGCCGCCAGGACAGAAGCTGGTTTTCCATCTCTCATTCCATGTCTTCCGCACTGTCACACAGGAAGAACCACAGTTCAGCTTTTGGGGTGTACCCTCTCTCCCTAGCTGTGGGATGTCTGTTTCTAGTAACAGGGCCTCTGGTCTGCACTGATGTGATTTGGAGAAGGCCCTCTTTCAGCTCCAATTCTTGCTTGTGTTGGGCCGTGCACAGCATCTGCATACACCCGGAGCCTCTTCACCATAGAACTCACTGTCTCATCCCTGTCATTCTATGTCATCATTGCCAAAGCAGGGGTGTATTCTGCAAGTTGTGCAAGTTTCAGCCACATCACCAGTGTACATTTTACCATGTCAGGGCTCCTAATTGCTTGGTCACTTGAGAATATGATCTCTATCACTGCCAGTTCTCTCAGGCATTGAATCCCTTGTTCCATGGTTTTCCAAGTTTTCCATGGTTTAGCTGAAGCTGGAGATCTTCTCAGCACAGGGGTCTTTCCTTCACACTTCTTAAGAGCCATGTCCAGAGACTGAGAGCTTCAGGACCCCTTGTCGTCCCTTGGTCAAGACTTAAATCACGTGACACAGATCCCAAATGCCTCGCTTCAGTGCCATCTAGAATTGTACCATCGCCTGCAGCATCCCAGATCCGGATCATCCAACTTAATATAGTCTCATCAGGCAGTTGGGTGTAATCCTTCCTCAGGGTACAAAGAC
>NW_008235808.1:0-565 GCF_000691975.1 Corvus brachyrhynchos | reverse complement strand
TTAGGTTTTGTGATTAACATTTGTTGTCTCTTAATAGTTTATTTGTGTTTACATGAGTAAACTATGGATCATCCCCCTTCTCAAACCCCCTTTTCCTTGATCGTTTTTAGTTCTTTATAAACCTCGCATGTCTTGAATGTAAGTACCCTTCTCTATCTTGTTTCTAAGTTTGTGCTTTTGCCATTGAGCATAAGCATTGAGATACTAAGCACCTAATATCATATAACAATAACTACTAATACAATCAGTAAATAAGAACGTAACAAATAACTATTACAAACAATTGTTTAAGCCAGGGTAAGTTGGGTAACGTCACTGTAAGTCTCTCTTCTATCTCTTTAAACTTGCAAGAAGTGTTATCTAAGGTAATCTGATGCTAGGTTCACGTTTTGTCCCAAAATATAAGGTCCTTCCCATTTTTCCTGGAGTGGATTTCCGGAAAGAGACTTAATATAAACCCAGTCTTTTGGATTCATATTATGAATGGGTTTATCAGGTGGTGGTGGTGGTTGACGATGAACAACTGTAGTGCGTAGTGATTGTAATTCTGGACCTAAATGCTTAA
>NW_008235807.1:0-269 GCF_000691975.1 Corvus brachyrhynchos | reverse complement strand
GGGGAATGTGGGAAGAGCTTTGGACAGAGCTCCCACCTGATCCGGCACCAGATGATCCACACCAGGGAAGGGCCCTATGAGTGCTTGGAATGTGGGAAGAGCTTCGGCTGGAGCTCTGCCTGAGAAAGCACCAGCACACCCACACTGGGGAGAGGCCCTATGAGTGTGGGGAGTGTGGGAAGAGGTTTAAGACCACCTTCAACCTCCTCGTATATCAGCGGATTCACACAAAAGACAGGCCCTTCTGCTGCCCCGACTGCGGGAAGGGC
>NW_008235806.1:234-965 GCF_000691975.1 Corvus brachyrhynchos | reverse complement strand
ACTGTTGCTGCTACAGCTTTCAAGCATCCTGGCTAACTCTGGGCTACATTGTCTAGTTGTTTTGAGAAATAGGCTACAGCTCTTCGCTGGTCTCCAAGGTGCTGTGCTAGTACTCCCAGAGCAACATTCAGTCGTTCATGTGTAAAGAGTTTAAAAGGTTTAGTCAGGTCCGGCAGCCCCAGAGCTGGGGCTGACATCAAGGAATTTTTCAGTTGTTTAAATGCAGCCCTGGCATTCTCTGTCGACATGATTGTCTCCTTTTCAGCTGCTTTAAGGACCTCATATAAAGGTCTCACCAGTATACCATAGTTTGATATCAACAGGAAACACTAACCTACCATTCCCAGGAAGGCCTGCATTTCTCTTACGGTATGGGGCTCTGGAAGTCGGCAGATGGCTTCCTTCCGTTCTCTGCTGAGTTGGCGATGTCCACGGAAAATTTCTAGGCCTAGGTATACTACTGTTTCCCTGGCAACCTGTGCTTTCTTTTTCGAGACCTGATACCCACTTTGGCCCAAAAAGTTCAACAGACTTACAGTGAGCTTTATGCAGTCATCTCATGTCTTGGCTGCTATCAAGATGTCATCAACATACTGGAGAACTGCTCCTCCTGGTTCTTGTTTCTTCCAGTTCTCAAGTTCCTTTGCCAGCTGGTTTCTGAATATGGTCGGGCTGTTTTTGAATCCTTGTGGTAAAACTGTCCAGGTGAGCTGGGTCTTCCTCCCTGTTTC
>NW_008235806.1:0-203 GCF_000691975.1 Corvus brachyrhynchos | reverse complement strand
TATTCTTATGCACAGGAATGCAGAAAAAGGCATCCTTGAGATCTAAAACAGTGAACCACCCTAATTCATTGGTTAGTGTTGTCAGAAGTATGTAAGGATTTGCTACCACTGGGTGTATGTCCTCTGTTGTTGATTTCCTCCAAATTCTGTACTAACTTGTAGCTTTTATTATCAGCTTTCTTCACTGGCAAGATTGGTGTGTT
>NW_008235805.1:624-868 GCF_000691975.1 Corvus brachyrhynchos | reverse complement strand
GTTTTCAGCTCTTCACAGCACTAAAAGGGTTAGGCCTTGCAGCTGGAATGAGGCTTATTGCTGTTGGTCACATGACCTCTGCCGGACAGCAGTGCAGCTTTAGCTGAATCTTGGCAGCACTGGAGAGGGGGAGTTGGCCATCTGCCCACAGCAGGGCTGTGGAGGGGGTTCTGTGGGTGGAACAGGGCCAATCGGCTCTAGGATGGCCGTGGCCTGGCCCGGCCTTGCCCGAGCAGGGCCTGGG
>NW_008235805.1:0-538 GCF_000691975.1 Corvus brachyrhynchos | reverse complement strand
CTATTCTTAAGTGTGGATCACAGAGGCGGTCACAACTTTAAGTGGCTTAAAGAATTGTCCATATTCAAACTGGCCAGCTGATAGGTTCTATTAGGTCATAGACGAAGCTGTAAGCACCCCTTTGCAAGGACATCACTTCCGGGACTATGCTTGCTAACCCATGACAATAACCAACAAACAAAATGTTTTAAACCTTCCCTTGAATGACAAAAAGTCTCCCTAACAAGGACTCTTACAACTGGGAGAAAAGCTTCCCGCAGGAGACGAGGCATCTCAGCCCCCATCTCCCTCTCTTCCCAACACCCGAGATAAAAGGAAGTTAACAGAAAAGGATACAAAAGTGACCAGTATTACAATCACCAGAGGGTCAAATAATATTCTCGGGGTGGTCTGTCGGCTCCCGACCAGTCTTCTCTTTCCCGAGAAGGTTGTTGGTTGCCCCTCAGATCGCCCTGATAAAACTCAGAGTTTTCTTCAGGGAAATGGCTGCTCCGAAAGGTGGCTTATTTCCAGCAGGTGAAAAACTGCTGGAGACGCT
>NW_008235804.1:0-228 GCF_000691975.1 Corvus brachyrhynchos | reverse complement strand
TTTGGGGGGGATTTTTGGGGGCAGTTTGGGAAAAATTCGGGGATCTGGGGGAGAATTTTTGGGGCAATTTTGGGCAATATTTTGGGCAAACTTTTGACGATTCTAGGCCATCTTGGGGGGATTTTTTTGGTGAATTTTTTTGCATAATTTTGGGGTTGTTTGAAGGTTTTTTGGGGTATTTTTGAGGGCTTTTTGGGGAATTTCTGGGCTTCGCTGACCACCCCAGTG
>NW_008235803.1:14576-15053 GCF_000691975.1 Corvus brachyrhynchos | reverse complement strand
CAGCCTGTGGATGCAGTGTAACAGCTTCCTGAGTACTCCCAGGATCCTCAACTCTACTTGGCATCCCCAGTGTTTCCAATAAATTCCAATCTCCCTCCTCCAGAGCCCGCATCTTAAGTGACTCCCAGAAACAGTTGTAGTGTCTCGGACGCACTGTCACAGTGCAGTCCAGGAAGGTCCAGGGTTGAGACTGGAGCAGCCTTTTCTTTTGCCTCCCGGCTACAGCCGCTTTACGACCTGGGGCCAAAGCCTCCTCTGCCTCACTGCCCAACGATGAATCATCGGTTAAAGGCAACTTTGAGGTGCCGTGAACGAATAAAGGTGGGCAGGGAGGAATGGACTGACCAGAAGAGAAACTGGCAGCACAAGCTGCAGTCGGCTGCGCTGTGGTTTGAACTGCGGCTTCTTTCCGGGACGCACGTTCGGCCGGTTTCGACTGATCTGGCGCTGGAGCTGCTGCGGCCGTCTCCAGTGCTG
>NW_008235803.1:0-3041 GCF_000691975.1 Corvus brachyrhynchos | reverse complement strand
CCTCAAACTGAAAGCACCAATAACCAGTCAGAGACAAAGACAGAAAACCACTTAGTGGCACACATAAAGTTTGAGTAGTGAAGCTGATGCTGGACACAAATGCAGGCACAAGCTTAGCCCCAGTCAACCTCTTACTTGCATCACCTGAATGGCTGAAATACAGGTCAGGCCAGTTGAACGAAGTCCCCAGGGGGGCCCTTCTGGTCTACTTAGCAAGGAGTGGCCTCTCCAGACCTCAGCAGCCTCCGGCGAACACTTGGTGATGTGGATGAAGAGCTGGGGCCAGGGAGCACCTTGTGCTTGTGCCCTGTGCAGCCCTTCCAGCAAAAGTGCCCTCACCAGTGCTCACTTGGCACAGAGCATCAAAAAGCTAAAAACAACTCCACTGCCTGGACTTCCAGGGTACCAGGAGGTGAAAAAGAACAAATCTGAGCAGGAAGAGACTTGGACTCTCTGCTGCAGTCATGTCCTTCCATAGCTGTGCTCTCAAAGCAACACATGTGGCTACCAAACAGCGAGACTTTCAAGAGCATCCTGCACCCAAACTAGAGCTGGGGTTACTCTTCCCAAAGAGTTTCCACCCACTTTCCTCATCATGCAAGCAATAGACAGGGAGAGCACCAGACCCCTGGTACCCATGGAACGGGGAGAGGGCAATTAATGAGTGTGAAAGAGCACAAACACAACACAGGAACAGGGACAGGGCTGGACAGGTCACCAAATTGACAGGGGTTAAAATGTCAACACGGCCAAGGACCACCATGACAGCTGGGCAGAGAGATCCTGACCCCAGCCTGGCTGACACCATCAGTGCAGCTCTCGAAGCACCACACGACTTTAACATTTATCACACTTGGTGCTCTTTACAATTTACACCACCACCACCAACATCCTGCACCGGGCTTGTGACTCCAGGTCCAGCAAGAGCAAGACTGGTCACAGACACAGAGATGCCACAACAGTTATTTCCCCCCTCACTGCTGAAACAATCTGCCCCATCACCTGGCTGACTACAGCTTTCTAACCCATTGGTCCAGGCTGCTCCCAGAGGCCACATTCCCATGTACCTGCTTCCTTCTGCCACACAGAAGAAACTGCACATGAAAGTAAGAGATGGAAAGGGAAAGCCATAAAGCTGAGAAAAGATGCCCTCAGCAAAATTTGTTTTAAGGCATGGCTAGCTCGTACTGAAAGCCAAATCCTCTAGTGTTCAGTCCAGACCCTTGAGGGAGGACAATTTATGTTCTCTCCAGCCAGACATGGTGCTGTGGGAGTACTCAGGGCAGCAGTAACACCACTAAAGCTCTTTGCTCAGTAGTGCTGTGAGGAGATCCAGGGGCAATGAGCACTGGTATTTAGGGAAACATCATGTGTATCAAAAGGGACACCCATCACACTGATTCAGCACCAGTGCCACCACAGGTGACAGGAGAGTTACAGAAAGCACTGCTCGCTCCCCAAACACGAACCTTGTGGGGGATGAATCAGTTTCTGTCTCCAGGGACACTAAGGAGGAGTCCTGTAAATCTCCCATTCCTCCAAGGGGAGGTAAACAAGGTGTGAGGGCCAGAACAGTCCCAGAAAAAGCCAGTGGGACTTGGCGGTGGCTGTGCTGTCCATGAATGGATCTGCCACTGCTGAATCTGCTGCTGGAGCAAAAAGCAATTTCCCTGTGAGGGGACCAGTGAGCATTCAAGGGACACATGAACATCCCACCAGTGTGGCATGGGACCAGCATTCCCCTGCTTGCCTTTCCCACTGCCCAGGAGACCAACAGGGCTTTACCACCCTGGCAGGAGTTTCCAAGATGAGGACCATGAAGTTAAACCTGAAGACCTACAGAACAAAATGGTTCTCAGTGATTTCAGTGAATTTGGGGATGGGCTTTTTAGAAGCGCCTGTAGTGTCAGGGTAATGGTTTCAAACTGAAAGAAGGTAGAGGTTCAGGCAAAATAGAAGACATTTTTTTACCACAGGGGTGGTAAGACACAGAAACAGGTTGCTCACAGAGGTGGCAGGTGCCCCATTCCTGGATAGATTCAAGGTCAGGTTGGATGGAGCTCTGAGCAACCAGATCAAGTTGAAGATGTCCCTGATCATTGAAGGGGAGTTGGATTTGATGACCTTCAGAGGTTGCTTCCAACCCAGACTATTCCATGATTCAAATTCTGCCCAGCATCCTTAAGCACCCAAGTTTCAAAACACAGCCATTCTCCATGTTTATTTTATTCCTGTGCATGGTTTGCTCTAGAGATCAAAGACATGGAACCAGCAAAGGTCCAGCACAACGAGAACACAGGGAGAACATGAAAATATGGCCAAAGTTCTGAGACAACTCTTGGATAAGGTTGCTTTCCATTGCATTGGCTTGGCACAGCCTGGTTTTAGGTAGCAGGGCCACAAGGATGGCTCCTGTGAGGAAGCTGCTGGAAGCTTTCCACCATGTCCAGCAGAGCCAATGGCTGATGGCTCTGAAGATGGACATGTTGCTGGGCAAAACTGGGCCAATGAGAGAGGTTGGTAATGCCTCTGTGATGACATATTTAAGAAGAAATCAAAACAAAGTCTCAAGATTTTGGATTCTAGTCAGAGAAGAGGAGGAGACGAGAACATGTGAGGGAAAACAACATGGTGACACCAAGGTCAGTGAAGAAGGAGGGGGAGGAGGTGCTCCAGACGCCAGAGCTGAGATTCCTCTCCAGGCCGTGGTGAAGACCATGGTGAAGCAGGCTGTCCCCCTGCAGCCCATGGGTCCACATGGGATGCAGAGATCCACCCGCAGCCTGCGGGGGAGGTGCCCATGCCGGAGCAGGTGGATGCCTGGAGGAGGCTGTGATCCAGTGGAGAGAGAGAACCCTTGCTTCCAGGCTGGAGCAGCCTGTCCTTGGAGGACTGCACCCCATGGAAAGAGAGATCCACAATGCAGCAGTTTTGGGAGGACTGTTTGCCCGTGGGAGGGGCTCACGCTTCAGCAGGTGCGGTGTGGCTGCTGTTCGTGAGAGTGGACTCACGCCGGGGAAGTTCACGGAGAACTGTCTCCC
>NW_008235802.1:494-738 GCF_000691975.1 Corvus brachyrhynchos | reverse complement strand
GCCTTATTTTCCTTTTCCCGTGTGTTTGGTAAAAAAATAGTTCTATCTCCTTCACTTTCCTTCCAGGAAAATTTATTTTTTTCCCGAACCTGGGGGGGGGGAAGGGGGGGTTGGGCCTTCTCTCAGAGGATATATTTCTAAATTTGGCCAAACCGGAACACTGGGGTTGATACACATCCATACCCCCTTCCCCATGTGATTAAGGGGTATGGGCCGCGTATTTGCAGCGTCTGGGTCTTTTACA
>NW_008235802.1:0-438 GCF_000691975.1 Corvus brachyrhynchos | reverse complement strand
ACGCGTGCCCCCGGGTAGGCGCTTCTGACAATCCAGCCTCAGCTGCTCGCTGCTCTGCATGCCTATGGATTAGAGGTAGCTCTGGAGAAAGTTCAACAGCATCCTCCTTGGAAATATTTAGGAGTGAAAATTTTGGACCAAAGTATCCAATGCCAAGAGGTGAGATTCCCGGATTTGATTAAATCCTTGAATGATGCTCAGAAACTGCTGTTTGTCATCAATTGGTTACGATCATATTTAGGTCTAACCACGAATCAACTTTGCTTTTTAATACATTAAAAGGGGACCTCGGTCTGAATTCACCTCAGGAGTTGACTCCGGAAGCGCGACGAGCGCTGCAGGAGGTCCAACGGGCTGTTTCTGCTAGTCAGGTTTATCGAGTGGATCCCTCCATTACTATCACTGTTTTCATTACTATTCGAGACCTCCATCCTACAG
>NW_008235801.1:4865-5151 GCF_000691975.1 Corvus brachyrhynchos | reverse complement strand
GGCCCGCGTGACCTCGGACTCTGATTGCGCCTGCGCGGGGCGGGGCCGTACTGGGAGAGTGGTGGTTTGTACTGGTGCTGCACTGGGCCGTATTGGGGTTTGACTGGGGCCGCATTGGGCCGTACTGGGGCTGCACTGGGGCCCGGACCGGGCAGTAATGGGCCGAACTGGGGCTGAACTGGGCAGTAATGGGGCCGTACTGGGGCCTAACTGGGGCCCGCACTGGGCAGTAATGGGGCCACACTGGGCAGTACTGGGGCCACACTGGGGCAGTAATGGGGCGCCA
>NW_008235801.1:4195-4540 GCF_000691975.1 Corvus brachyrhynchos | reverse complement strand
GGGCCGCACGGGGGCAGGAATGGGGTCACACTGGGGCAGTAATGGGCCCGCACTGGGGCCCTACTGGGGCTGAACTGGGGCCACACTGGGCAGTGCTGGGGCCGCACTGGGGCAGTAATGGGGTCACACTGGGGCAGTAATGGGCCCGCACTGGGGCCCTGCTGGGGCTGAACTGGGGCCGCACTGGGCAGTGCTGGGGCCGAACTGGGGCTGAACTGGGCAGTAATGGGGCCGTACTGGGGCCTAACTGGGGCCCGCACTGGGCAGTACTGGGGCCGAACTGGGGCCGTACTGGGGCAGTAATGGGGCCACACTGGGGCCGTACTGGGGCCGCACTGGGCAGGA
>NW_008235801.1:0-3366 GCF_000691975.1 Corvus brachyrhynchos | reverse complement strand
CCCGTGGGCCCCCCCTCCCAGTGCTCCCAATATGCATCCAGTTACAGAGACTCCCCTCCCAGTAACCACTGCAGCCCTCCCAGTGCTCCCAGTAACCCCTGCAGCCCTCCCAGTATCCTCCCAGTGCTCCCAGTAACCCCTGCAGCTGCTCCTGGGATCCTCCCAGTATAGCCCCCAGTGCTCCCAGTATCCTCCCAGTCACCCCCAGTGACTTCCCAGTGCTCCCAGTAACCTCTGAAGCTGCTCCTGCAGCCCTCCCAGTACAGCCCCCAGTGCTCCCAGTAACCTCTGCAGCCCTCCCAGTACAGTCCCCAGTGCTCCCAGTGCCCCCAGTAACCCCTGCGGCCCTCCCAGTACAGTCCCCAGTGCTCCCAGTAACCCCTGCGGCCCTCCCAGTACAGTTCCCAGTGCCCCCAGTATCCTCCCAGTGCTCCCAGTATGCGTCCAGTCACCCAGAGGCACCACCAGTAACCCCTGCAGCCCTCCCAGTACAGTCCCCAGTGCCCCCAGTATCCTCCCAGTGCTCCCAGTATGCGTCCAGTCACCCAGAGTCACCCCCAGTAACCCCTGCAGCCCTCCCAGTACAGTCCCCAGTGCTCCCAGTATCCTCCCAGTCACCCCTAGTGACTTCCCAGTGCTCCCAGTGCCCTCAGTAACCCCTGCAGCCCTCCCAGTATGGTCCCCAGTGCTCCCAGTGCCTTCCCAGTGCCCCCAGTATGCGTCCAGTCACACAGAGTCACTTCCCAGTAACCCCTGCAGCCCTCCCAGTATCCTCCCAGTCACCCCCAGTGCCCTTCCAGTGCTCCCAGTAACCCCTGCAGCCCTCCCAGTACAGTCCCCGGTGCTCCCAGTAACCCCTGCAGCTGCTCCTGCAGCCCTCCCAGTATAGCCCCCAGTGCTCCCAGTATCCTCCCCGTTATCCCCAGTGCTCCCAGTCTCCTCCCAGTGCCCCCAGTGACCCCTGCAGCCCTCCCAGTATAGCCCCCAGTGCTCCCAGTCCTCTCCCAGTGCTCCCAGTACCCCCTCAATGCTCCCAGTGTCTCCCAATCACCTCCAGAAACTTCCCAGTGCTCCCAGTATCCTCCCAGTCACTCCCAGGGCCTTCCCAGTCACCCTCAGCGACCTCCCAGTGCCTTCCCAGCACCTTCCCAGTGCTCCCAGTGCTGGACACTACTGGGCATAGCTGGGCACTGCTGGGTTCTACTGGACACTGCTGGACACTGCTGGGCACTGCTGGGCACTGCTGGGCACTACTGGGCACTGCTGGGCACTGCTGGGCACTACTGGGCACTGCTGGGCACTGCTGGGCACTGCTGGGCAGTACTGGGCCCTACTGGACATTGCTGGGCACTGCTGGGCACTACTGGGCACTGCTGGGCACTGCTGGGCACTGCTGGGCAGTACTGGGCCCTACTGGACATTGCTGGGCACTGCTGGGCACTACTGGGCACTGCTGGGCACTGCTGGGCACTGCTGGGCAGTACTGGGCCCTACTGGACATTGCTGGGCACTGCTGGGCACTACTGGGCACTGCTGGGCACTGCTGGGCACTGCTGGGCAGTACTGGGCCCTACTGGACATTGCTGGGCACTGCTGGGCACTACTGGGCACTGCTGGGCACTGCTGGGCACTGCTGGGCAGTACTGGGCCCTACTGGACATTGCTGGGCACTGCTGGGCACTACTGGGCACTGCTGGGCACTGCTGGGCACTGCTGGGCAGTACTGGGCCCTACTGGACATTGCTGGGCACTGCTGGGCACTACTGGGCACTGCTGGGCACTGCTGGGCACTGCTGGGCAGTACTGGGCCCTACTGGACATTGCTGGGCACTGCTGGGCACTACTGGGCACTGCTGGGCACTGCTGGGCACTGCTGGGCAGTACTGGGCCCTACTGGACATTGCTGGGCACTGCTGGGCACTACTGGGCACTGCTGGGCACTGCTGGGCACTGCTGGGCAGTACTGGGCCCTACTGGACATTGCTGGGCACTGCTGGGCACTACTGGGCACTGCTGGGCACTGCTGGGCACTGCTGGGCAGTACTGGGCCCTACTGGACATTGCTGGGCACTGCTGGGCACTACTGGGCACTGCTGGGCACTGCTGGGCACTGCTGGGCAGTACTGGGCCCTACTGGACATTGCTGGGCACTGCTGGGCACTACTGGGCACTGCTGGGCACTGCTGGGCACTGCTGGGCAGTACTGGGCCCTACTGGACATTGCTGGGCACTGCTGGGCACTACTGGGCACTGCTGGGCACTGCTGGGCACTGCTGGGCAGTACTGGGCCCTACTGGACATTGCTGGGCACTGCTGGGCACTACTGGGCACTGCTGGGCACTGCTGGGCACTGCTGGGCAGTACTGGGCCCTACTGGACATTGCTGGGCACTGCTGGGCACTACTGGGCACTGCTGGGCACTGCTGGGCACTGCTGGGCAGTACTGGGCCCTACTGGACATTGCTGGGCACTGCTGGGCACTACTGGGCACTGCTGGGCACTGCTGGGCACTGCTGGGCAGTACTGGGCCCTACTGGACATTGCTGGGCACTGCTGGGCACTACTGGGCACTGCTGGGCACTGCTGGGCACTGCTGGGCAGTACTGGGCCCTACTGGACATTGCTGGGCACTGCTGGGCACTACTGGGCACTGCTGGGCACTGCTGGGCACTGCTGGGCAGTACTGGGCCCTACTGGACATTGCTGGGCACTGCTGGGCACTACTGGGCACTGCTGGGCACTGCTGGGCACTGCTGGGCAGTACTGGGCCCTACTGGACATTGCTGGGCACTGCTGGGCACTACTGGGCACTGCTGGGCACTGCTGGGCACTGCTGGGCAGTACTGGGCCCTACTGGACATTGCTGGGCACTGCTGGGCACTACTGGGCACTGCTGGGCACTGCTGGGCACTGCTGGGCAGTACTGGGCCCTACTGGACATTGCTGGGCACTGCTGGGCACTACTGGGCACTGCTGGGCACTGCTGGGCACTGCTGGGCAGTACTGGGCCCTACTGGACATTGCTGGGCACTGCTGGGCACTACTGGGCACTGCTGGGCACTGCTGGGCACTGCTGGGCAGTACTGGGCCCTACTGGACATTGCTGGGCACTGCTGGGCACTACTGGGCACTGCTGGGCACTGCTGGGCACTGCTGGGCAGTACTGGGCCCTACTGGACATTGCTGGGCACTGCTGGGCACTACTGGGCACTGCTGGGCACTGCTGGGCACTGCTGGGCAGTACTGGGCCCTACTGGACATTGCTGGGCACTGCTGGGCACTACTGGGCACTGCTGGGCACTGCTGGGCACTGCTGGGCAGTACTGGGCCCTACTGGACATTGCTGGGCACTGCTGGGCACTGCTG
>NW_008235800.1:22970-24323 GCF_000691975.1 Corvus brachyrhynchos | reverse complement strand
AATCAATCTGACAGGCCTCCCCATACTTGTATTCGGACCATCACCTCCCATACCACAGAGGTTTCACTTGCTTGGCTCGCTTGACCGCAGCACATATCTCACAATCGTGGATCACCTGGGAGATACTGTCCATGGTTAAATCCACCCCTTGGTCTCGTGCCCATCTATAGGTGGCATCTCTGCCTTGATGACCTGGGCATCATGGATCGAGCTAGGAACAACTCTTCTTTGTGTTTCCAATTTAAGTCTATCTGTGACACTTCTATCTTTGCAGCCTGATCTACCTGCTTGTTGTTTTGGTGCTCCTTGTTATCCCGACTCTTAGGGACATGGGCATCTACATGGCGGACCTTCACAGGTAGCTTTTGTACCTAGACAGTGATGTCTTTCTACTCCTCAGCAGCCCAGATTGGCTTTCCCCTATGCTGCCAATTAACTTTTTCCCACTTTTCCAGCCATCCCCATAGAGCATTGGCTACCATCCATGAATCAGTGTTGAGGTAGAGCTTTGGCCACTTCTCTCTTTCAGCAATGTCCAGGGCTAGTTGAACAGCTTTGAGTTCAGCGAGTTGGCTTGATCCACCTTCTCCTTCAGTAGCTTCTGCAACCCGTCATGTAGGACTCCATATGGCTGCTTTCCACTTTCGTTTCATCCCTACAATTCGACAAGAACCATCGGTGAAAAGAGCATAGCGTGTCTTCTGATGGCAGTTGGTTGTATGGTGGAGCTTCTTCAGCACGTGTCACTTGTTCTTGTTCTTCCATCGCCACGACCAACGTTTTCACCTTCAGGCCAATTTTTAATTATTTCCAAAATCCCAGGGTGATTCAGTTTCCCAATATGGACGTGCTGTGTGATGAGAGCAATCCACTTGCCCCATGTGGCATTGGTGGTGTGGTGGGTAGAGGGAACCTTTGCTTTGAACATCCACCCTAGCACCGGTAGTCGGGGTGCCAGGAGGAGTTGTGCTTCAGTGCCGATTACCTCTGAGGTGGCTTGGATTCCTTCATAGGCTGCCAAGATTTCCTTCTCTGTTGAAGTGTAGTTGGCTTCAGACCCTCTGTAGCTTCGACACCAGAATCCCAGTGGTCGACCTCGAGTCTCACCAGACACCTTCTGCCAGAGGCTCCAGGACAGACCATGGCTCCCAGCTGCAGAGTAGAGCACATTCTTCACTTCTGGTCCTGTCCTGACTGGGCCAAGGGCTACTGCATGAGCGATTTCCTGCTTGATTTAGGCAAAAGCTTGCTGCTGTTCAGAGCCCCAATGGAAATCATTCTTCTTGCGGGTAACCAGGTAAAGAGGACTCACAATCTGGCTGTACTCAGGAATATGCATCCTCCACAAACCTA
>NW_008235800.1:16544-21208 GCF_000691975.1 Corvus brachyrhynchos | reverse complement strand
GCCACATCAATGGATTAACTCTGACCCGGTCTGGACTCCTCAGTCCTGGGTCATCTGTGAAGACGATCTCTACCACCCCTAGGTCTCTCAGGTGTTGGATCCCTTGTTCTATGGTCTTCCACTGCGTTTGCTGCATATAGAAATCATCTGCACACAGATATCTATCCCTCGTGCCATTTAAGACCCGTCTCCAGAGACTGTCAGACTTAGCCCTCCTTATTATCGCTTGGTCGATAGCTGGATGACATGACAGGGATCCCAAATGCCTTGCTTCAGCACTTTCCAGCGTCACATCATCACCTGCAGCATCCCAAATATGGACCATCTGACTTATTATGGATTCATCAGACTGTCGGGTGTAGTCCTTTCTTAGGCTGTGAAGGTCCTTTATGGACATGGACTCAGTAATGGTTTCTGTGCCTGAGACGGTGGCTTTGAGTCCCTTCCCCTGCATCATCATCATCTTTCACTGGGCGATCAGGTTTGGTTGTGTGCTTTTTCCTCGTGACAGGAGCCACTGTCAATGGCTTAGACTCTCCATCTGGTTTGGGGTTGCTGTCCGGTTTGGCTGCAGTCTGAGTGACTGGGGTGTCTGCTGATTTATCTTCCTCCCCCTGAAACACTGATATTGAAGGAAACATTAAGACTCTAAGATTTTAGTTAAAGATAAGTTTAGCTAAAATTAGTTAGAGGAAGTAGGTCCACTTGAGACTAATTAAGAGTTAATAAGAGTTGATTTAAAAACAAGCTTTTCAGTTGCAAATAATTAGTTGTCTTTTTATATTTGCTTAGCTGTGTTTATAGTAAGAACCAAAAAGCATTGATAGATAGATCTAAAGAAATCTAAAACAATTGCTAATTTTTCCCATCTGGATACTATTCAAAAGTCATAAGGAAGAAACTGAATGTTCCTCAAGAGGCTATTTGTATTGTCAAAACCCAGAGGGGTAAAAAGTTCAAGTAAGGAAGACCATTATTCCTTCATCTTCAAGACCACTCCTCAATTAATAATGACCACCGACCCAATTTAAAAACTATACTATGCATGCTTAATGACATTAAAGCTAATTTCCATATGAAGCAGAGAATAGGAGGGGTCATTGTTATAAATATGTATTTGTATTTTGAATATTCATAACTTTTGTGGATAAATAAACTCTGTAACCGTTCATACTTCAACACCGCGTATTAGGAAGCTATTCCACACAGCTGTCCGGCACTAATAAAGCATACACTTTCTAACTTTAAACTGTTAGAGAGTTTTTGTCCGTCTCAGTTGGATATCGATACTAGATCGATATTCATATTTTGGTAAATCATTTTGGCGAGCCAGGCAGGAGCCTGCTCTATCTGGCCATGGGGCCAGGGGTCTGGGGACCCCCCTTGGGTGCCCGCCCCGCATTTTTGGGGAGAGGGGGCTCCTTGATCCTCTGGTACCCCGGGGAGAGACCAGGACCTGCCAGAATCACGGACAAAGAGGTATGTTTATAAATTAAAAGGTACCTTGGAAAAGGCAGCTGGTAAGACACAGTAGGACGCTCTGTGCTCAGCAAAGGTCTAAGTTGGTTTGGTTGTAAGTTTCCGCGGAGTACAGCAGGTAATTTAAACAGAATTAGTAGCAGCATCAAAGATTTTCCTCTCGGAGGTGGGAGCGGAGCTGCCTTTGTTTCCCGTGGGGAGAAACGAGGTGCAGGGGCGCTGCCTTCGGCTTTTCGTGAAGGAGAGCCGGAGTCTGAGCGGCTGGAGGGGGTCTGAGTTTTCGCTTGGTTTCTTCCCCCGCTTGGTTCATTCCCGTAGAGGGGAGCGAGGACCGCGCGGTTGCACAGCGGAGGAATACGGGCGGTAGCGCCGTTGGCTCCAGTCTGGTTTGTGGCTTAAAAACAGCGCAATGGCTTGTAGTTTTGGATGTGAGCGGTGAACGGAGAGAGATTGACTCCATTTTGAGTTGCTGTGCGCATGCGTTAGAGACGTTCCGGAGATCTACAGAAGCCTCTCTGTGTCAAAAAGTACAGACCTCCTAGGCTGCGCAAGCGCTGTAGGGGTACGGTGGCTGAGATACCAAAAAGGTGTGTTTGACTGTGAATTAGCGGGGGTGTGTGTGTGTGTGTGTGTGTGTGTGTGTGTGTTTGTTTGTTTGTTTTAGTTTGTGAGAGTTTGTGTTGTATGTGTTTTGAATTGTGTGTATTTGGAACGGATTAGCCACGAACTTGTGCGAAAAAGTTTTTAAAAGTTCGCGTTTGGTTGGATTGGCGGAAGGATATTTGCACTCGAGAGAGAGGAGGGATTTTTTTGTATTTAGAAAGTGTGTTGTAAAAAAGAAATTAATAGTGTGTGTGAGTTTTGAGTTGTGTGAACGGTAGTGGTAAGATTTGAACTAAGGTATTAGTGAATAAAAGCAGTAATTGTGTGTTTAAAGGTTGTTAAATTTGTGTTTAAAAGAGCAAGCGGAGCTGGTTTGAAACTACGCCCGACGTCACTTTGGCGACTGGCGGAGTGATTTAGGTTTGTAGCTTCAAATTTTGCTTTGTAGGTTTTTGTTATATTTTGAAAAGCTTGATTGTAAGTGCTGGTTTTAAAATCGGTGGTTTGCGAAGTTTAAAGTTGCTAACGTGCAGGGTAACATCCAGACGAAGGGCTAATAATTTTAACCTAAGCGGCGTAGCGCGGGTCCAGGTCTAACCCCCCCTCGCTCAGCAGAGTGAGCGAGGAGGCGGCACAAGCTGCAGCTCGCTAGCTCGCCGGAGTTTTAGCGTAGCTTTGCGGAGTCCCAGCAGAATACCTGCTCGAGGTCGCAAAGGGCTTGTTAAAAATATAGTAAGTTTAAAATTGTTGGTGTTTAGAGTGAGTTTTAGCAAAAGAAAATTCGCCAGTCGTAGCTGCACGAAGCAGGGAAGCCGAAAAAGTTTTAGCATTTTGTATAAGAGTTTTGAGTGAAGTGTTTAAAGTGTTTGAGTGGGTTGCATAAGCTTTTTGTGTGCGGTGTGAGGTTTTTTTTAGATTTGAATAAAAAGGAGGGGTTTTTTTAGTGGTGGAGTGTGTGTAAGCGTGTTAATTAGTTGTTTTGTGGATTAAACTGTTTGTTACTAACAAACTGGGATTTTTTTTAGCGGCTACTTTTAAAACTAATAACCTGGTTTTTTCCCTACCTTTAAGGTTTTTTTTTCCCTTTACTATTAAGTTTTTTTGTAAGCAGTAACTTTATATGCCTAGGAATAGGCGACATAGAAGGCAAAATCCCAGTGTAAAGGAGTTTCCCTGCCCAAGGGAGAGTTGTGATTGTAGCCCGCGGGTAGTGTTTCGTTGTGTAGCTTGTTTAGAGCTGTGGGTCAGGCAAGTATTTAGGTGAAGGACACCGAAAAGAGGAGTTTGTGGTCTTTGTAATTCGAAAGAGGCAAAAGAAACCTGAGCAGCTATACGGATTTTATTAGTAGCTGGCCAAGAAGAAGAGGGGAGTAATAGGTTATTTGATTTATTAAAGAACGGGATTTCAGGAATTTTACTAAAACCAATAGAAATTTTTAAGATGTTGGGTGGAGTCGCGGGAGACAAGCCTCACGGCATTGTGGTCAGCAAGTCTCGTTTATTGTAATAATCTACACATACTTATAGTACTACTAATTAGCTCATACATATTGCAAAAGCTGAGCTCCTTATTGGTGGGAGCTATTCCATGAGATCACTGTGGTCTTATCTTTTCTCTTCCATATGGTTTCTTTCAGCTTACTTATCTGGACTCACATCCTGTCATTTGTACAACTCCTTGCTTAAAGATTTAGTGTCCTTGCCAAGTCTGCATCTTTATCAATCCTACAGTGTCATCATGACCTTTGCTTTTTAGCCATTCTTCAGAAAGACTCTCAACACTTCCCCCGTTTTCTTTTTGCATGATCATAGTCACATTGACTGACTTCAAAATTAAATTTTTTACACATGACATTATACAGCTAAGCATAAGTAAACCAAGCAAAACAATGATTAGCAATAGCATTAAAGATTTGATCACGCTTTTCATCCATCCTTCTAAGCCCATCCACTCTGTAAGTCCTTCTAATCCGAAAAATCCGGAGTCCTTTTTTATTTTTTGGGAGTGTTCGATCAAATTCTTAATTTCGGTGTGGATGGACTTAGAATGATCCTCAAGATCCATGCAGCACATTCCTTCAAAGTCTTCACAGCCATGGCCATGGGCTAAGAGTAAAAAATCTATAGCTGCTCTATTTTGAAGCAGGGCGTGCTGGACTGAACTCAAGTCTTCTGCAAGTTCAGACAACACTCGGCTGGTACCGTTTGCTTGTTTAACTACCCAACATGTCAGTTTTTCTAAGTGACGATGGGCTCGTGCTGCAGCTGCACCAGGAACAAAAAGGGAGGTAAAAAGCACTTCTAATTTGCTCCATAACGTGAGGTCATCCTCACAATCAGATGTTATAGTTTCTGCTAAAGACCTTTTCCACCGGGTCCGGTGTGTAGCATTAGGATGGTGCTGTGGAAGTGCAAGACTCAGTTGGCCAAAGGTACAGGGCCCGCCTACAGGCTTGGATGGGATACCTGACCAGGCACGATTTCCACAAATTAGGAAAAACCCTCTGGGTAACTTTCGAGGGAAAAATGTTCCAGGGGCTGCAAAAGATCGATTTCTCACGGTAACGTTGCACCATTCTAAG
>NW_008235800.1:9970-14030 GCF_000691975.1 Corvus brachyrhynchos | reverse complement strand
ACAACTCTCCATAGTTTAGAAATCTTTTTAGCTGGCTTATCGTCATCTAAGACAAGATCCCAAAATTCATCCCCATACGCGCGCCACTGACTTAATTCATGAATGGAGTGGGGGTCAGTGAAAAAACTATAAGAGCGCGCATGCGTTAAAAGAACGGGAAGGTCTTTCTCAAGATCAATTCCTTTAAAATTACGCTTAAGCAAAAAAGTTTTAAAAAGTTCCTGTGCTGCTTGCCTTTCCATACTTACGGTACCGTTGCTAGCTCTCCAGGCTTCGGCAGCACGTATCAGCGAGCCCGCCTGTGCGGTCGCTCGGGCGCGGAGGTGATAGGCACGACGCGGCTGGGCGCTGCGTTTTTGCCGTACGCAACCTCTTTCGCCGTCCCTCTAGCTGCAGGACCCGAACCCAACGCAACTCCCCCTTCGCATAAGGCAACATCTTCTGTTCGGGCGCCAGATGTTGGGTGGAGTCGCGGGAGAGAAGCCTCACGGCATTGTGGTCAGCAAGTCTCGTTTATTGTGATAATCTACACATACTTATAGTACTACTAATTAGCTCATACATATTGCAAAAGCTGAGCTCCTTATTGGTGGGAGCTATTCCATGAGATCACTGTGGTCTTATCTTTTCTCTTCCATATGGTTTCTTTCAGCTTACTTATCTGGACTCACATCCTGTCATTTGTACAACTCCTTGCTTAAAGATTTAGTGTCCTTGCCAAGTCTGCATCTTTATCAATCCTACAGTGTCATCATGACCTTTGCTTTTTAGCCATTCTTCAGAAAGACTCTCAACATTAAGACTGAGTGTGCCCAGTATACTTTTGTACCAGAAAATTTTCCCGAAGTAAAGCTTCGGAACTGGGATAAAGTTAAAAAGCGTTGGGGAAAAAAAAAAAAAGAATTTAAAAAAATGGGGGCAAATGAAAGCAAAGATGTTCCTAAGAGTAGCCCCTTGGGATGTGTTTTAACACACTGGAGAAAGACGGTGGATCATAGTGGTACAGAGACCAAAAAAGAGCTTATTAAGTTGTGCACACAATGGTGGCTGCTTTATAAACTGGAAGGGGGTGTGAAATAGCCACCTGCTGGTACGCTGGATTATGAAACATTACTGCAACTAATGCTTTTTCTTAGACGTGAGCAGAAATGGCCAGAGATTGTTTATGCTGAATTATTTTTTCACCCTTTGACATCACCCTGAGTGGCAAAAAAAATGTGGGATCAGACCGCCCTCTAATCCCTTAGTATTGGCTCTTGAAAAGGATAACAAAGCTAATAATGGAAAACCTAAGCGATGTTGCAGTACATGTTCAGTAAACCAGAGATGTACGCATCCTGACAAAGTATATCAAGTAGAAGCCCAAGAACAAGAGCTGGCAGATCTACTTAAGCCACCCCCTAAAAAGGGAAACGGGGGAGGGGTAGCAGATGATACAGAATCAGAGTTACCATCATCCCCAGCCTCGAATCCCACTTCACTTTCTACTTCATCCCCCTCTGGGAAAGCAATAACAACTAACCTGTATATACCTTTACCAAGCAGTAACAGCGAGGAGAATGAACCACCCTCCCCACAGGGTCCTGTAGCATCAAGGACCTGGAAACAAACTGTTGGGGTTTTAGGAGTTCTCCTTCTGTTTTCTTTTTCTCTTAAAGAATTTTCCACATACATGTTGCCAGGGGGACAAATTACTGGGTGCTTAAGAAAAACAAAAGACCTGGCCACAGTAGGAGGGGTCCATCTGGCTTGTCAGCTGCCTTCCTGCTACCATGAGTGGAGCTTGCTCGGTGGAGCGGCTGTTGCACAGAGGCCCTAACACCCCACCTTACTAAAAGAGGGAGCTTTTCACCATCTGCTCCACTGCCTCAGGGAGAAACCCCGGGATTCCCAAGGCTGCCTTTCCCTGCCCCGCTGGGAGCCAGGCTGCGGCCACCCTGCCCCCGCTGTTGCTTCGACCCTTCGCTACTCTGTAGCCCACACATCCTGCCTACTGAGACCTCCAGGGGGTTCCCACCGCAGCTCCAGAGTTTGATACATCTTGTTTGCCACCCAGGATTTGTGCTCCTCCCTGCTGTTCTAGCCTGCTGTTCCTGAGGGTCTGGCCAGACACCGGGATCAGCTGCCCAGGGGTTTGTGAAGCTCCTTTGTCCCATCCCTTCCCGGATCCCAGGGCCTTCCTGGGATCCCAAGCCGCCATTGCCGTGTGCTCCCTGAGCTCGCTCCGGAGCACCCCCTGCAGCCGCGGGGGAACCATCGCAGCTGCCCTGTTCACCAGGAGCCACCAGCGCCCCTGCCGGCTGTGACAGTAACTGCACCAAAGGGGAAAGGGCCTGACAGCCGAGAAGGCTGGGACTGGGCTTGTGGTTCTGTTTGCTGTTACTGTCATAGTTATTGTTGTTTCTTTGCCCTGTTATACACATATAGATATATAATAGTAAAGAACTGTTATTTCTATTCCTCATATCTTTGCCTGAAAGCCCCTTAATTTCAAAATTATAATAACTTGGAGGGAAGGGGGTTGCGGTTTTTTTTCATTTCATTTTTTTTTCATTTCTGCCTTCCTTGGCAGACACCTGTCTTTCAAACCAAGACACGAACTAAAAGAAATATACAAGCACCTTTAAGGGAAGCAGTAAATCATGAAAGGATTCCTATATTAGTTGAAATCCCCTTTTCTACAATAGATATAGAGGCCTGGAAAAAGGTGGCCAGAAATTATCGAAGTGATCCGATAGGGGTTGCTAAGAAATTTAAATTTATGGTAAAGCAACACAATCCTGCTTAGGCTGATATTCAGTTACTGCTTAATGCTTTAACTAAATCAAAAAAGCAATTAGTTTTAAAGACAGCTGTAAATATGGCTGACGATGATTGCAGAACAACACAAGAGGACGTTAAAGAGGTACTTCCTCTTCAGAATCCAGAGTGGGACCCTAATGAGCCAGATAAACTGGCACAGTTAAAAATATACTGAGAATTCATAATAAAAGGGCTGGAAAGGGCAATCCCTAAGGCCATAAACTGGTCAGCCCTGTATGCTATTAAGCAGGGTCCCTCTCAAACACCTTCTGAATTACTAGACAACTTGTGAGATGCGATGCGTCGCTATACTACCTTGGATCCTGGATCTGAAGAAGGGGTGCAGCAATTGGTAAACTTATTTTTAGAACAATCCACAGGAGACATCAGGCAAAAGCTCCAGAAGATTCGAGGTCCAACAAGCCAGAATTTGGAGACTTTGCTTGATGTGGCATGGAGAGTTTATAGCAATCGGGAAGAGGAATACAAACAGGGGATGCAAAAATTGATAAGGGTGGTAAAAAAAAAAAGAAAAGAAAAAACATGGGCAAGGTCCACCAAGACAAGGACTACCCCGACTGGGAAGGGACCAGTGCGCCTTATGCAAGAAACCCAGTGTAGTGGTTTGGTCCAAAATACTCATTACACTAGAAAAAACAGTGCCCAGAAGAAAGAAAGGGCGATAAACAAAGAAAATATGACCGGAGAGGCGAGGGGGTAGTTGCTCATGTAAAGGAAGACTGAGGAGGACCAGAGGGCCCTACCCATGAGGACCCTCTGGCTATAGTTAAACTAGGAAACGAAAAAAAGAAAGTAGAATTTTTAATAAGTACAGGGGCAACATATTCAGTGTTAAATAAAGCCTTAATACCCATATCAGGTGATTATGTTGTAGTAACAGGGGCAACTGGTCAATCTGAAAGGGCATACTTTTGTAAACCACTGAAATATAAATTAGAAAAACAGTGGGGAATTAATCAATTTTTATATATGCCTAATGCTCCATCTGCCCTTTTGGGCAAAGATCTGCTAGAGCAGCTAGAAGCGAAAATAATATTTTAAAATGGGAAAATTAGTTTGAAAGTAAAAAACCAACAATATGTGGAGTTGCTGAGCCTAATGCTAATAACCAAAAAAACTGAAATAGAAAATAAAGAAAAAATTATTAAGAAAATAATGGATCAGGTATTCCCTGGGGTGTGGGCCTCTGGTACCCCAGGGAGGGCAAAAAATGCCCTGCCAATCCAAATCATGCTTA
>NW_008235800.1:9533-9875 GCF_000691975.1 Corvus brachyrhynchos | reverse complement strand
TGCAAAGTGGATTGTTAAGGGAGTGTCAATCTGATTTTAATACTCCTATTCTACCGTGAACAAACCCGATGAGTCATACAGGTTAGTACAAGATTTGAGGGCAGTCAATAAAGTGACTGAGGATTTGTACCCAGTGGTTGTTAACCCTTACACCTTGTTAACTCATTTAACACCTGAACTAACCTGGTTTACCGTTTTAGATTTGAAGGATGCTTTCTTTTGCCTCCCTCTCCATGAAGCCAGCCAGAAAATTTTTGCATTTGAGTGGGAGAATCCCAAGAGTAGACACAAAACTCAACTCACATGGTGTGTATTACCCCAAGGATACCAGAACTCACCTAC
>NW_008235800.1:4737-7990 GCF_000691975.1 Corvus brachyrhynchos | reverse complement strand
CACTCCCTGAAATGCTGTAACTTCGCCTATGCAATAAACAGCTTTCAAGAGAGCCGCCTGAAGTCCAGACATCCTTCGTGAACCTTTCTCCTATAATGCTGGGTATGCAGTTACCACCAGTCGAGAGGTAATAAAGTCTGGACCATTGCCAACAAACACCTCTGCACAAAAAGCTGAAATAATTGCTTTAACCTGAGCCTTAGAATTGGCAAAAAAAAAGATTAACACCAGACATCCTTCGTGAACCTTTCTCCTATAATGCTGGGTATGCAGTTACCACCAGTCGAGAGGTAATAAAGTCTGGACCATTGCCAACAAACACCTCTGCACAAAAAGCTGAAATAATTGCTTTAACCTGAGCCTTAGAATTGGCAAAAAAAAAGATTAACATTTACACTGATTCAAGGTATGCATTTGGGGTGGTTCATGCACATGAAGCCATTTGAAAAGAGAGAGGACTGTTAAACTCACAAGGAAAGAGTATCAAGCATGCACCAGAAATACTGAAGTTATTGAATGCGGTTCAGTTACCTAAAAAGGTAGCTATCATGCACATTAAAGCACACCAAAAAGTAAGTTCTGAATTGAAAAAGGAAAAGATGCTGGCAGACAAAGAGGCAAAAGACGCAGCCAAAGGTAAAATACCCAATGAAAAGGTTGAGGCAACATTAATACCAGATGAAAAAATTTGCCTTAAAGATAGGCCAGAATACAACAAAAAAGATAAGAAACTTATTTAAAAAAAAAAAAGCAAGTTATAATCAAGAAGGATGGGCTGTAACTAAAGATAACAAGCTTATAGTACCTTCTTATCTGTTGTGGTCACTAGTGCAGAAAAAACATGAGAAAACACACTGAGGAATAGATGCTTTGTACAATTATTTAAAAAATAGGATTATGGCTAGGAGACTGCAAGGTGCAGTGATACAAGTAACTCACCAGTGTGGTCTCTGCCTCCGAACTAATCCTAAGAATATTCCAAAGCCTAAAGTTAGACAAATTGGGAAAGGCTGTGGACCTGGGCAACAACGGCAAATTAATTTTACAGAATTACCCAAATTAATTTTACAGAATTACACAGAAAAGGGGGGTATCAATACCTATTGGTGTTAACAGACACCTTTTCAGGATGGCCAGAAGCCTTTCCCACTAGGACAGCTAAAGCATGAGAGGTGACCAAAGCACTGTTACAAGAAATAATACCCTGTTTTGGAGTTCCAGCCACTATGTCCTCAAATAGGGGGCCACATTTTATTTCAAAAATTGTGCAACAAATCAGCCACCACCTGGAAATAAATTGGGAGTTACATACCCCATATAACCCTCGGTCTAGTGGCCAGGTGGAAAAGATGAACCATTTGATCAAACAACAAATTATAAGATTGAGGCAAGAAGCAAATTTGCCTTGTCCCCAGGCTCTCCCATGGGCATTAGTGCGAATTTGAACAAAACCCAGAACAAAGGAAAAATTAAGCCCATTTAAAATTTTGTATGAGAGGCCATATGCGGTTCAAAAAGGAACTTCACCCATTCAGGTAGGGAAAAAAACCCTACACAGATATATGGTAGCCTTGAATAAACAACTTAAAGAAATTGAAAAATATGTGGCTGGGGCCCAAAGCAAAGAATTAGATGGGCCAGTACATGATCTACAACCTGGGGATTATGTGTATGTTAAGTCTTTTGCAGAGAAGACTCTGGAACTGCAGTGGGAAGGACCATTCCAGGTGCTACTTACCACCTTCACTGCAATTAAGATCAAAGAGCAGAAGGCCTGGATTCATCACTCCTGGGTAAAATAGGCCCCTGAAGAAATTTGGAGGGTAACACCAGGTGACAGTGAACTGAAGCTAAAGCTGACCCGAAAAAGCAATTGATGAACTCAGTTATGATGGACATAATGTAGAAAGTTGGGACTTTACTAATCATCCTTACAATTGTAACAGAAGTTAAAGCAGTACCACACCAGTCTAATGTGACTAAAATATACTGATGCCAGGGGAAGGCATATGATCCTCTCAGAAGGCTTTGAACAAAATGCTCAGAGTCACAAATGCAAGCCTGTGGGAAGAAAGAGATGTTTGAAGATGTAAATATGCATTTGTGCAAAATGGGTTTCATGAGGCTTACCATCCACCCATGAAACTTATTCGATTTGGCCCTGAATGCTGTGACAAATGCTTGAGCAAATGTCCCGAGTTCAGACGCAAAATAGACAAGTGTGCAACAAAAGCATATGACATTGATTTTAATATCACCCAAGTATGTACTGAGCCTTATAAGAATCAAGTTAAAGTGACCCCACCAGTATCAAAGAAAGTAAAACAACAATTCGAAAAAAAGAAAAACAGTCCATGGCCCCCAAAATTAACAAAATTGGACCATATGCGATTAAAAGAACAGAAGTTCAAAGACTGTTGACTAGCCCAGAATGGTCTTTGAAATGAGTAGAAATGGGGATGCAGGTAAATGTATCCGCCATCCAGCCAGAATGCACCCCATTTCTCAAAAACCCTTTTATGAATTGGAAAACTTGGCTTCAAAACCGTATGTCTCATAATTTTAAAACAAAAAAAGATCTTACCAGATTATTAGGATCAGGATTGGGGGTTTTAAACACAATGGACTCAAAAGTGCTAATGAACAAATTAACTGCAGTAGGAAGTGACTTAATTAAATTGCAGGAACCGTTGCAATCCTCCTTGCTGGCCCTAGGTGATAACCATTGGAAGCTGTCCAAAATATTACCAAATTGGGAGGATACAAAAAACAAGACCATGAATTGATGATTAATGCCCTAGGTACAGCTAGTAAAAATGTTTCTTTGGCTCTTGGATGTACTCAAGCACAATTGTGAATGCAGTCAGTAGCTGCCGAAGTCATTAGGAAAAGTAGGAAAGAAACATTCCCTGACGAAATTAGAAAAATTTTTAAGATAACACCTCTGAAATAAAAAGAAAGCTTCAATCTTGGTGGATTTTAGTCAATTTCACTTATGACCCTTGTCATAGGTTAGCAAGCATAGTCCCGGAAGGGATGTCCTTGCTAAGGGGTGCTTACAGCTTCCTCTGGGACCTGATTGAACCTATCAGCTGGCCAGTGTGAATATGGACAATTCTTTAAGCCACTTAAAGTTGTGACCGCCTGTGTGATCCACATTTAAGAATAGACAAAATCCCCCCCAAGCTCTCTCTTGTTTCTGGCGCTGGGACAGGTGGCTGCGGGCCCCGTGGGGGGGCCAGCGGGGCCGGCC
>NW_008235800.1:3067-3825 GCF_000691975.1 Corvus brachyrhynchos | reverse complement strand
GTTAATAAACTTCTTTATATTCTTTCAAGTTTGGTGCCTGCTTTGCGTTTCTCCTAATTCTTATCTCACAGAAGATAAACAGTAATGAGTATTTTGGACCAAACCACTACACTAAATTGGTGTTTCTGCCTGGTTACAAACCCAACCTGCTACAACCCTGTAACGAGTGTGGTAACAGCCTTTGTTCTGACCATACACAATGCCTCCATCAGCATGATACATCCAATAGCCACTTTAGAACTAAATCATAAGGAAAATGTACTATACCCATCTGAACATAGAACGTGGGCATGAGAAATTAAAAGGCAGTGGCAAACCATTAATCTAGAGCCCTGTTCTATGAGGGAACAGTTAGGGTACATATGTGAAGGGATTTTAGAAGAAGATAAAGATACTTGTTTGGATATGGACCAAAGCATTTGCCACTTTGAGGTGCATTCAATTAACCAAACAACTCGGCTAGTGTATACCGAACAAGGTTACGTTTGTCTCAGGACAGCATGTCCCACCATAATAATAAACAATCTAATTGTGAATAAAACCCAGTTTAATTTGTTTTGAGACAAAAGTAATATGGAAATGACTTTGAGGAGGAGAAAGGGAAAGAAAAAGCCGCAACGAGCTAGCTCGTATACTAATACGTACAGAGAAATCGATATGACAGATACAGATATGGTGGGCCCAGCTTTGGGCGATGGGGGGGATCTCCCCACCCTGTTCAACCGCTGGGGCAGCCCGCACACGTGGGGGTGGGGGAC
>NW_008235800.1:0-599 GCF_000691975.1 Corvus brachyrhynchos | reverse complement strand
TCTGACATTGCTCAACCGTCTCGGTAATTAAATAATATTCACGAAAATATTCTTCCATTGGCATATATTTTGACTCAAAAATTAACTGTGTCCAAATGGTGTTCCAAAAGTCTTTGGTAAGAATTAAATCCCAAGAAACATAGAAAAAGTTCTTAAACAACCATGCCAGGAAGTGTTTCAGTTCTTTTTGAGCTTGAATTAAACTAAAATTTACATATCACTGTTCAAGAATCTTTTCAAGTTTAAGATAAATGTCCATATGCGGCTCGGAGAGCCAAGAGTCTTCCCACGGTTCCTCTATAGTTTAGATATGGAATAGCAAAACAAAAACAAGAAGAGGAATCCAAAGTTTCCAGGGTTTACTCACACAAATCAGTTGCTTAGGGATCGGGGATCGTTCTGCTCACAATTTTCCACCACTTGTTCCAGCAGGGATACTGTAACAAAATGCACCAAATCAGGAGTCCCGTGGAAAGGAAATATATATGGACAGATTCTTGATAGATGTTTCAGAGATGTTTATTTCCCCAGCTCCATGGCCAGCATCTCCAAGGAACTCTCACAATCCGGGACCCGAGGGTCCTTGCCCGCGCAGGGAA
>NW_008235799.1:0-238 GCF_000691975.1 Corvus brachyrhynchos | reverse complement strand
ACATGGGGGTCACTCAGGGGTCACTCAGGGTCATTTAAGGGTCACTCAGGGCACACTCAGGGGTCACTCAGGGGTCACTCTGGTCACTCAGGGGTCACTCTGGTCACTCAGGGTCACTCAGGGTCACTCAGTGGTCACTGGGGTCACTCAGTGGTCACTCAGGGACCACTCAGGGTCACTCGGGGTCACTCAGGGCACACTCAGTGGGCACTCAGGGTCACTCAGGGGTCACTCAGGG
>NW_008235798.1:2264-3134 GCF_000691975.1 Corvus brachyrhynchos | reverse complement strand
ACTAATTTAAGGTAGGCAGAGAGATTCTCCAGCGATGCCATGGGAAATACATCAAGCGAACCCAATTCTACGTCAACTATTACAATTCTACATCAGCTTAATTTTACATAGCCTTAAGGGCTTTAATGTTCTGACTCCATAAAAAAAGAAGCTTAAAGTTCAGTCTCTGCTAGTAGAAGGACCATCCGACTGATGGTCGACATCCTGGTCATCATCAGAAGGATCATCCGGCTGATGATCTGCATTCTGGTCATCATCTGGAGGTTGCCTTGGAGGTTGCCTGTTCTGCTTCTGGTGCCGCAGGTCAGGGCGAACGCATCTTGCAGGTAGCCATCATACCCCAGTATCTGTGGGAAAGCAAGCATACCCATGACTCCAAGCAATAAGCTCACACGGGCCTTCCCACTTCTTAGTGAGCAGGTCCCGTACCCAGACTTTCACTCGAGGCAGGTGCGTCTCGCCTGAAGACTGCAATGAGAGAAAATGATTCAAAATAACAGGATTGTTTGAATTTGGTGGCACTATAAGATGATTGATTGCATACAGAGCTTTTTCTAATCGACTCTGTGGGGTTTCTACATGCATTCCCCCTTTTTGTTTTTCCAGAACATGCTTCAAAGTGCTGTGAGTGCGTTCAACAATGGCTTGGCCAGTAGGAGAATGGGGAAAACCCAAAGTATGATCTACGCCCCATAGGTGCAGAAACTGCGGCCTCTTCTGAGAGGCATAGGCAGGGCCATTATCGGTTTTCACAGAAGAAGGCACGCCCAAGATCGCGAAAGCCAATTTCCAATGGGCAATGACATCGTGACCTTTCTCTCCAGTATGAGCAGATGCTCACATAGCTGAGGAGAAAGTGTCAATAGACAC
>NW_008235798.1:0-453 GCF_000691975.1 Corvus brachyrhynchos | reverse complement strand
CTCTTTTGGTAGGGGCCACTGGGGATTCCAGATAGATTTGTTTACTAGCCACCGCAAAAGCAGCGTAGGATACTCTGCACCCTTCAGCACAGTGGCCCCCATCAAAAATTTGTCCCAATCCGTACCCCCCAGGCAGCCAATACATCCTGCCCCCAGAGGTTAAGCGGAGCTTCAGTGACATAGGGTCAAACTGTAGCTGTTTGTCCCTCTGGGTTTTTTATCACTACAGGTCGTTCGCTTAAATAGCTCTGTGTGGTTCCTCCCAACCCTGCAATGGCCAACCCCACAGGGGCTAAAGGCCATGCAGGAGGCCACGCAGAGAAGGAGATGATTGTCACATCAGCACCCGTGTCGATCAAACCTCAGAGCTGGATCGTGGGCAGCTGGGCATTTGGCAGGATTAGGGTACATGTGATCTGAGGCTTTTGGCTAGAGATGTCTGCAGTCCAGAAG
>NW_008235797.1:10689-10998 GCF_000691975.1 Corvus brachyrhynchos | reverse complement strand
AAAGGGAAAATGGGGAAAAAGTGGGGGAAAATGGGCAAAAAAGGGGGGAAATGGGTAAAAAGGCAGAAATGGGTAAAAAAGGGGCAAAATGGGCAAAAAGGGGGATGGGAAACGGGGAGGAAATGGGGGAAAATTGGGGGAAATGGGCAAAAATGGGGAAATGGGCAAAAAGGGGGAAATGGGTAAAAAAGGGGGGATGGGAAACAGGGAGGAAATGGGGGAAAATTGGGGGAAAATGTGGAAAAGGGAAAAATGGGGAAAAAACGGGGAAAAAGGGGAAAAAAGGGGGGGAAATGGGGAAAAAGGGAA
>NW_008235797.1:7668-8874 GCF_000691975.1 Corvus brachyrhynchos | reverse complement strand
ATAAAAATTGTAATAATAAAAATTATAATAATACTAAAAATTTTAATAATAAAAATTGTAATACTAAGAATTATAATAATAACAATTATAGTAAAACCAATGAAGGTAAGAATGTAATGGGGACGTTAATAAAGTGATAATAATAGTGGAGATGTAATCACAAAATTAATAAAATAGTGATAATAATAATAACAGTAAAAATATGGTGGTAATGTTAATAAAAAATAATAATAATATAGTAAAATATAATAAAGTTAATGGAGTAGTAATAATAATAACAATAAAAGTAATATAATGTTAGTAATAAAATAATAATAATAATAACAATAAGAGATTACAGTGGTAATGTTAATAAAGTAACAATAATAATGAAGTAAAAATAGAATTGTAAAATTAATAAAGCAATAGTAATAATAATAGTAATAGTAATAATAGTAATAATAATAACAATAAAAGTAAGACTATGATGGTAACATTAATAAAGTAGCAATAATAATGAAGTAAAAATGCAATGATCAAAGGAATAAGATAAAATAGTAATAATAATAATAATAATAGTGAGAATATAATGGTGAAGTTAATAAAATAGCCGTAATAATAATAGTAATAGAGTGATAACATTAATAAAATAATAATAACAATAGAAGTTGGAATATGATGGTAAGGGTAATAAAATAACATTAATAATGAAGTAAAAATCCAATTCTAGAATTAACAAAATGAAAGAGGAATAATAATAATAATAACAGTGAGAACATAATGATAATAAATTAAGAAGAAGAAGAACAAGAGTGGTGCCGTTAATAGAATAATAATAATAATCAAGTAAAACCAGCATTTTAGAATTCATAAAGCTGCGATAATCATAACAGTAGAAGCAACAATATCATGGCAGCATGATTAGAACAATGATAATATTAATAACAGTATTAATAAAAAAATAATAAAAGACTACAATGGTGGCATTAATAAAATAATAGCAATAATAAAGTAAAAATAAAATTATAAAAAGAATAAAATAGTGATAATGAAAATAAAACTGAGAATGTAAGGGTGAAGTTAATGAAATAGTGAATAATAATAATAATATAATGATAATAATAATAAAATAATAATAATAACATGTAAAGTTAGATGTGATGGTAGCATGAATAGAATAGTAATGATAATAATAATAATAATAATGATAACAGTGAAAGTGAAAAT
>NW_008235797.1:3029-3340 GCF_000691975.1 Corvus brachyrhynchos | reverse complement strand
CCCTCCTGCTGGGTGCCCTGGGCTCAGCGCTGACCCTGCCCTCGGTGGGGTTTGGGGCAGTTTTGGGGTGTTTGGGGCAGTTTTGGGGCGGTTTTGGGGTTTTTGGGGTAGTTTGGGGCAGTTTTGGGGTGTTTGGGGCAGTTTTGGGGCGGTTTTGGGGGTTTTGGGGTATTTTCTGAGCCCCTCTCTCCTGCAGGGCGCCCTGGGCTCAGCGCTGACCCTGTCCTCAGTGGGTTTGGGGCGGTTTTGGGTTTTTGGGGGCGGTTTTGGGGCAGTTTTGGGGCGGTTTTGGGGTTTTTGGGGTATTTTCT
>NW_008235797.1:600-1377 GCF_000691975.1 Corvus brachyrhynchos | reverse complement strand
GCACTGCGCCCCCCCAGACGCGGTGCTGGGGGAGGTGCTGCAGGTGCTGCAGGAGGAGCAGGTCCCGTACACGGCGCTGTTCACTGCCCGCAGGGCCCGCGTGAGTGACCCCTGAGTGACCCCTGAGTGACCCCTGAGTGACCCAAGTGACCCCTGAGTGACCCTGAGTGATCCCCAAAATGATCTCCTGGGACCCCCTCAGTGACCCCTCAGTGACCCCTCAGTGACCCCTCAGTGACCGTAACTCCGCAGTGACCCCTTGAGTGACCCCCCAAACTGACCCCTAAATGACCCCTGAACTGACCGCTGGGACCCCCTGAGTGGCCCCTAAATGACCCTTGAGTGACCCCTGAGTGACTCCTCAGTGATTGCCAAACTGACCCCTGAGTGACCCCTGAGTGGCCTCTGAATGACCCCCTCAGTGACCCCCCCAACTGACCCCTAAATGACCCCTGAACTGTGACCCCAAACCCTGAGTGACCCCTGAGTGACCCCAAACCCTGAGTGACCCCAAACCCCTGAGTGACCCCCCTGAGTGACCCGAGTGACCCCTGAGTGACCCCAGAGGTGACCCCTGAAGTGACCCCTGAGTGACCCCCAAACTGACCACTAAATGACCCCTGAACTGACCCGTGGGACCCCCTGAGTGACCCCTCAGTGACCCCCAGACTGACCCTGAGTACCCCCTAAATGAGCCCAAAACTGACCCCTGAGTGACCCCCAAATGACTCCTGAACTGACCCGTGGGACCCCCCGAGTGACCCCTGAATGACCCCC
>NW_008235797.1:0-299 GCF_000691975.1 Corvus brachyrhynchos | reverse complement strand
CCCGGAGTGTCCCCCAAACTGACCCCTGAGTGACCCGAGTGACCCCTGAGTGACCCCCGAAGTGACCCCTTGAGTGACCCCTGAGTGACCCCCAAACTGACCCGAGTGACCCCCAAACTGACCCCTCAGTGACCCCTCAGTGACCCCTGAGTGGCCTCTGAATGACCCCTCAGTGACCCCCAGACTGACCCCTGAGTGCCCCCTAAATGAGCCCTTAACGGACCCCTGAGGGACCCCTGAGTGACCCCTGAGTGACCCCTAAATGACCCCTGAGTGACCCCCCAACTGACCCCTAAATG
>NW_008235796.1:2382-5373 GCF_000691975.1 Corvus brachyrhynchos | reverse complement strand
TAATTTTATTTGTGTTACACTGTTCCTAAAGTTGCCTCCCTTGACAGCATGATGACCTCCTACCTGCTGCTACAGCTCCTCCTTTGCACCGGGAGCTCCAGCAGCCGGATTCCTTCCATTATCAAGGACATTGTATGGGGTTTCTTTCTGAAGTTGTTAATTTTATTCCCCTTTCCCATTTTTAAGTGTTTGGTTTTAAAATCCCTTGAGCCTTCTCCCTCATTTCAAAGTAATAAAGAAGGGGGAGATGTTGATGTGACCCAGCCCCAGTCCAAGCTGTTAGTGAGAGCAACCCTTTCCTTATCTGGTTCAGCCAAGATGAGCCAAGTTCACAAGTCAGATGTCGATGCCACAGAAGTTGCTGGGCTGGTTGACTGAACCAGGTTAGGGATTGATTTCAGAGTGGTGGAGGTGTGGAGTTTGTAAGAGCTGGGATTGAGCAATAAGGGGAAGGATGAAGTAGCACAGTTGTCCTTGGAAAAGGACAATTTTTCATGGCCAGTGCTTTAGCAAAGCAATACTTAGGATGGTTGACTAACTCTCTTGTACATGTCACATCAAAACTTGGTCTCCAGTGAATTATCTGAACACCACAGCTAGATGCTTCTGATTGAGAAGAAGAATGTGTTAACTAATAAATTTAGTATTGCCCAAAGTTATGTAGGGGCATAAGTCTCAATAATATAAAATGGGAGGAAAAGGTGTTTGCTTGTTATTTTGGGATCACATGCAAATAAAAGCTTTTGGTGAAGGCAGAAGCTTGGGGCTTTTTTTGTTCTTTTTACTTCTGTGAGAAGAAGGGGAAGGAAATGCAGGGATGAGAAATGCACTGCTGCAGTTTTGAAAGAATGTTAACTTCTTGCTTTGTTTAAAAATATTCTAGTTATTCCTGTCTGCTAAATCAGGTTATTGAAATGAAATGATGACCTTTGCTCTGAGCCTGAAACAATCCAGAAGGAAAGCAGGTGTTTGCGAAGATTAAACCTCCTACCTCAGCTAGGAAGTGTTCTGGTAGGGTTGAGATTCTAAGGGTGCCATATTCTTGCTGAGACTAAAAATGTAAGAATGAGGAAGAATTTTAGAAGTTGGTTATGGTCAGTTGCCAAGAGCAATGCCGTGATAAATTATTAACTCCTTGCACTGTACTCCCTCATAGTACAAACAGAATAGCTGGTTATTGTGCTCTGCTTGTTAAGTCAACACTGTAAAAAATTCCTCAGTTATCTGGAAAATGTCTTCTTTGGGGTGTTTATTAAAGGGATACGGTAGAATTAAAAATCATATTCCCCTCTGTTGAAGGTGGTTAAAACCAGTAGAAATACATGGAGGCAATTTCTTTCTTTCTGTCTGGGGACCTGGTCAGCGGTTGTCGGTCAGCTTGGTTTCACTTTTGCTCCTCTCTTTTCACAGTACTTTGGTGAGGTGTGATCCCTCCTACCTCCCCAAAAAGCACACCAGAGTGAGGCAGTTGGGCTCTTAGGTGCAGAGACATGAGGCAAGTTGACTCATAGCCGTTCTGCTGGAAAAGCAGTTCTGTGGAGACCACTCCTCCCGTGTTAGCTGTAACTGAGTCAGACGAACAATGCAGGGGCAAGCTGTTTGGAGCATGTGGGTACCTTGCTGATGCCGTGCAGTCTTGATGAATAGATTTTCAATTTTTTAAGAATTAAGCAATCCTGATTTTTGTTTTGCTTTTATAAATATAAGTACTACAGTATTTACCTTTGCATTTTTGCTTAAACTATGCAGAGTGTGGAAACTTAGATGATTTTAAGGTGCCTCAAAAATAATTTATAAAAGAACATTCCTCTCCCCCACTTGTATTAGCCCTATGCTTCTTACATTAAATTTCTAAGTTAATAATCTATAATTCATGTAATATATACGAATTTGCATGTAAATATTACTTTTTGAGCTAGTATTGTAGTAATACACCATGAAAATAAATATGTATGAGAATTTTGAAATATTAAAATCCTAAAAAGTTACCCCTGTTGCCCCAACGACATGAACAGTTTAATGACTCAGTTTCCCTTCTAAAGTATTTAACACACACTATGCCGCGCCGGTGTCTACCAGAAATTCTATATCAACTTTCCCCAGCCTGGCTATAACTGAAGGCTCTGCTGGGGTAGAAGCCTCTGGTCCCCATCATTCTGAGCTTGAGTTTTGTTCCAATGGGAGCTGTGGAACTGGGGGTGTCTTCTTCAGCATCGGACAGTCAGCTTTCCAATGCCTTTTCTTCTTGCAATAAGCGCATGTGTCTTTGTCCCTAGGGGGAGAGGCTTTCTTAGATGTCTTTTCCTGACCGTCCTTCCTCCTGGGACAGGGCTTACCTTTGTCACTGCAGTCTCTTATCTCGAAACGCTCTCCAGGCTACTTCTAACATTTTATTCATGTCTTGAACCCCTTCTAACTTTTGCAACTTTCTCCTTATATCATTTGAAGCCTGACCCATAAATAAATAAGCCAGACGAAGGGCCCTTTCTGTTGTATCAGGATTTATGTGTGTGAATTTGATAGCAGCTTCTCTTAAGCTATTCAAAAAATCAGAAGGAGTTTCATTAGGACCTTGCTTCACCTCATAAAGCTTTGCCCAGCTGAGAGCTTTAGGAACACCATGCATTAATCCATATACTATGAGATCTTGATACCATCTTAATCTTTGCTTATCTGCTGGCACATTTGCGTCCCACCTTGGATCATCTGTTGGAAAATTATCTGCAACCGTACCTTGTAGTCTCCCATTAGCTCTGCCTGATTCCACAGAGTCTACAAAAACTTTGTTCACCATCTGCTTTTCAGTGGGATCAAGCAGTGTGTCTATCATAACTACCAAATCACTCCAGTCAGAGTTCTGTGTTTGAATTGCTCTTTGTACCAATGATGCCTTTTCCTGGTCCTAAAATCAAGAGGCATACATGGTTAGAAGGGGAAAAGGGATTTTACCTTGGTATTTATTTTTAAGGATCCTTAGGTGTACACATCCAG
>NW_008235796.1:0-1063 GCF_000691975.1 Corvus brachyrhynchos | reverse complement strand
CTCTGGCTCGATGTACTCATGTCTTTCTGGTCCTTAGGCTTCATTGAGGTACTAGTGCTTTTTTGGTCCCTAGGGTTGTTTGCCTATCCACAACTTGCTCCAATCTTGTCCTTGATATGTAAATTTTACAGAGAAGGGAGACGAATCAGGATTTCTATTTTGCTGTGCTCAGTGATAATGATTTATAAGAAGTTGATAGAGGTACAAGTAGCTGTTCGAGGTGTGTATGATAAGTGGTTTCTCCGTCCTAACCCCAGTCCTAGCTTCAGTAGCCTGTTTTGGGAATTTATTAGTAATTGCACCCAGATTGTTAGAGGAGGAGGAGACAGGGCTTCCCTTCCCTTTAAATTTGATAGGTTATCCTTTGAGAATGTTCAGTTTCCCCTGGATGTTAAAGAGACCATCTTCCTGGTATTTTATCTCGTAAGCTTCCTCTATGTGATTCGCAGCTGGGCTAGAATGAGAGCTCAGATTTCCAGGGTGACTGATGAGACACCTGACCCAGAGGTGAAAAATCCTGAGTGGTGTGGGGAATGGGAGGATAAGGGCCAAATATTGAAGAAATTCTCTGACCCAATGGTTTGCAATTTTCCCCCTGAATATGTGAGGTGGGAAAATATCTGAAAGAGAGATACAATGACAATTCTAATGAGAACAAGCTCCTTGCAATATGTTGGGCTTTGGCATATGCCTATCGCACACTGCAGCAGGTAAAGGTAGAGAGGCAGGAAGATAAATCAGCAAAGCCTGCAGATACCCCAGTCACTCAGAATGCAGCCACACCAGACAGCAAGCCCAAAACAGATGGAGAGTCTAAGCCATTGACAGTGGCTCCTGTCACGAGGAAAAAGCACACAACCAAAACTGGTTGCCCAGTGAAAGATGATGATAATGCAGGGGAAGGAACCTCAAAGCCATCAACTGACTCAGGCACAGAAAATATTACTGAGTCATTGTCTATAAAGGACCTTCACAGCTTAAGAAAGGACTACACCCAACGGTCTGATGAATCCATAATAAGTTGGGATGCTGCAGGTGATGCCATGAAGATTTTTTGCCTTTT
>NW_008235795.1:0-1590 GCF_000691975.1 Corvus brachyrhynchos | reverse complement strand
AAATGGTTAACAGACTCCAGGATATTAAAATATAAAGCAATCCTAATTGACAGTGACAATTTAACTATAGAAATGAGCAAAAGCCTCAATCCGGCCCAATTCCTGTATGGGGAACCAAAAGATGACCTGGCACATGATTGCTTGGAAATTATTCAGTACCAAACAAAAGTTTGGGAGGATCTAGCAGAACAAGCCCTCTTGGAAGGGGAAAGAATATATGTGGATGGTTCATCCAGATGCTTGCAAGGAAAAAGAATGTCAGGATATGCCTTAGTCAATGAGATAAATATGCAGACCATTGAAAAATGAAAACTACCTTCAAATATGTCGGCGCAATCTTGTGAATTATATGCCCTAAAAAGAGCACTGGAGCATTTAGCACACAAAAAGGGGACCATCTATACTGATTCAAAGTATGCCTTTGGGGTAATACATACCTTTGGAAAGATCTGGGAAAAAAGGGGTTTACTAAATTCAAAGGGGAAGGAACTGGTACATGAAGGCCTGATTTCAGAAGTTTTAGAGGCATTAAAACTGCCTGAAGAAATAGCCGTAGTGCATATCAAAGGACACCAAAAGGGGATGACCCCAGAAATAAGAGGGAATAATCTGGCAGGTCAAGAAGCCAAAGATGCAGCACAAAATGGGACTAAACGAATTCTGTTAATCTTGACCCCAGACAGGGAAGAATTGGAAATCCCTAAATTTAGTGAAGAAGAAGAAAAGGAATTATCTAAGATAGGGGGAGAACAAGATCAATCTGGAAAATGGAAACTCCCTGATGGGAGACAGTTACTTAATAAGCCACTCACTAAGAGAATATTAGAAGATATGCATCAAAAAACTCATTGGGATACTCAAGCTTTGTGTGATCATTTCTTAAGAAATTATGAGTATATTAGAATCTTTGGGGTAGCAAAACAAATAACTGAGGACTGTATAACTTGCCAAAGAGTGAATAGGAAAATAATGAGAAAAACAACATTAGGAGGCTGTGAGTTAGCTCTGCGACCATTCCAATGTATCCAAGTAGATTTTACTGAACTTCCCCAAGTACAGAGATGGAAGTTCCTATTGGTAATAGTAGACCATCTAATTCATTGGGTGGAAACAGTTCCTGCCACTAAAGCTACGACTAAAGTAGTATGCAAAACCCTTCTAGAACAAATTATTCCCAGGTATGGAATGGTTAATAAAATAGACTCAGATAGAGGAACACATTTTAGATCCAAAGTCTTAAACAAATAACCTCAAGCCTTGGGAATAAAATGGGAATTACATACCCCCTGGCACCCACAAAGTTCAGGCCGAGTAGAAAGAATGAACCAGACTTTGAAAAAAAGTTTAACAAAATTAATGATTGAAACTCAAATGTCATGGGTAAAATGCTTACCTTTGGCTCTGTTGAGAGTCCGAACACAGCTCAGGTCAGACCTGGGAGTATCTCCTTATGAGATGATGTTCGGATTACCCTTCCTTACCACTCAACATGAAACAGCCACTTATGAAGTAGGAGAAGTAAGTGTCAGAAAATATGTCACCACAGTTGCCAGAACGCTTGAAAATTTGCGGCTGAAAGGAATGATCCCT
>NW_008235794.1:0-2800 GCF_000691975.1 Corvus brachyrhynchos | reverse complement strand
CCCCTGAACCAAAGGTCTCTCTAATACGTGGGATGGAGAACTGTGCCTCAAAGTGCTGCCCTTCCCAGATGGTGAGAGTCAAGCACAGAGCAAATCGCCCTCTGCAGAGGTGGAGAGAGAGGCTACTGTGGAGTGCTGCTCCTGTTACTGTGCTCTGCAGCACAACATTTATTGTTCATGGCTTCAGCTGGGTTTTTTTCCCTAATATTTCTGCTGAGATCTTGGAAGAGGCTGATTTACAGCTCCGTGAGTCTGTGTATCAGGCTGTCTTTCCTTACATCTGGTGGTTTGCATATTGCTCTGAGTTAGATCAGACGCTCTGCAGTGATGGGTTTATCACAGACAAACCACTCAATCTGCTCCTTCATCTTCTTGCAGACAAAGAAGACACAACAGGTATGGCATTGACCAGTGAAGTACTAAAAAAACTCCAAACAAACATAAAACAAGAAAGGAATTTGTAGTTAGGAATCATAATGACAATTTACAGGCTCTCTCTCTCTCTCTCTCTCTCTCACACACACACACACACAGAAATTCATTTACTGTGTTCTCCAGGACAACAAAACTCATCACACTATGAGACTATTTTTTTTTCTTTTTCAATAGGCATCTGATGTTAAGGGTTAAAAACATTCTTCCTTGTTTAACTTTTTAATATTTATCAGTATCCCAGTTCTATCATTCTGCATATGTAGAACAGAGTTGATTTTCAGGAGCTGCAGGCTGGGCTGTGCTTCTCTGCTTTCCTGGGTTTTTTTCAGAGAATAAGATGCAGTGGAAACATAAGGACTGTGCTTACGAACATTTCATAATGATTTAGGAATTTAAAGTAATTTAGCGCAAGGTATTTTTAAGTTCTCATTAAAATATCTCTGACTTTTACTTGAAACACCAACCTTGTGGATATTCTGTGAAGTAAATTAATATTCATGTCCTGTGAGGTGAGGCAAACTTCCAGAGTTAAAGATGACTCAGGATCTAATTCTTTTGTGGGCAATATTCTCATCTACTAAAGGCATTTGAAATAAATTGCTTAATTTAAAAACTATAACAAAATCCAATAGACCTTTCTAGTTAAATTAAAGCTTTTCAAAAAGATTTGATTAATGGTATACTGCATTAATTAATTTAAAACCTATTATCTTTGCATTTCTAAAAAAACCCCTTAAATATGCTTAGTCTTCTATAATTAGGGAAGAATAGAAGAATATTTGCAGGAAACCTAAAAAACTGTAGGGTTTTCTTCATGCAAATGGAGAGAAGAGACATGAGAGAAGTCTTTTCACATCTTTTTTCCCCATCAAAGTTGTTCTGCCTTGTCAGCTTTTGTGTCTTGTTCCTCAACTATGACATGAGGAAAAGAAAAAGATTATGTCTTTACAGTGCACTGGAATTGATTTATTTCTACATCAGTGCAGGCAACACAAAGCAGTTAGATAAACATGAAGTCTCAAACAGAATGTTAAATTGTGAGGAGCTATTAGCCCTATGCCATTTAGCTATAAACATGAATATAGCTTCAACAAAAGTCTCGGGGGGCTTGGTAGAGGTGATTCCTATTGACTTCCTTCTTTATTTGAATATATTTTTAAATTTCGCAGGGTAAAAGTTCTTTCTAGTCTGTGAAGGTCCAGCCTTCACTCCTGGCAAGGTCCCACTAAGGCTGTGAGAAGCCTCTCTTGCCTTTCCCAGTGCCAAGACAGGGCTGATTAGGGAGTTTCTTCTCTGACACAGGCTGAATCCTGAATCCCTGAATCAAGGGATTGAGGCAGTAAGTGCCAGAAAGTGCTGCTGGTCAATCAGCCTGTGCAGATACAGGTTGCTTCTGCTTGATCCTGCATTCAGACTGTGCTTGCTCAGGAGCCTTTGCTCAGCAAAGCTTTTGGATGCCCCCTCTACAAAGGAATTTCGGGCAGCTTGTCACAGCCTGGGAGTCTCCCTAGAGAGATGAAGACTGGTGGATCTTTGAGCCACCCATAACCTGGACAATACAGGCAAGGAAGCTGCAAGAACATTTAATTTCATCCCAAAATGAGCACCTTCATCTGCTCCCGTGAGTCATCTCACATTCTCCACTGACTGTCCTGAGGGATGCCCATGGGACTCAGAGGAGTAGCTCACACGGGCACGTCATTGCAGGGACTTGTGATTAACTGCGTGAAAACCCCACTTGGGATGAGCCAGTTTGCCTCTGCTTCACAAACTGCCAGAAAGGAAGATCCTGTCTTACCAGGTGGGTTTTAGTATTTCCTTTTATTCTATCCACCAGGAGAACATAAAAGCTTTTCTTGCCAAAGATTTCAGCAGAGTCCCCCAGCCACAGGAACTGTCCTGAATTAGCCTGACTTCATTACCCTGAAATAGCTCCAAGAATTTTCCCAAGGAATGCTAGGAGAAAAAAAAAAAAAGTAAGCAGAAGGACCATGATTTTTGTTTTTATTTATCACCCTTTTGTTTAAACTGCATTTAGCTGAAAATGCCTCGACTAGCTCTGGCTTTCCTCACGAAGTGGTTCTCGATTTGCTACCGCCACCACAACAGCTGGGCAGGTCATTGTGGCGTTCATTGTCATGAAGTTCCTCACGAGTTACATTCTCTTCCTCTTTCCCATTGTATATGCAGAAAATGAGGACTAATAGACATATGCCTTCAGACAAGTGCCCTCGTTGCTGGACTGTGCTTCTGCTGTAATTTCCTACAGCAAATCAATAAACAGTTGCTAGCAGTGGAAAATTCTATAAAGTGTGAAATAAACCAGAATTATTATTTCCAGTTCATGGCATTACCTCATTTTCTT
>NW_008235793.1:0-745 GCF_000691975.1 Corvus brachyrhynchos | reverse complement strand
TATTTTACCAGCCTGTTTTTCTGTAAAAGAAGACGAAAATATTAACATGGTAATTCCTCCCCTTTCTAAATACTCGTAAGGCCACAGCCTTACAGTGTCAAGCATTCCGTTCCTTGCAGAGAGGTACCTATGCCAAACTTGCTTCCTAAGTTCCTCTCCACAGACCCTGCCCCTTTCCTCTACTCATTGGCATCCCTCAAAAGAAAATATCAAAAAAGTAGGCTTTTCTTCAAAAGCAGGATAACAAGATCAATTATACTTTTATTGTGCGGTGGTTAGATGGAAGATGCATGGAAGAGACTTCATTTCTTTTATGACTCAAGGGTCAGCTGAGGAGTGACAGGTGCTCAGGTACAACAGAAAATATGCTCCAGCAATAAGTATTTTCCCTGACTTATTGTTTCTCAGCCCAGCAGAAAAACTTACCTAATAGACATGTTGCAGAATATTATACCTCTGGAAGCATAATCCTATGTATAAATGCAGTGCTGGACTCCCACTCAACTCTAAGGGAGGCAGTAAGGGAGTCAGTGTGGATAGGTTTTTGAAAAAACAGTTTGACTTTCAGACAAAAAAAGCAACAAGAACTGCAGGAAATTTTTGGGGAAGGAGTAGAGCTAAACCTGAAATGTCATTATGCCTCTGTGTCGACTAACACTTCCTGTTAAAAACGGGTATAGTAGAATTAGAGAACAGACCTGGAAAGATGACGGGGATCATATAGATATGGAAATAATTGTGTGCA
>NW_008235792.1:0-918 GCF_000691975.1 Corvus brachyrhynchos | reverse complement strand
GAGGAATAGGCTTTGTAAATGCACCCCTGACAGCCTCTGAAGTGAGGGCATTCAAAAAAGAACTGAGTAACCTGGTGGAAGATCCAATTGGGACAGCACAACAAATAGATCAGTTCCTGGGTCCCAATATATATACCTGGGGGGAGCTGCATTCTGTTATGAACATCTTCTTCTCCCCAGAAGAAATAGGCCTCATAAGGTCAGCAGGTATGAAGATCTGGGAGAAGGAAACTCGCACTGGTCCCCCGGGCGAGCAAAAACTCCCTGTAGAGGACCCAAATTGGGATCCCAACCAGGAAGGGGGCTGGATAAACATGCAAGACTACAGGACCCTAAGTATAAGAGGCATAAAAGAGTCTGTACTCAAAAGCAGCAATACCAAATTGTCATTTGATGGGAGTCAAGAAAAAGGTGAGTCCCCAGGGGCATGGCTAAATCGATTAAAACGAAATTTTCAGTTACATTCCAACATTGATCCTGATGGACCAGAGGGCCCAGTATTATTAAAAGTACAGTTTGTTACCAAAGCTTGGCCTGACATTAGACGGAAATTAGAAAAATTGGAAGACTGGCAAGAAAGGGGAATTAACAACCTGTTAAGAGAAGCTCTGAAAATTTATTTAAGGAGAGATGAGGAGAAAAACCGAACAAAAGCAAAAATTATGGTGGCAGTAGCAAGAGAAAGCGGAGTGGGAAGAGAGAAGCAAAAAGGGGGAGCAAAAAATAAAGGGAAGCTGGGTAAATGGAAAAAACCACCATTAGATGGTGTGTATTGTTATTATTGTGGAGAGAAAGGACACTTGAAGCGGTCCTGTAAAAAATTACAAATTGATGAAGCGATTGAGATAGAACAGGACACCCTGGAGGAGATTCTGAGAGGAGATGGAGGAGATGATGATTAGGGGTGTCAGGGGCTCT
>NW_008235791.1:0-844 GCF_000691975.1 Corvus brachyrhynchos | reverse complement strand
TGCACGGAAACCAAGTGTATACAAAGCAAGAATAGAAAGAAAGAAAGCTCCAATCCTGGTGGACCTTAGTAAATTTCACCTACTAACATAGCTACTGCCTTTGTGCTTACGATACAGAATGCCACAGTTCATGTAATTCATCCTATTGTCGCATTGGGACTAAACCATAAAGGGACAGGTTTTTTTACCCCTCCAAACATAGAGTATGAGCTCAGATGGTGAGAGGAAAGTGGCAAACAGTAAATTTAGAATCTTGCATCACACGGGAACAACAAGGATTTATCTGTGAAAGTAATTCACTTAATGCCAGAGACATATGTCTTGATGCAGAACAAGGCATTTGTCACTTTGAGATCCACCCAGACACTTCACCAAAAACTGGACTTGTATATATTGGCCAAGGTTGTGTATGCTTAAGAACTATCTGCACTTCTATGATGATAGATAACAGTAATATAAATGTAGCTGCCAGGAATCACTCTAATTTTTGTATTTGTAATTTTGCCAAGATTGTTGGGTGTGACTTTTCGTATTTAGCACCAGTTGTGTCTCATCAATTAATAAGGTCTAAAACCAGATGCAAGTCATAACTGGTGGGACTCGCTTTTCGGGTGGTCACCTACTGCAACTGGCATCCTAAATACGTTATGTCACCCCATAATTGTTTTATTAACCTTGGTTAGTACCTGCTTCGTGCTATCACGTTATTTATTTAGAACTATAGAGTACTGAAAAGGTTATCAGTTTTAACTACTTTGTCAAACACACATGGGAAAACATTAAAGGATGCCTACCAAAAAATTCATTAGACAAAGAATTTAAGTATTAGTAAAAGAATTTACTA
>NW_008235790.1:0-571 GCF_000691975.1 Corvus brachyrhynchos | reverse complement strand
GTTCCGGGCTGGTTTTGGGGTGGTTTTGGGTGTCCTGGGGCAGGTTTTGGGCTGTTTCAGGGTGGTTCTGGGTGGTTTCGAGGTGTTCTGAGGTGGTTTTTGGGATGGTTTTGGGGTGTTCCAGGCAGGTTTTGGGGTGTTTGGGGTGGTTTTGGGGTGTTTCGGGGTCATTTTGGGGTCATTTTGGGGTGTTTCAGGGTGGTTCTGGGGTGTTCCGGGGCGGTTTTTGGGGTGTTTCAGGGTGGTTTGGGGCTGTTTCAGGGTGGTTTTTGGGGTGTTTTGGGGTCATTTTGGGCTGTTTCAGGGTGGTTTTGGGGTGTTTTGGGGCGTTCCGGGGCTGTTTCAGGGTGGTTTTGGGGTGGTTCTGGGTGGTTTTTCTGGTGCAGGTTTTGGGGTGTTTGGGGTGGTTTTGGGGTGTTTCGGGGTCATTTTGGGCTGGTTCAGGGTGTTTTAGGGTGGGTCTGGGTGGTTTTGGGGTGGTTCTGGGTGGTTTTTGGGGTGTTTTGGGGTCATTTTGGGGTGTTTCAGGGTGGTTTTGGGGTGGTTTTGGGGCGTTCCGGGGCGGTTTTTG
>NW_008235789.1:277068-279615 GCF_000691975.1 Corvus brachyrhynchos | reverse complement strand
GAGCGGTCAGCCTTGAAGAGCCTTGGGAAAAGGTATACACTGGTCAGCTCCCCCGCTGCTTAGAGGCTTTCTCATGGGAAAGGGACGTGAACTTTGCAAAGTATAACTTGGTGAGGGTAAACAATAAAACTGGAGCACGATGCTCAAATCGTATTGGTGTTCGGGTCGTGTCTCAGGCTGGCTCTCCTGCACCTGGGACCCCCCCCTGCTAAACACTATGAGACTAGGAAATAAAGAACTTAGCAGAACAGCAGCCTCCTCTGCTCTTTTACCCTGGTCTGAGAAGGAAGGGTATCCCATCAAAAGCTCAACACTTTAGATGATCCTCTAGGACCATAAAAGGACTTCCAGTAGGAGGCGGATACATGCAAATTAGTTCTAGGAAAAGGGATGTTTATGTATTAGCTAGAAGGCACATTGTAATGAATATGTATGATTATGATGGAATAAATACCCCGTTGTAAAGTTTCACCACACACATCAGATTAAAGGCGATACCCCTCTATGTGTCCAGCGCTGATAAAGAATGCCTGCTTTCTAATGATTCAAATTGTGTTAGAAAGTTTATTTTCTGGTCGATATCAGTATCACCGCGGGAGCGGACACCCAGCAGAGCCGGTGACACCGGGAACTCTCTGCAGTGACGGTGCTACAGCACAACTGCAGGCCTCTGTCGTGATATGGTGCCGAGCCACAAGGTAACGGTGGCCACCAGGACAATCAGGATATTTCAGGGCATGTGGCAACTCCCTGCGCTCCCGCTCCTTTCGGAGCTGGCACTGAAGGTCAGGGATGGAGCAGAATCCCACACCCCCCTGGCCCGCCCAGCCAGCCCCTGAACTGGGGTGAGGCCGGAGGTACTGCCAATGCCCCGCTTACCCCATCTGCGGCACCCGTCCACTAATCCTGCCACATTACAATGCTGAGGTGACCAGTACCATGGCCCTGGTACCCCAGCAGGCCCAGCCCACCGCCAGGATGGCTCCCACTGGTGCGGTTAGCCACGCCCCCGCCACAGAGCCCACTCCCCTCAACGGCCGCTGCCCACAACTCCCGCACAGCGCAGACGCGTGCACCCACTGCTACCGCCCACCTCCACGTCTCCAGCGTGGCCCGCTGCACATGCACAGATGAGGCATGGAGGGTGAAGCAGCACCACCACGAGGCATGCCGGGAAGTGTGGTCTGGGGTGGGTAGGCCCAGCTGCCTCCGCTCCGTGTCTCTCCGGGCACTGGCTTTCCCCAGGGAGGTCGTCATCCTCCAGATGAGCCCTTCCGAGGGCAAGAAGCTTTCCTCAATAACCCTGGGGAGCTCGGGGACATGGGCTCGCTGTCATAGCTTGCGATGCTGCACCTGGGTCAGGGCAATTCCAGACATGAGTATAGAATGGGAGAAAAAAAAGTCATTGAGAGCAGCCCTGAGGAGGACTCAGGGGTGTTGGTTGAGGAGAAGCTCAACATGAACTGGCAACGTCCACTCACAGCCCAGAAAGCAAATCGTGTCCTGGGCTGCATCAAAAGCAAGGTGGCCAGGAGGCCAAGGGAGGTTATCCTCCTGCTCTCCTCTGCTCTGGTAAGACCCTGTCACCGAAAACTTCAGCTAGCTTTTCATCTTGGGCTTGCTATTCTGGGGTTATATTTGAAAGGTTAGCACATTTTGAGGGAGCAACTATTAGGATGCTTTTCTCTGCCACCTCTTTGACAGGAGCCAGAGAGCGACGAAAGCTGATAGTTGTGCAGATCTTCTACCCTTGGTGCTGTGAAAGCCATTGGACAGATAAAAACTCAAGGCAAGAACAAGAAGCAGAGACTAAACAAAGCCCAAGGCAAGAACAAGAGGCAAACAAGGGACGAACAGGACGCCATGACCTAAGCCTCTGGTGCAAAAGGATGATTAGCCAGGACACCGGTGTCACAAGAGGCAATCTGCAAGGACTCCATAGTCTTCCTATGGGAATAGGTGCAGGGGGGTTTGAGCCTATGGATTTGCCCAGGAGTAGATGTTCTGGTTTGGCCAAATTTAGAAATATATCCTCTGAGAGAAAGCAGATCACCACCCCTCCCCCACCAGGTTCAGGGAAAATAAATTGTCCTCAAAGGAAAGTGAAAGAAATAAAAGCTATTTATTTAACAAACACACGGGAAAAGGATAATAATGCTAAATAATAAAATGTCTCCCTGTGGAGAAAAAACCGAAAGTGTGAGAGTCCTCCCTTTGGTCTCCTTGGAGCTGGGGCTTGTCCCAGGGCCAGGCCCTTTGTGCCCAGTGGAAAGTCCTCCCGATGTGCTCTGATGTTAAAGCAATCAAGCAGTCCAGTAGAAAAGGGAGAAAAATCTGAAATTCCAAGGAAGGAAAAATTCAACTCTCAGTCTCTCTCCAGAGAAAAAGCAGCTGAACCACTGGCCAAAAAAACTGTCCTTGGGAAACAGCAAGCCGGGTGCTTCCTCCCTCCCCTGCCGCAGCTGGGAAACAAATTGCTATCTGTGTGTGTGACCTTGAACAAGCTGCAAACTGCTTTGAAAAAGTTTTGCTCAGTTTTTCCTTCCC
>NW_008235789.1:273582-276139 GCF_000691975.1 Corvus brachyrhynchos | reverse complement strand
TGCTTTTGGAGTGCTCTTCAACTACTTTAACGGGACTGTTTGTACTTCCAGGTGTGATTGATGCAGACTTTCTAGGAGAAATCAAAATCATGGTCTGGACTCCCTTTCCCCCATTTACTGTACCCCAAGGGTCCAAAATTGCTCACTTAATATTTTTTACAGCATCAATGCCTACTAACACAGTGCAAAAACAGAGGGGGGAGGAGGGCTTTGGATCCACAGGAGCACCTCAAATCTTTTGGGCTCAGCAGTTAACTACAGCATCCCACTTGTAAGTGTAAACTGTCCCAGCAGGGACAGCATGTCACGCTCACAGGTATTATTGATACGGGACCTGATGTTACAGTCATTTCACAAGCTAAGTGGCCCCATACGTGGTCACTTACTGCAGTCCCCCAAGCACTCACTGGTATTGGGGGGAACAGTACCAGCTTCCAAAGTAAAGATTTCATTCAAATTGTGGGTCCTGATGGACATATTGCTACCATCAAGCCTTTTGTTTTGCAAATTCCCATGGTGTTATGGGCCCGTGACATGCTTTCTCAAGTGGGAGTCAGGACTGGATCTGACTTTTTGTAGGGGCCACTGAATAGCACACTGTCCTAAAGGTGGTCTGGAAAACTAACGACCCAATTGGGGTTCCTCAGTGGCCCTTGCAAACTGAAAAATTGTGTGCTTTACAAAATTTAGTTAAAGAACAACTACAAGCAGGACGTACTGTCCCCTCCACAAGTTCTTGGAATTCTCCTGTATTTGTCATTCAGAAAAAGAGTGGTAAGTGGTGTTTGCTTCATGATCTCAGAAAAATAGATGCAGTCATGGAAGACATGGGAGCCCTGCAGCCGGGACTCCCATCACCTACTATGATTCCTTGAGATTGGCACTTGACAATCATCAATTTAAAAGATTGCTTTTTTACAATTCCTCTGCACTCAGAGGATGCACCGAGATTTGCCTTTTCTGTGCCCAGCTTGAATATGCAAGAGCCTTTGCAAAGATACCACTGGGTGGTTTTACCCCAAGGGATGAAAAACAGCCCTACAATTTCTCAGTGGTTTGTCACATGGGCCCTTAGCCCAGTACGACAGGCAAAGCCTCATGTGTTACTCTATCACTAGATGGATGACACTCTCATTGCAGCTGAAAAACAAGAAGACATGAAGGAAACCTTGGCCCTTATCACAGAAGCTGTAAAATGTGCAGGATTGCAAATAGCCCAGGATAAGATTCAACAAATGCCCCCATGGCGATATCTAGGTAGGCGTATTAGATCCCAAACTGTACAGCCACAGCAATTACAAATTCAACCCAAAATTTCTACATTACATGAAGCACAAAAATTATTAGGAGCTATTAATTGGGTAAGGCCCTTGCTGGGAATCACAAATTCAGATTTAGCTCCCCTTTTTGCAATATTAAAAGGACAGCCTGACTTGTCTTCCCCAAGACATTTGAATCATGAAGCACAATTGGCCTTGCAAAAGGTAGCAGATGCCATTGCCCACAGGCAAGCGTCACGATGGGCACCTGATCTTCCATTTTCACTGATTCTTTTAAACCCTTCATGACAGCCACATGCCTTGTTGTACCAATGGGATCCTAATATAGCTGACCCCCTGCTTATCATTGAATGGATTTTTTTACCTCATCAGATGACAAAGACAATTGTTATTCAACATGAAATGTTTGCACAGCTTATCATTAAGGCACGTCAGAGATTGCAAATGTTGGCAGGTCGTGATTTTAAACAAATTTGTGTACCTATAACTACTGTTTATCTGGATTGGCTTTTGCAGACATCAGGACCTTTCTAGTCTGCACTTGCTGATTTTTCAGGTCAGATTACCCTCCATTCACCACCTCATAAATTGTTAACTACTAATTTTAATATTCTTTAAAAACCCAAGCGCAGTGAAACTCCTTTAAAAGCTCTTACAGTATTTACTGATGGTTCTGGATGATCCCACAAATCTGTTTTAGTTTGGAGGGATGATAAGACTGGTACATGGGCCTCCAATGTGACTGTAGTTTCTGGGTCCTCACAAATTGTGGAATCAGCTGCAGTTGTTCGTGCTTTTCAAAAATGGCCCACACCTTTAAATTTGTGTGCTGGTTTGGCCAAATTTAGAAATATATCCTCTGAGAGAAGGCAGGTTACAAACCACCACTCCCCCACCAGGTTCAGGAAAAAATACTTTTTCCTTGAAGGAAAGTGAAAGAGATAAAAATTATTTATTTAACAAATACTCAGGGAAAAAAAATACAAATGCTAAATAATGAAATCTCTAGCTGTAGAGAGAAAACCTGGGAAAATTTCAGAGTCCTTCCGTAGTCTATCTCTCTCCCCTTCCTTGGAGCTGGGACGGGGTGGTGGGCCCACCTCGAGGGCCAAGGCCTAGGTGGAAGGTCCTCCCAATGTATTCTGACGTTGAAACTGTCCAGCAGAGAAGAGGGGAAAAAAAATGAAGTCCCAGGAAACAAAAGTTCAACACTCTGGAGGAAAAGGAGCTGAAAAACTGGCCAAAAGCTGGCTGGAAAGAAAGCAAGACGGGTGCTT
>NW_008235789.1:272519-273287 GCF_000691975.1 Corvus brachyrhynchos | reverse complement strand
AGGCTTGCCTGCAGCCAGGGGCCAGTTCAGGGGATTTTCCTCAGCAACCCTGGGGTGTCCAATCTTTCCAGGGGTATCATATGCCCCTGTTCCACAAGGAATCCCTCTACACAAACTGATGTCACTCACTATCCTGAATTTGGCCGCCTCAAATATGTTCACTCATCTATTGACACCTTCTCAGGTGCATTTTTTGCATCATATCACACAGGAGAAACTGCCAAAGATGTTTGCTGCCTTTTTTTGGCAGCTTTTGCAGCTTTAGGGATTCCTCAACAGATTAAAACTGATAATGGTCCTGCTTACACTTCTCAATGACTTTCCTCCTTTTTCACACTATGGGGAATCTCTCATATTACCAGCATTCCTCACTCCCCCACAGGACAAGCAATTATTGAACATGCTCATTCAACACTTAAGCGTCTTCTAGCACAACAGAAGGGGGAATGCAGGGGTGCACACCAATGGAAAGGCTACACAAGGCACTGTATGTTTTTAATTTTTTTAATTGCTATGGTGATAGCAAGGTTCCCCCTATAATAAAACACGTTTCCACTTCTAAGGAAACGTCATTAGACACAGGGCAGAAAGCACGAGTCCTTGTAAAAGACCCAGAAAGTGGGAAAATCATAGATCCATTTCCCCTCATTACATGGGGAAGGGGTTATGCTTGTGTTTCCACAGATACCGGTCCTCATTGGGTTCCAGCTAAGAACATCAGACCCTTCATCGAACAACCAGCTGATCAGAATACACAAAAGGATTAAT
>NW_008235789.1:266249-268222 GCF_000691975.1 Corvus brachyrhynchos | reverse complement strand
CGTGGGTATAGGGGCACTGCTCAGAGCTGCCAGACTCAGCTCTGAGCAGGCCCAAGAGAGCAAGAGAGTAAGCGGGTAAGAGAGAGAGAGAGAGAGAGTGTAAGAGCAAGGAGAGTGAAGAAAAAGTAGTAAGAGTAAGAGCAAGAGTAAGTAGTGATGAAGTCCTGGTTACAATACAATAAATCATTTTCTGTACTGAATATTCTAATTGTCACTAACCAATCTAATACAAGATAAAAATCCTATAGCATTTACATACAGCCTATAAGAGTTCTTATATTACCATAGAGTGTTACATCTTAACTTCTAAAAACTACTCTTTGGACCCCTTCTGCTGAGCTAGTAGGGTCTGCTCTGACCCTTGGACCCGCCTGCAAGCAGAGGGTATTGTTCCATCAAGAGGGGATTACCTTCAGTCGGCCATACCATTGTTTTCCAGTTGTTCAGTAACTAAGACTTGGTATTTCAAAAATGGCTTTCATTTCGATGTCGCCTGTAGTTTTCATATTCCCAAAATCTTTTGTCAGGCAATCATATTTATAAGGATTTCCTGTTTCATCTTCCCCAACATGGTACTATGCTTCTTTCCCTTTTGATGACAGCATTCTTGCTTTAGACTGGCAATACCCTGACCCCAGCCAGTTTGTAATCTCTTTTGAACGTGAACTTTCTGCAGGTCTTTTAATTTCTTTTCCCTCCTTGGCTTGTCACACAAGGGATCATCAAGAATGGACTCTGTGTGAGTGTCAAAATTGTGGTTGCCTTTGGTATTGTGCATCTCATAAAAGAAGAGCTGACTGTCAACATTGTGACCCCTTAAGACGTAATCATATAAATATACAGATAAATACTCTAGTGTGCGGGCACAGCTATGGTTTGCCTGAACACTTGGAAGTCTTTGCTGAACAATGGCCCACTACAGTGGCCAAATATTCTAGTAGTACTCTTGTTAAAAGGTAAAATTTGCTTTATGCTAACAAAAGCTTTTTTAGTATTAATGCTTCTTTCTGTCACTTTTGCTTGGCCTGTTAATCAGCCAAAAACAAATGTATGGATAACTTTAGCCAATCTAACAGGGCAGGATACTTTATGCTTGGCCACGGCCTCTCCTGAGAATCCATTTTCTACTTGCCTTGTTGGTTTACCTTTAGATGTGTGGCCACGTCCCTCTCAAGCTCACATTATGGACTCGGAGAATCATGCCGATGCTTGGGACGAATGGGTCCCATATCTCCCTCATGCAACTCTTGAGCCCCAAGAAATAGAGCTTTTGGGGTCCGTAAAAATGGACCTCTGTTTTATTATTCCGGGAGCAACCAATCCAAAGCATGGGATGTTTCTCTGACCCATCCTATATTTAGAAATACAAGTGTTTGCTGTAATTACACTACTAATATTATCTCTCGTTCTACTAATACTCCATTATTGCTACCAGCAGTAGTGTTTTTTATTTGCGGAGACAGAGCTTGGGCTGCTATTCCATCATATATTAAGGGAGGCCCCTGTAGTTTAGGGCAATTCTCGGTGTTAACACCCAACACATCCATGATTTTGCAACATAGATTTCCGCAGAAAGAAAAGTGCAGTATTCATGCGTTTGCCCCTGATTGTGATGATAACCTCTTTTGGTCACTACAGCGAAGTTGGGCAGCCTCCCTTTTTGCTCCAGGAGTAGCGGCCAGAAAGGCACTGGGATTGTTTAACAACCTAGGGTGCGGGCTAGTGTCTTGGTTTGAAAGACAGTTGTCTGCTAAGGAAGGCAGTAGCCTCCCTTGGAATGGCAGATGTAACCTCCTTCCCTCCGAGTTATTATAACTTTGAAATCAAGGGGCTTTTAGGCAAAGATGTGGGAAATATGAATAACAGTTCTTTACTATTATATATATATATATATAACCAGTCAAACAAGCAACATTAACTATAGCAGTAACATCAAACAATCACAAACCCAGTGCCACCCGTCTCAGCTGTCA
>NW_008235789.1:260589-265934 GCF_000691975.1 Corvus brachyrhynchos | reverse complement strand
CGCGGAAGGAGCGGCGGGGCAGGGCGGCCACAGCCCGGCTCCCAGCGGGGCAGGGAAGGCGGGCTTGGGATCCCGGGGCTTCTCCAGTAGTGAGGAAAAGCAGCCGAAGAAGCAGACTCCTTCTCTCTCTCGAACGAAGAAACCAACTGCCCCCACACCCAGGTGAAACAAAAGAGTAGCCAGGCGCACCCCACCCCCAGTGGGTAGCTCTTTTGTCTTCCTCAAGTACCCCAGCGATTTGTTGTCTTAGTAACAGTATGGGGGGAAAATTCCTTTAACAGAAAAAAAGACTAGAACTCTTAAAACCCCAATAGCTAGCTCGACAAACTAATGCTACTTTGCTTGCTTTAACAGGATTGTTAACCAATATCGATTCAATTAGACATGCTACATTGCAGAATAGAGCTGCTATTGGTTTTTTGCTTCTAGTGCACGGACATGGATGCGAAGACTTTGATGGAATGTGCTGTATGAACCTTTCTGATCACTCACAATCGGTTCATGTAAGTATTAAAGCTTTACAAGATAGTGTAGCAAAATGAAAAGTAGATGATAGTGCTGATTGGTTTAATAGTCTTTTTGGAGACTGGGGGATCACTGGATGGATCAAAAATTTAGTTAAGATGGGAATGTTTGTATTAGGAGTGCTGTTAATCATAGTGATATGCTTGCCTTGCTTGATTCAATGTATTCAGAGATTAATTAATAAATCAATAAAGCAAATAATGATCATTGAACAGAGAGGGAAAATTGACAGGAGCCGGAGAGCAACGAAAGCTGATAGCTGTGCAGATCTTCTACCCTTGGTGCTGTGAAAGCCATGGGACAGATAAAAACTCAAGGCAATAACAAGAAGCAGAGACTAAAGAAAGCCCAAGGCAAGAACAAGAGGCAAACACGGGACGAACAGGACGCCATGACCTGAGCCTGTGGCACAAAAGGATGATTAGCCAGGACACCTCTGTCGCAAGAGGCAATCTGCAAGGACTCCATAGTGTTGCTATGGGAATAGGGGCAGGGGGGTTTGAACCTATGGATTTGCCCAGGAGTAGTAAACTATAAAACACTGGTAACTTGTACAATAAACTGGCTTTGCTTGCTAACACCCAGCAGAGTCCGTGCCTCTTCAATCTCCACACCTCTTTAGCAGTTTTATCTGCTAATCAATTTCCTACATTAGTTGGCATATTTCCAAACTGATGAGCTTCACAATGCATGAGAGCCACTTTGGTTGGTAATTGAACACTTTCTGGTAATTGTCTAATAATGTCTCCATATTTGACAGGAGATCCTTGTGCTGGAAAGGAGCCCTCTTTCTTTTCCATGGGCATCTACTACTCCAAATGCATATTTAGAATCAGTCCATATGTTGACCTTCTTACCTTCAGAAAATTCTAGGGCTTGCCACAGAGTGATGAACTCAGCTTTTTGTGCAGAGGTGGTAACAGGTAACAGGTTGGCTTCAATTACCTCGGTTTGTGTCACTACTGCATACCCAGATTTCCGCTTTCCTTCACGCACAAAACTTCTCCCATCTGTGAACAGTTCCCAGTTTGAATCTTCTATTGGAGTATCCCTTAAACCTTCTCTGCTGGAGTAAACCTGCTCAATAGCTAGAACACAGTCATGTTGTAAGGCTTCTTGGCATTCTGATACAGATTCAAGGAACATAGCTGGATTCAAGATAGTAGTCATTTTCAGTTCCACATCATCCTGTTCCAACAGACAACTTGATATTTAAGCATTCGACTTGGGGATAACCAGTGACTCCTTTTGTTCTAAATCAGAGGAAAACCATGTGTGGAACATAAACAGTTATTTTCTGGCCCATGGTCAATGTCTGGGCTTCTTGTATTAAAAGGACAGTTGCTGCTACAGATCTAAGGCAGGTGGGCCATCCCTTACTTACATTGTCCAGTTGTTTGGAAAAATATCCCACAGCTCTTTTCCACGTCCCCAACCTCTGATCTAACACACCTAATGCAAGGTATAAGCTTTCATGCACAAACAGCTCAAAAGGCTTGGTCAAGCCAGGTAATCCCAATGCAGGGGCCGACAGAGCTCTCTTTAAGTCTCTGAAAGCCATATGGCGTTCTGAGTCCACTGTAATACCCCCTTAGGGTTTCTCAGGGACTCATAAAGGTTTTACTAACAGTCCATAATTAGGAATCCATAGCTGACACCAACCAGCCATTCCCAGAAATGTTCTTAACTCAGATACAGATCTTGGCTCCGGAGTTTGGCAAATCACCTCCTTCCTTTTGGTTCCAAGGCTTCATTATCCTCAGGATATGGTGAATCCCCGATATGTAACATGCTCTTTTGCAATTTGGCCCTTCTTCTTGGATACCCTGTAACCAGCTTGTTCCAAAAAGTTTAGCAAACTTATAGTCATTTCAATGCATCTGCCTTGAGTTCCTATAGCAATTAAAATATCATCTACATACAGCAGCAAAGTGATTTCTTTGTTCTCCTTTTTCCCGATCTCCAATTCTTTTGCCAATTGGTTCCTAAACAAAGTGGGGCTATTTTTCAACCCTCGAGGGAAAACAGTCCATGTTAATTGGGTTTTACGTCCCATTTGAAGGCAAACAAGGGTTGACTTTCAGTTTCAAGGGGTATGCAGAAGAAAGCATCCTTAAGATCCAAAGTGAACCATTCATCAGATTCCTTAACTGTAGTTAAAAGTGTCAGATTCCTTAATTGCAGTTAAAAGTGTATAAGGATTTGCTACCATGGAGTGTATGTCTTGCAGTATTTTATTAATAGCACTGAGATCTTGCACTGGCCTGTATTCATTAGTATGTGGCTTCTTTACTGGTAGGATAAGAGTATTATATTCTGACTCACATTCCCTTAGTAATCCATGTTGCACAAATGTAGCAATTAATTCTTCTAACCCTTTTCTAGCTTCTAATTTCAAGGGATATTGTTTCTGTCTTACCAGTCTGCCATTAGGTTTCAACTGCATTCTTACTGGTTCTGCTGCTTTTGATTTCCCTGGAATTCCAGCAGCCCACACCAATGGAGTGACAGCATTTTCCACCTCCTCTGGGATTCCCTCTGTTGCGTTTGGTTGCTGTAAGAACATAAAAACCTGGGCCTACATGGCTTTACTTTCTGGAATACATACTTGTATTTGTCCATTTTCAAATATTATTTGTGCATTTAATCTACTTAAAATATCTCTCCTTAACAAAGGCATTGGGCATTCAGGCATATATAGAAATTGATGTGCTAACCACTGTTTACCTATCTTGAATTTTAAAGGTTGGAAAACCAGCAGATTTTCACTCTCCCCAGTGACACCAATGGCATTTACAGTATCTTGGCTAAAAGCTCCTTTACATGTATCTAGAACAGAGTAAGTTGCCCCTGTATCCACCAGAAAATCTACCTGTTCATTCCCCTGCATCAGGGTAACCAGGGATTCAGCTGGGGATTACTCCCCTTGTTCCCTTTATGCTTCATCTAATGTTAAGAGCTTTGCAGCCTGATCAGGGGTGTGCCCATTTCTTCATGGGCAGTCACGTGTCCAATGACCTTCTTTTTTACATCTTGCACACTGATTTCTACCTAGAGGCTGACTATGAGAGCCACCCCTCTCTGGGTTCCCTTAATCCCTTATTCTGTATCCTCCCCCCCTGGACCTTCGGGCTCATTAAAGCTGCTATGAATTTCCTATCCCTGCTTTCCTTGACATTCTCTCAGTTATTATATACTTCCCAGGCAGTTTCCAATAATCTGTTTATGTTCCTAGAATCTTCCCCCTCCAGTGTCTGAAGTTTCTTTCTAATATATGGAGCCAACTGTGATGCCTTGAGAGGCCTCCTAGAAACAGAGACTAGACAGGAGTAAGGGAATAAAAGTAGGTATTTATTTGAAAGGCCTTCAAAGGTACCCCCTGGGGAGCCAGAGGCTATTGCCAAGATGGACCCCAAGATGGACAACAGGTCATGAGTTCTTCACTCTTTTATAGGTTTGGTTCATTTGCATATCAGGGTTAATTCTCCAATTAAAGCTTCAGTTTAATGATGTAATTCCCCTCCACTTGCCCCCCTCTCAAAGGCTTTTGGTTTATACCTTTTGGGCCTAGGAGGTGTCCTTGGAGAGCAGGCCTGGAGAGGCTTTATTATGTCTACTTAGCACGAGAGAGCAGAAATTAACAGGCTACAAGAAACTTCAGAGCTACACACTAAGCAGTACAGAATTTAAAAAATATAAAAGTTAAAACCTAAGAAATCATTTTCCCCCCCTTTAGAGGCCTGACAAGGCCTCTGTCTTGTCCAGGCTCTATTCTAAATATTCTAAATATCTTCTAATAATATGTGTCTAACAGCTGTATATATTTATAAACAAGAATTATAATTACAATCATTATAAACAATCTTTAATCCAGGGTCAGTTTGGTAACCATGAAATCAGGGTGTGGAAGATACATCGGATAACATTCAAAGCTGATTGTAAGATCTAAGTTAGTTCTGAAATTGTAAACAAATTTTGTTGATCTTTTCACTTCAGTTTACATGTCAATTTTTAGTTTTGTATCCAAATGAATGTCTTTGGGTACACTTTGGACTAGAATCATATGCAAAATTTGGTTCCAAACCTGAGTTAGGGTTACCAACTGTGTAGATAATAAGCAGAGGAAAAAATCATTTAAACTACATCATCTTCATTTGTATCAGTCTCTGTTTTCTCAGTTGTTTCAGGAGCAGAAGCCTTCTTAACTGTGGAGTAGTGAATCCAGGGTCCTTTGACAGCAACTTTGACTGCGGTGAGGATGGTCAGCAAAATCTGGAATGGTCCTCTCCACTTGGCCTGTAGAGGGTCACTGTCCCACCATTTAACATAGACCCAGTCTCCAGGCTGGAAGGGATGTGCAGGGTTGTCCAGTCCTATGGGGCTGGATAACACAATGTAATTCTGGAGCTTCTGCAAAGTAGAACCTAAAGCCATTAGATATTTCTATAAATTAAGTTTTCCCTTCATGTGAATTTCACCTGGAACATGTGGAATTTGATATGGCCTGCCATACAATATTTCATAAGGACTGATGTTATCCCTCCGCCTCGGTTGTATGCAGATCCTCAGTAAAGCTATAGGCAAGGCCCAAACCCACATCATGGATGCCTCTTGACAAATTTTGCTAATTTGTGCCTTAAGGGTCCCATTCATGAGTTCCACCTTACCGCTTGCTTGGGGTCTGTAAGGTGTGTGCAGATCCCAAGCAATTCCCAAAATCCGGCTAACTTCTTGAATCACATTTGCAACAAAATGTGGTCCCCTATCCAAGGACATACCCAAAGGAACCCCAAACCTTGGTATTATATGATTAAGCAAAA
>NW_008235789.1:258761-259231 GCF_000691975.1 Corvus brachyrhynchos | reverse complement strand
GTGTAAAAAGTTCAAAAGGCTTAGTCAAGTCTGGTAAGCCCAGTGTTGGAGCTGACATTAGAGAGTGTTTCAGCTGTTTAAATGCAGCACTTGTGCTTTCAGTCCAAATTATAATGCCATTTTCAGCTGCTTTTATTGCTCCATACAAGGGTTTCACCAACAACCCATAATTTGCTATCCACAAACAACACCAACCTACCATTCCCAGAAAGGCCTGCATCTCTCTCATGGTGTGTGGCTCTGGAAGTCGGCAGATGGCTTCTTTCCGTTCTTTGTGGAGCTGTCGGTGTCCACGGAAGATCTCATGTTCCAAGGAAACTACTGATTCCTTGGCGATCTGTGCTTTGTCTTTGGAAACTCTGTATCCACTCTGTCCCAAAAAGTTTAACAAGCTTACAGTGAATTGGATGCAGTCATCTCTGGTCTTAGCTGCAATCAAGATGTCATCAACATACTGAAGGATAACCCCT
>NW_008235789.1:258074-258714 GCF_000691975.1 Corvus brachyrhynchos | reverse complement strand
TTTCCAAATATTGTTGGGCTATTCTTGAAACCCTGGGGTAGGACTGTCCAAGTAAGTTGACTTTTCCTTCCTGTTTCGGGATTCTCCCACTCAAAAGCAAAAAGCTCCTGGCTGTTTTTATGCACAGGAATGCAGGAAAAGGCCTCTTTCAGGTCCACAACAGTAAACCACCCTAATTCATCTGTCAGTGTGGTCAAAAGGATGTAGGGGTTTGCTACTATTGGGTGTATGTCTTCTGTAATTCTGTTAATTACCTTTAAATTTTGCACTAATCGGTAACTCTTACCATCAGTTTTCTTTACCGAAAGAACTCGGCTCACTCTGATGACGTCATCAGGCGCGCGTCGTTGCTATGGAAACTCAAGGGCCTGAGAGTGGGAGGAACACTACTCCCTCTACGGGAGGTTCCCTCCCCGCCCTCTTGGTGGAAAGCCCTGCCTCCCGGCTTCACCTCTAAGGGAGGTGACGTGGGCTGTACGCACTGGCTGTCCCCTCCCCTCGGTCCCTCCCACCCAGGAATGACTGGAAGAAAGGTGGAGAGAGACAGGGGCGGCATGCAATCGAGAGCTGAGTAGGCCGCATGCGCTAAGCAGGGCTGTCACGGCCAGCTTCCTGGTGGCCAGGGCCACCCTCCCTCCTC
>NW_008235789.1:257292-257680 GCF_000691975.1 Corvus brachyrhynchos | reverse complement strand
TAAGAGAGAAAACTGGAGAAGGTAGAATTCGAACCCACAACCCCAGGGATTCAAACTGTGGCTGGTCATAGGTTTCAAGCCTCTAAGCTGCTGCACCACCTGGCTGAATGCCAAAAAGTGCTAGCTAGACAGAATCTAGCAACAAACCAACAAAGGGAAAATTAAATTCCCTGGAACTCTCACACGAGTTCCCTGACAAGCTCTCACGAGCTGACAAGCTAACTAAAAGGGGAAACACCAAATGAAACCCCCTCCGGACTCTTCCAAGTCCCTAAACAAACTGTAAGAGATCTCTTAACACCCAACACTGGTGCTAACAGAATACCACCTTTATTCAGTTACTCACGTACCTCTATGCTGGATCTGGAGAGTTTTCTGGGCTCTTGGG
>NW_008235789.1:250871-257139 GCF_000691975.1 Corvus brachyrhynchos | reverse complement strand
CCTCCTAGAAACAGAGACTGGACAGGAGTAAGGGAATAAAAGTAGGTATTTATTTGAAAGGCCTTCAAAGGTACCCCCTGGGGAGCCAGAGGCTATTGCTAAGATGGACCCCAAGATGGACGACAGGTCATGAGTTCTTCACTCTTTTATAGGTTTGGTTCATTTGCATATCAGGGTTAATTCTCCAATTAAAGCTTCAGTTTAATGATGTAATTTCCCCTCAGCTTACCCCCCCTTAGAGGCTCTTTGGTTTACACTTTTTGGGCCTAGGACAGTCTGGGCATCCTTGGAGAGCAGGCCCAGAGAGGCTTTGTTTTGTCTACCTAGCACGAGAGAGCAGAAATTAACAGGCTACAAGAAACTTCAGAGTTACACACTAAGCAGTACAGAATTTAAAAAATATAAAAGTTAAAACCTAAGGCATCAATTGTCCCATGAATAATGCTGCTAACTGTAATGCATCTCCTTCCTTTTCAGGGTCCAAGTTAGTGTACTTTCTGGCCACATCCATGAGTCACTGGTGAAAATCAGAAGGGGATTAATCTTTTCCTTGGACCACTTGATATAACTTTGACATATTTATAGCTTTTGGAATAGCATGTTTCATCCCAAATATAACTAATCTTTGATATCAAATAAATAATTCTCTTTGACCCAGGTTTTTAGGATCCCACCAGGGATCTGCAAGAGAGAAATGCCAATCCACCATTCTCTGCTGAACGTTCTGAGCACGCACTCTCTCAACCTCTTCCCTCGCTTTTGCTATTACTATAATTCTTTCACCCAGAGTTAGCAGTGTATCTGAAACTACCTCTATGTCGTTCCCATATGGATCCTGAGTCCTGACGATGGTTTCAAAGATTTTAGCCACTTTCTCAGGATCTTCCCTATATGTTCCTGTAGAGGGATTCCTTATGGAACAAGGGCATATGATACCCCTGGAAAGATTGGACAACCCAGGGTTGCTGAGAAAAAGCCCCTGAACAGGCCCCTGCGGGCCTGGAAAGCCCCGGGCTGCGGGCGGCCCGGAGAGTCCTTGGCAAGGTATACACTGGCCAGCTCCCCCGCTGATTAGAGGCCGTCTAGAGCCACTGGGCGTGAATCTTTGCAAAAGTAGATATAAGTTGGCATAGTTGAACAATAAAGGGAGAACAATGCTTAATCATATAGGTGTACGTGTTGTTTATCCGGCCAGCTCTCCGGACTCGGTCCCTCCCTAACATGTTCCTGCCAATTCTTTCCAAGATCTTAAATCTGTCACCAAGAAAAGTACCTTAACTGTAATCAGTCATTCTGCCCCCATTGCCTTCTGGAAAGGGGCTTGGATCACTCCCTTTTCCTCATTCCTTCTCTTTCCTCCTTTGTGTGTTCTCCCTGCCACCAGACTAAACCCTTCATTGTTTTCCAAACCCGAAATCCTTTCTTCCACTCCTCTGTCAGCTTTACCACTTGTTCTTCCTTCACCTGCAGCTGGAGGAAACTCCTCAGCTGCAGCCTCAGCTCCTCTCTCCCTCCTTCCAGTGCCTACCAACAGTTCAATGTCTTCCTCTGCACAACCATGCTTCATACATCACTTCCCAGTATTACACGACAAACAACCATGTTCAGGAGATTTCCACCTATTGTACTTCTCCAAAACTAACACCATAGAATCCTTCAGTTCCCTTGCTATCAAACCACACATCTTTCTCAAATCTTGACTGTTTCTCAATTCAAAGAACAGATCTACATAAGGCACTTCATTCCACCTCTCTTTTCTCTGGCAAAATTACATTAACTGTAAAACCTTATAATAATCCACACTACCATTAACAGGCCACTTCTCTTGATCATCTAATGGATACTCTGGCCACCAACGATTACAGTATTCTATTAACTGTTTCCAAGTTAAAGGGTTGCCTTTAAACTTCATCCAGTGTTGTAAAATACAACCTTAAGGTGAACATCTTGGTATTCCCCCTTCCCAGGTTTGTGAACACAAGCCTAATCCCATTATGATACCAAATCTCTAATTTGCTGACAACCACTTTAGTGTCAGATCCACAATTAATGCAAATCCAGACCTTGCAATTACTAAAAGATAACTGAAGATTAAACACACACACAATAATTAACACTAAAACAGTAAGTCTCGCTGTGCCAACACTAGAGAGCACTCTAAACACACAAGCCTAGCTTAGGAGATGCTTTGACAATTTATGTTCTAACATTCACAATAAACAAACATTTAATACACATCAAATACGTAAAAACACAATAAACAAACACTTGCATTTAACACTCTTACAGCAAATGCATTTTTCTTTTTTTTTTTTAATATATATATACATTACAGGCATCCCCAAGTCAGGCAGGCTCAAAAATACTATAACACATTCACGAAATAATTTACATTTCAGGCATTAACGCTTATCATAGGGTTTAATAGGTGCAGACCATCTGGCAAAACCCTCTACAAGGCAGCTCGTGTGCATGCAGCACTGTGTCCAGCTAATGTGTAGGCATGTAAGACTTGAACCCACATGTGCACCTCCTGATTCTCACTTATATAGTTTTCCAACTAAGCAGTAGGACTCAAACCCACACCCTTTGACACTCGCATAGTTTTATGCTGATATTTAATAGAAAATAGCCAATTATATCATCACTAGTGATTCCTTTTTATAACCCAAATATCATACTCCTTTTTTACAGTTGTATCACCACTTTTATAACCCAATTATATTATAGAGCTCAATTTCTGCAGTGATTTTCAGCCACAGCTTATGGTTAGGTGTAGGGTATGCCCAGCCACTGTCCTGGAGGGATGTCTGCTGAGATAAGGAGATGGAGCAATCTCCCAGCAGAACTCCCCTGGAAAGGCAACCACTTTTCTGTTACGGCGAGAAGAAGACAACCCCAGAATCCTCTGGGAGACCCTATGCAGATCCTTTGTAACCCATTGGCCTTTACCCTCTGACACCCACCCCCTGTATCCATAAGAGCTAGCCCCCTGCCCCTGCGAGGGCAGAGAGATGCCCGTCCCTGGCTTCCCTTTGCCGGGTACGGACCAATAAAGCTACCTCGTGCGGAACAGCTACACAGGCCTCTCGTCTCTCTCCCTGGTCTGGCCTAGAGGCTGCCCTGCAGAGCTGAGCTGAAATCATGAGCTGATAATCACTAAAGAGCTGACAGCTCCTGCGCGGGCCCTCTAGCTAGCAGCTGAGGGAAGACACCGGGCCTCGGGAAGACGATCTCTTTTGGGACCATCTCTCCGAACTGGTCACAGCTTCCTCGGTCAGAGCTACTGACCCCTCACCAGCTGCCATAGTTAGGTATACCTTTTATGCCCTCAGTAATGCTGTAATAAAATCCATGGGGCCTTGCCCTGAACTCACTAGATCAGGGGATCAGAGGATCTCCCTGAAAAACATTTGGTGCATGCTGAAGCCCCTCTCGATCCCATGAATCCGTGACACGTCAGAAGCAGTTGTCCCATCTGCATCACCAAAAACATTGGGATAAATTAAACTCTCTAACACTTTTTTTTTAGTATTAGGGAGTAGGCATTACTTTATTCTGGCCAAGGTGCATAGGGATGGTTCCACCTACATGCACATGACTTCCAAAACTTTTCACCTATCTATACATTTTTAGCAAAGAAATCATTGTTCAGTGGTTTTAAATTACATAATTATCTTCATTAATTAGTATTCTATCTTCTACTGGTTATTGATTTCTCGCTTCTCATGCTAATTAGTCCACATTTTTCACTCTTTTTATTATCTTTTTCCCAGACAGGGAGTGTCTAGCACATATTGAATTGTCTTTGTTAGTCTCTTCTTTATCTTCTGGTTACTTCAACATATCCTTGGAGGGCTATATATTCTGGATTCCAGGTGTTCAGACTTTAGCTCCCCCAAGCTTTGTTCATTGAAGCTTATCAGGGTTAGTTTAGCAAAACTTAAAGTTTCAGTGATCTAATAACGGCTCTCTAACAATAGCACTCTGTGAAAAAAGCTTAGCTATGTGCTGGCTAAAGTGGAAAATTACACTGCTTAAGACTAATACACTGATTATGATTAAAACAATTAATTCAAAAGTTAATTAAACAGTTAATTAGAAAAATTAATTAGGACGGTTATATAATTTCCAACAACCCCACCTGGAAGCATAGAGGCATTTAAGTTGGGCTCCCAATGAAACTAGCTGACTTTCTGTCAGGAGTGGCTGGAAGAATTAGAAAACTGCACAAGGAAGATAATCCCTACTTTCAAGTCTGTACTAGTTTGAAAACAAACCAATGGGAGGCACCAAGTCAGAATAACAATTTAATGGGGGAAATTAAAAAAAAGAAAAGAAAACAAATAAAAGAAAACACTGGTTCAAACTGACAGAGTCAAGATACAGCCTGAGTCCCTGTTAGGCAGGGTGGTGGTAGCAGTCTGGTAGAATGGTGGCTGCAGTCCTCTGAAGCAGTGATCCTGTAGAAAAAGGGTCTGCTCTTCCTCAGAAGGTCCAATGGTGGCTATGTAGCTCCTGTCCTCTGGAAATCCAGTGGAAAGGGTAGTCTCTGGTGTTCAGAGTCCCAGATTATATCCACGATGGGTTGGTTCCTCCCTCTGGGTGGAGCATCTCACAATGGGGTAATGAGTCATGAGGCCAAGTGTTGATTAGACTCATTAACAGAAGATAGTCCGGAGGGAGTTATCTCTGAGTCATGCGGCAGGACAATGATGGGCCATTAACAGAAAGATAGTCTGGGGGAGGAGGCAAGGAAACACTGCCCCACCTGGTTTCAACAGCTCATGAGGATGGTAATAGTTTAATGAAACAGAATTACTTCTCAGTGAATGCAGATTTAGTTAATCTAAGTCTAAATTAAATTTTTCTTCATTTCCTTTACCTTTAGCCTCTGAAACAACTGTTCTTTCAGCCCTAAAATTCTGCATTGTACAGAGATCAAGAAGGAATGACTCCAAGGATTGAACCTTAGCAGCATGCCCAACTGCTCCCAGAAGGCTGGGGTGTGATTGCTATATTTCAGTAATAACAACATATTGTATTACTGTCATTAGATCAGCTTTGTGGGGAGAATTTAACAGTGTGCTATGAGCACATCTGAATAAAGATAATTTTGCACAAAATTCATTATCAGTTTAGACATCCTTAGGGTCTGATCATCTTCAATTCTTTGCTTGCAGAATCAGGCACATGAAAATAATCAGCAACATAAAACTTTCTCAACTTTTAAGATTTTTTTTGCATATACTTGCAGTTTTTTAAACATGTATTTAAATTAAGTCCTTGGCATCCAGCTACCTGTGCAAACCAACACATGGAAGGTACCATGAAACATTTAGACCTGTCCATAAAAAAATATTCAAAATTAGTTGATTTGAATTCTTTTTCAACTATTTTCAAGTATTGATTTTTTGATCCTTCCTCAACAGTATTTAAATAAAACCAGACAGCTTTAATGCTGAAGATCTTAGGACTAGATTTGCAGAAGTACTTTGGGTCCTAAAGATGCCTAATTGGCAATTTTCTAAGTCTTTAGTGTAAATGAAGCTGCTACATCATTATGTGCCTAAGCCCTATTGTAAATCTTGGTTTTAGTGAGTAACAAAAATATGGGAATTTTCTCAGTTAAATTTAATTTACTTGATATATATTATTATTACTTGATATATATTATTCTCTCATGTAATTATTTCCTTAATTCCTGTCTACTTATTTTTCTTAAACAAGGGTTTGTACAGTTCTTTGCATCCCAGCAGATGATCAGGCTCAGGCAGTTCCTTTGCTTTCTCCTGATTGTTTTGCTATTCACAACACAATAGGATTATTGACCTATTTTTGGAAAAGAACAGGAACAGAAGAGTTGTAACACCAATCTGCCAGAACTTCCAGTGAAGTATCTCATTCAGGAAAGTTGCACGATGCAGAATACTCATGTTAGAGTTTAACTGCAGCTAATAAAAGTACTGAAACCCCATTCCACAAAGCACAAAATGGTATAATTTTCCTCACATTATCTGCCTGGTTTGCTTTTTGCAGTCTTTTCGGTAGGCCTGGTGTTTAAATACAGTGCTGGCACACGGTTACAAGCCTAGTATAGTGGGTTGAACCTGAGTTGATGGACAGTCTTTTAGACTAATGATGCTTCTTACAATTTACATATTTAAACTGCGCAGAAAGGCAGGAATTCCCTTTCTTTCCAGCTCGCCTGCCAGAAGGTGGGGGCCCTCAGAGCCTCTGGGCCCCCCCGGGCCCCCCCCGGCCGGTC
>NW_008235789.1:249115-250767 GCF_000691975.1 Corvus brachyrhynchos | reverse complement strand
TGGACTGCCACACAGCTAACCCCATCTGGCACAGCTTCTTGGGACCGGCGGGTCCCTCTCCTCTCCACGTGGAGCCAACGGGAGCCGGCGGAGCCTCCTGTCTGCAGCCAGCACACTTTGTGCCAAACTGAAGAAGACACCATGCAGCCAGCAGCACAAAGAGAGCGAGGCTTCCTCCACCGTAAAGCCTGAACAAGAACACTCTTCAACATGGTGGCTTCAGAGTCAGAGAGAAAGTGAGTCACGTGAGACGAAGCTGAACATGGTGACGGGAGAAAAGAGGGCAATGCTGCATTTCTCGCGCGTAGCTTAAAAAAACTTCTTGCATGCCGTGGTAAGAAACTGTAATATCCCAAACTGTTTGTCTCTTTAATCCATTTGAAGTAGATGGGGGGATGGAGAACTCACGTGTGGCCTGTGAAGATTGTGAGGAGGGCCTATGCCAGGCTATATAGAAGCAGTGAGAGGCTTTTAGGGACTTGTGGCGAAGAAAGCCTTTGTGTTCAGGCCAAAGTAACGCATCCTTAAAAAGATTAATAACCCCATGTGATGGCCCATGTTTTGCAGTGTAAAGGAACTGTGAGATTTTTCATGGGAGAGATGTTTTACACCACAGCAGATTGTTTCTTTCTGGGCAGGTCTGCTGTTGGTGGCAGTTTGGGAACCATGTGCAGCTGAAAAAAACCCTTTTTTCCTTAAGCATAAGAGAGAGACTTTTCAAGAACTGCAACACTGACTAAAATCCCATGTTCTGCTACCCTTTGTGCGAGTTGGGTAAAAGGTAAAAGGAAGAAAGGGCTGGAAAGGGGGGGGTGGTTTGCTTTAATTTCTTGTTATTTCTTTTTACATTAAATTCTATTAGTAATAAACTCTTTCTTTGTACCACAACTGTTTAAGTTTGAACCTGTTTTGCCTCGCAGCTCTCTAGTTTTCCTCAATATTTTCTTATTTTCCCCTTATGAAAATAACAGATTTCATGTGCTTGACGCTTAGCTGCGTCAAACCACAACAAGCCTACAGTCTAATTTACTATACACTTTATTTGCCATGTTAGTCTGTTGTACTTTCTTGTATAATAATATCCTAAATAACTCAAAATAATTAATTATGTACACTTTATAAGTTGACTGCATACATTTACAAATTGAAGGAGCCCTGGTACAGCTCTTGCTCTATTTTTTGTTGTGCTCACACCTGTTAGGGGTGGATATACTCTAAAATTTTGGCCTGTTTATGAGATGCCCAACATTTTAAAAGTGGCTGAGGTTACCTGCCCTGAGACAGTGTGAGAAATGAGACAACTCTTAGTTAAATAAAAAAATTAAAATAATTTATTGAAAACGGAAAAAAATGAAAAAAATTACAGAAATTAGAAAAATATAAAAATTTGGGATCCTATGGCTCAGTAGATGGTATGCCCCAGGAGCACAGGGATTTGAGATCTTCTGGCTGAGACAGCACTGTCAGGTAGAGAGAGAAAAAGAACTTGCAGTGCTGGGCTGACTTTAAAAAAATTACTAAAAGCCCTTTAAAAGGGGTAAGGCTTTGAATGCCCCAGCACCAATGTCTCCCACAGCTAGTCTAGAGAGAGCAAGAGGGGGAAAAGAGCGCCCGCCTCTCGGCTTCGCCCCTTTTTTAGTTTTTTTTCTTGC
>NW_008235789.1:243268-248820 GCF_000691975.1 Corvus brachyrhynchos | reverse complement strand
TTTTGTACCTGGGCTGATGGGTTAATTTTAACATTCAATTTAAAAATATTTAACTCAAAATTAATTAATTAAAGCACTTAATATGCAAAGACCAAGCACAAATAGGGATTTCATGTATGACAGACAGGAAGCAGAGCAAAGGGACAATCTTTTCAGATATCCTCACAATGTCAGAACACATACTTCTGTTTAGCTGCACACTTGCCATCAATCTCCATTTCTACAGCCATTTTGATATGCGGAAAAGACTCCACTACTGGAATAAGTAGTAAAGTAGGTATGTTTATTCCAGCACTGGGACGCATGGGGGATAGTTCCTCCAAAGTCATGCGTGCCGACAGCTGCATTCAGCTTGGTATATATTGGGTTACAAGTTCCATATTCATAAAGTTTCCCAATACGCGTATACATATTCATTACCTAGCCTCGCCTCATATTACAATGAGCCCAAAAGTCATTTACATCCGCGTTGCGCTTGTGCAGTGTCGTCTGGTGGTCGGGGGCAGGGGTCGCTGAGATGAAGTAAAGGGTCTTCCTGATTCTGAACTTTTCACCTTGCTTCCCTGCGCATGCTCTTTATGTTTCTGGCCCAAGTCCAAACTTCAAGTCTGGTTTAAGTTAGTTTTAGGTTCGAAAACAGGATCTTTGTTTAAGATTCCTTTCCTTTATCAATAGTCTTCTATCTTCTCATCCTGCTTTGGTAGGCACAATAAGTGTTGAGCAAGCTGTATGCATTGTTTTTAACAAACAACTTCTTAGCAAATCATTTAATCTCTGCATCCCCTTCTTCCCCTGATTCAATTTGAAATACGTGGGAGTGACTTTCTCAGGCAGTTTACTCCTTTCTCATTGCAAGGTGATTCTAGACCCTTAGAAAGCTCCCAGCTTTCAGATTTAGAGCATGAACTGTGACAGTAGTGGTAGGAGAGGAACTTATTGTTTAGGGTGAGATGGAGGTTGATTGGTTTAAAAAACCCAATCCACCCCAGCAAAAATTACACCCACCTTTTACCAGGTGAAGTTCTCACTGATAAGGGTACAATTTGTTGCAACAATGTGGGCAAAATATCCAATGATACAGAGGTCAAAAACAATGGGAAAATAGCATAGCCTTTTTAGGCATATCTTAGGTAGGATTTTAGGGAAAATAAATCTTAACAATCTAAAACTGCTGAAATGGTTTTGAATCTTTTAAAGAGCACTCTGTTTTGGCAGAGAGGACAAAGCAGGAATTAATTTTTATTCCTTACTAAGCACAGGGACATCTAAAACACTTCACAATTGGGATGCGGGTCAGTAACAGAATGCATCTTCCCAGGAGGAGGCAAAGCTGGTCTTTATTATGAAGTCAGTAGTTTTATGATCTTCTGCCTGGGGTCTGTCTCCAGGTTTTCAAAAACTTTGTTATCGCTTTATATATTTATAGCTCAGAAGACTAAGAACAATTGTATGAAGCAACTTATTTTTAAATAAAATCCTGGTTTATTATAATTCAAATTCCTCAAGCATGTTAAAGAGATTTTAGTTGGAGGGTGGGGCTTTTCTTGGAAGACAGAACTACAGCATTCTAAACCACTGCAACAGAATATAAGGCGACAATTCTCTTGCATCGTGCCTCTGCTGCTCCTCTTCAGGAAAGAAACGCACAATATTTCCAGGAAAATGATTAATGGAAGTAGCATATCAAGACTTTCTGCTTTTAGTAAGTTAAGTAAATTTTACATATAGCGTAACTCCTTTAGCTCATCCAGAGATTTGGCATGACAAATCTAAACTCTTCATAATTTAACCATGACACATTTGTCACCACAATGCAATCCATAGTTCTTAAGCAAGGTCAAGAACAGCCATAGCTTTTAAGGTGAAAGCCTGAAGGATTACACTAGCAGTTAATAAAATTAAGATGCTAAGATACATTTACGTTTCAAAGCTATATTTATTCCTAAGTTATTAAACATAAATTCCAATCACATCAAATAGGTGATAGATGAAAAGTAGTTCCAGTGAGGAAGATAGAAAAACTTCAGTTTTCCAACATTTTAAATTAATAAATGTACTAGCCGCCATTTTTGTGGCAAAATAAACTCTCTCCTGTAAGTGATAAGGGGTTTTATTCAGCTAAAACATGCAAAGAAAAAAAGTCTCAAAGTGAGAGGAGAAATACCATGAGTTCATATTGGACACAAGGGAATAAAATCCTTAGGATTTAATTCCTTTAATCCATTTTCTTGTCACAAACTTCTGTGGACCTCTTTGTGGCAATTCCAATTGCAACGCCATTGCTTTCAAACTGCAAATAAAAGACAGCATGATAAATGGGATGTCAAAAAAGGACTTCACACCCAGAACAGTAACAGCCGGTGATGAAAATGGCTTTTAGAAGCAGGGCCAGTAATGATCTATGAAGAAATCTGCAGCAAAAACCAAAGTGGTGGTGTCTCTTTAGATCTACAAATAATTATTACTTCAGGAGGGGAACGAGGGCAGAGACAAGATATATAAACCTTTGCATTTTGAAAGAAGAGATAAATAATAAATGCACAATTTAGATGCACTAAACATTTTCCCCCATTACAAGAGGCAGAGGTGGCTGAAGAGTGGTTTGTTGTTTATTTTTAATTCTGCTTCATGTATCTGGTGTGATGTACCAATTATTTGACTTTTTTCTTCTCTAAAAGAATAGCCAGGCATTAAAAAAAAAAAAAGAAATTAACTAAGCTGTTTCAGAAAACAGGTGCAATTCCTATCCTTCCAAGACCTACCAGAAGCAGTCTTGAAGCAACTATTTCTAGCTGGCTCAGTACCAGCAACTCCCTTTCATAAGAAAATAGCCTCAAAAATGTCTGTAAAAACATGCAACGATTTACTGTTTTACGGTGCCCCTGCTTAACTATTGCTGGGTACTTTATCCGCAGTTTCCCTGGTTAGCTAAATGCATTAATCTTACTTTATAAATTCCACATTCATCCTCCTGATCTCTTTTTGTGGCTGAAGGTGCCTGTGGATTTCCACCACTGCCTTCTCGACCTTGTTTTGTGGCTGTCATTTCCTGCGCAGCTTTCTTGGGCCATACATGCTTAATGAAAGGTGCGATAATGGGATAGATATACGGTTCCAGGAATTTCTTGTAGACCCAGAGGAGGACCGGAATGACAATGCAAGGAATGCACACCATAGCTTCTTCTTGTTCTGTGACAAAGCTGGTGAGGAAAAAAAACAAAAACAACTTAGGATGACTGTTTGTATGCCATGAGCTAAAAAAAAGTCTTTAAATAATGAAGAAAGATTTTAGTCAATATTCAAACATAAAACATTCTTAAATTATACACTAGCTGTTAATGTTTCAAAAATCCTGTGTGGTTCAATTTTATAAAGTTCTCAACAAGGGAAACATTCTTGATATTTTAACAAAAAAGGAGCTTGCTATTAATTCATTAGTCCTACAGCTGCAACTTTGAAAAACAAATTTAGAAAATAAAAGTGTTTGCTTAAACCACACAAAAATAGTTTGGGCAGCAAGCTGCAGATATTAATCCAGTTCTTACTATATTATAACAGCGGGTCCAAAAGGTTTGTTTTTCATATTCCCTTTTTATTTAAGGTGAAATTAAACAACAGGACTCAAATCTACCCAATGGCTGGCTACCACTGAAGGGCAGGTCAGTGGGAGGGGGGAAGAGAATCCCAGTCAGGATTTGAGAGAAGAAAATATGGGTTACTTCCTCCTGTGCAAGAAGAATCACTTGATCCCACACCAATCCCATACAATTGGCCAAACTATTAGAAAATTATTCCTTCCCTCTCTCCACAAACCAGGAGGAACTCTTCAAAAACAGGAACCTGAAGTCTGCGATGAAAAAAAGGGGAAAACCAAAGCACAGGGGCAGAAAGGTACAACTGGGAGAGGAAGCAGTTAAGTAGGATTAGAGCTGTCCCTCTGTCTTGGGGTGACTTTGTGATGTGCATCCCCTATTGCTGCCCCATGCCCAGGAATTAATTTTATGCCTTTCTATGCCTTTAAACTGAGCCTGAGAGGGGGGAGGAAAAAACTGAGCAAAACTTTTTCAAAGCAGGTTGCAGCTTTTTCAAGGTCACACAGAGATAGAGATTTTTTTTTTTTTTCCAACTGCAGCAGGAGAGCGAGAGGGAAGGGAAGCGTCCAGTTTGCTTTTCTTTCCAGCCAGCTTTCAGCAGTTTTTTTTCCCCAGCTCCTTTTCCTTCAGAGATTTGAACTTTTGTTTTCCTGGGACTTCATTTTTTCCCTTTTCTCTCTGCTGGACTGTTTCAACATCAGTATACATCGGGAGGACTTTCCACCAAGGCCTTGGCCCCAGAGGTGGGCCCACCACCCCGTCCCAGCTCCAAGGAGGGGGAGAGAGAGATCTATGGAAGGACTCTGAAATTTTCCCAGGTTTCTCTCAGCAGATCGAGAAGTTTTATGATTTAGCATCATTATCCCTTTTCCTGTGTGTCTGTTCAAGAAATAGTTTTTATCTCTTTCACTTTCCTTTGAGGAAAATTCATTTTTTCATGAACCTGGTGGGGGAGGGGTGGTTATAGCCTGCCTTCTCTCAGAGGATATATTTCTAGATTTGGCCAAACCGGCACACCCTCTCAGTGATGATGAGCAATATATATTGTATTATATTATATATATCGCTAATGGGCAATATATATGCTCTGCTGCACAGCAGAAACGTTGCCCTTCACATTCCTCCTTTTTAGGCTGCTCTCTGAATTCTTACATTAAGAAGCAAAACAAAAGCTTTCCAAGATGGAGAATGAAGAGGTAGATGTGCACACTTCATCTGGGATCAATTTCACTCTTTTTTTTGAGCTATCCTAAAGATTTTTAGCCCTGTGGAAGAACAAAATATCAGTTTTCAGTTGACTACTTCCAAGTGTAGCTTTGGCTGCTTCAAATATAGTTTTCCAGGATCTACTTTCTGAAGTCAGAGAGAAATCTTCAGTCAAGAGAACACAAATGAATTAATCCTTTAAAACCATTCAAAAAGATAATTCAGATACTCTCTGCCAGAACTTCCTAGATACAAAATTTCCAGCAATATCTTGTGGATTCATCCACCAGCTAAAGAACATGGCTGGAGGGAACACCCCAGGCTGGCCTTCTGAGCTAACTGTACGTGTCTCTGCAGCCAGTTTGTGTGAAGATTTCAGACCAAAAAATAAGTCGTAGCTCTGCCAGATGTAAAAGCAAGCCACTGGAAGTATAACACCCGTCCTAATAGAGTAAAATACCGTTCACAAGTTTCTTCTGTGATTTGGTGATGCTCTGTTCCTTGGTTAGTAAGAAAAAAAAAATAAGAAAAACGCAGCAGCGTTTCCCCCTCCCGCTGAAAGAAAGGCGGGAGCACAAAGATTTTTCCGAATCGGTGAAGTTCCACTCAAACACGCGTTGAAACACAAGAGCTCCACACCTTAGCATGGGCTATTACATTTCGGGGTTCACTCCGTCCGCTCCCGGTTAACGGAGCCGCTCCGGCCCCATAGAAGGGCAGCCCCCAGCCAGGCTAGAGGAGGCGCAGGCCACG
>NW_008235789.1:236531-243049 GCF_000691975.1 Corvus brachyrhynchos | reverse complement strand
CGCGCTCGGGCTGCAGCCACCATCAGGCAGCCCGAACGGGCCAGGACAGTGGGGTAAGGAAAGTGAACGCCTGCGCGTGTTCCCACGTTCCACGCTCCTGCGAGCGTGTTCTCGCTTTATATATGAATAATAGCGGTAAGTCAACAGCATCCCCAGCGTTGCAACAACAAGCATCCCGACTACTGTGCTCACTGCCTGTGGCTGTCCCACAGCAACACCCTACCGAAGCCAAAGCAGAGAAATGCACACAATAAATCTAAACTTTCTCATTTTATTTATGTACAGCTGTCAGAGCAGATTTAATCCCGAGCCATTAGCTTTTGCTTCTTCAGCTTCTTCTGGGATATCTGAAAAACAAACACAGAAATGAGAAAGTGGCAAAATGAGACAATACCTTCACAAAACATGTTACAAATAAATGTACAGTTATCTTTTGAAGGTACTGAGAACTGTTAGAAATTTGTTTACCTGTTTACAAAATGATCCACTGATCATACTTGCACATACATAAGTGTCCCTATAAGTACTACATTGCTTACAGGCTTGCAACTTAAATTTTATTGCAGCACATCCTGGTTTCACACACATGGACTGGGGAAGGGAAGAACAAACTCCCTGTACGATATAAACCCCTGAAAACCATTTTCGGAAGTTATCAATGTTGTGTTCACAATAAATATTGAGGTTGCTCAGAAAGAACTTATTGGTTTTTTTCATAGGTATTCCAAAGGTGTCCTAAGATAGTCATCACAGCAACCCTTCTGCCTGAAAAATGCCAAGTATGAACAATCAGCTTTCCTGCTGCTGACATTAAAGAGGACTTAAGGGTATGATGCTCTACCTTTTTCTTTTGAGCAACTTCCTCCTCTGGCTTGGGAACGATCTGCTCCTTCTCAGTGAGGATCATCTCAATGTGGCAGGGGGAGCTCATGTAGGGGTTGATCCTACCATGTGCTCTGTATGTGCGTCGGCGCATTTTGGGAGCCTTGTTAACCTGGATGTGCTCAATGACTAGAGAATCCACATCAAGACCCTAGCAGGGAGAGGAATAAAATTTGTGACTTGTTTTTTATCTTCAAATAAATAGTCTCCACAGCAAAAACATGAAACCCCCCCCCCCCCCCCAGACACATACCACTGCTGGCAAATAAAATAGCCGAACTTGGCAATGTCACAGAACTGAGCAAGTTCCAAAATCAGAAAAACAGAGACCACCCCTCTGCACATCACAATCAATTTAAAATTATGCTGATGGCTCAGAAAGAGACAATTATTATTTCACGGTTACTCCAAAGGTGTCCTAAGACAGTCACCACTGCCATCAAAATTACTAAATTAAGCACCGAGTATATTACAAAGATACAAACTGACCAAGAGTTCACATTTTGCTTTGTTTTGTAGTTTTTAGGAGACCTAAACACCACTTAAACAGTTGATAACCATGTGCAAACTATCCCCCTGTGAAAAATTATTACTCTCATTTTAACTTGAAAAACACACACAGCCTAATTCAAACAAAGAGTATACCAACACCTTGATACAATTCAGTTTCATTGACAAAGCAGTCATTACCTGGCCTTCCATGTCAGAAACACCCAGTTCAGGAGTGCTGACACACAGCACGACATGAACACTTTGCATTCAGTAATGCTGACACAGCCTACCTTGAGCTCAGCATTGCTCTCTGCATTTTTGAGCATGTGCAGCAAGAACTCCGCACTCTTCCTGGGCCAGCGTCCCTGCGTCCAGCCCCACTGCTTGGCCTGGAAGAAGACAACAATAATTCCATTTTTGTCCCAGTACAATACAATTTACCTTTCAGGCACCATTAACTTGCCATTACATCCTCTTCTATTAACATTGCATAACAAAACAAATAATTTTGATCAATTGCTTGACACTGCAAGTAGATGTAATGCTGTACCAGAATTAACTCTTCTCTCCCTCTTGAGCAACCTGGTCTAGTGGAAGGGGTTCCTGCCCATAGCAGGGGGTTGGAACTAGATGATCTTTAAGGTCCCTTCCAACCCAAAACATTCTATGATTCTATATTTTAATACAAAGTTATAATCAACAATGACAGACTATTCTCCATACCATCTCAAAATCATTTTTTCCTTTTAATCAGACACAGCATCCTTCCCACATTTTCATCTTGGACCTCACCTGGGCGCATCTACCAACTCCCCCGTTGTAGCGCCGGAAGGGAACGCATTGCTTCTTCAAGGTGACGTCCTTCAAGTACTTGGTGGCCTTGCGGATGTGCATGCCCTTGATGGCCTGGGCAGTCTCTCGAGTGTTCTAGCAATACAGAGCACAGTGAAGTTGTTAACACATCTGTACAAGTTACAATGTGAGCAAAACCACTCCTCTTTCCTGGATCCTATTCTTTTTGCTACAAACTCAATTTAAAGGAAGCACTCACACATTAAAAAGCCCCACACCTAAATTAAAGAATGAAGAATAATTAAGAACACTTTTTTTTTTGCTATCTACTTTTCTAACCTTTGGGATGACTGCCATTACTGAATTTGCAGCTCTAACACATATTTATTGTTTTTTACCTAATGCCTAGATCTTTCCAACCAACAAAATTAAAATTTGAGTATTTATGCTTTTCATAGCTCCTCCTTGGCCGCTAATCCAAAGAAGCAGGAGCCTGAAGGATAAATTCCTACTAAAATGTCAAATATGGCACCTCAGAGGAAGTGATGAGAACACAAGATAGAAACAATCTAAGTATCTCTGTAAGTGAATTATAAAGGGGAGAAAAGAAAGAAAAATTAAGGCTAAAGTATTAGTGCTTAAGACATACTAAATGCAGAAGTCAGAGAGTAACTATAATCCTACCTGATCATAGTAAAAAAGCAAATCAAGATAACAGAAATCTCTTTTCACATGAATTATGTACCACTGTGGAGCAGAAAAGCATCTGCTCAGCTTTGGTTTCATGGTTAACTTAAACGTGTCCTGGATTTACTGCCACACCTAAACCTTTTCCAGAGGGACCTATGCCCTCATGCCAAACACCGCATGCCTCCCCTGCCATACTTCTTGAGCAGCAACATAAGCAGGTGAATCCAATGTTCCTTCCAAACAACCAGAAAGGCAGAGTAAGACAAATGAAACAAATGTCACATTTCACTTAGCCCCATTCCTCCTGCTAAATTCACTGTAACCGTTTTCCTAGTGTATTTTGTTATCTGTATTAGAGAGAAAACTCTTTAGGACACGGTATCTTATTTTTGATCCTGTGGATGAAAACCATTACAAGCAGCTAAAGCAAACATAGGCCATAACCTACACTACCACCCTTAAGCAACCATGTAATGATACAGAATAAGAGACACTTTCTTCAAAAAATGCCCAACAAAAAAAAAACAAAACCAAACCAAAACCAAATGAAATTGCATTTCTTACTATGCACACACTGCCTACCTTGAAATGCACTCGCAGGTTGGATCCCCGTGACTTGCATGCTGCAGGAGAAAAAAAAAAGATGAACTTTTGGAATTACAATCTCAATGACTTTGGTCAAGTTCTACTCAAACATTCACAAAAACAACTCACATTTTGTGGGATTCTCTGGATCCAGAGAGTAGCGCACCATTTTTGGATCTCAGCTGCAAAAAAAGCAATTAAAAACCCCATATTAAAGCTTCTAACACTGATAAGCAGAACCGGGATTGTTCACCTTACTGCCGATAACTAACTACAGGAGCTGCTCAGAAATTACACTGTCTTTTCACAATTAAATCCAAAGGTGTCCTAAGAAAGTCATCACCACTGCCATAGCCTCTCCCTAGGGCCTGCTTCTACCTCACACCAGCCAGCTACCCCCAAGCTCGCGATCTCCAACCCCTACCCGTACTCTCCCGCGCCAGCCCTGCAAATACCAAGGGGCGAATACATTGAGGCGGACCGAGACCTCAAGCTCTCGCCCCCTCATCGCCTCTCCAGAGCGCCCTGAGCAGGATGGGGGCGGATTGAGACGGCTCACTGACGGCCTTAAGTCCTCACCTCCAGACAGCAGCAGGGAAGAGGAAATGTAGGAGGTGCCGGGAGCATCTAGAGCCACCCGCTCTCGCGAGAGTCCTGGCGCTGCGCCGTGCCGAGTGAAGGGAGTGGGAGGGACCGTCGGTAAAGGCGCGGCGACGGGAGGGGTGAGGGACCGGTCAGGATGGCACATCCCCATGTGCGAGCCCGAGGTGTGGAAGTAAAACGTGCGTGCCCATCAGCCAGCGTCCTCGTGTCTCTCCGCGGGACACACCGTCTGTCCACTCTCAGCTCAAGGCCACTGTTGTTTGCAGACCAGAAATCAGCCGAAACCAGACCCAGGAGCAAGGCCAAGGGCTGCAGCTAGATGGCAGCTCAGGATGAGAATAGAGAAGCACATCGTTTAACAGGTATCCAGGAGACGATACCGAACAGTCTATTCATGTTTATAAATCACAACTGGTATTTATTGCACCATTAAAAAAAAATAATTTAAATGACTTGTTAATGTAAAAAGTTGGGTGTTTTTTTTCCATTTTAGGCAGCGTTTGCAACTAGATCTGCTTGGGAAATCTGACAAAGCAGTGGTTCAATAAAACCAAAACGTTTCCTGAAAGTGGAACTCAGCTCCAGGAAAAGGCTCATAAAGAAAAGTTTGACAGAGTGGGAAGAAAAAGAGAAATTACTTCCCGAGCAGCCAGTAGTCTGGTGTCCAGGCACCTCCCTGGCACGAGAGTCTGGGTTTAACTCTGTGTTTAGAAATAAGCAGAGCAAGAACTTACTGCCTGTATAAATGCTCTGAGCAGGAGGCTATTTTTGAATCTCTTGTTTAGAGCTAAAAACTTCCATAGCTCTGAAGCTAGGACTTCACCCAGATGGGAAGAAGAAAATATTTGAACTATGACAAATATTTACATGGCTGAAAACTGTAGAGCTCTAATTGTGACTGCAGCTCTCTATTTACCTGCCTTAAAATGTACCTTTGCCTTTAAGGGAAAGCTTTCTAAAAATTACATGTACTGCCAGTGGAGGAAAAGGGCCTTTTCATGGGAAGCACCTTCACATGCAGCTTCTTGTTAGCAGCAGATCACAGAAACAACAAAGCATTCAGAGAAAGCTGGAAGAGAGGTGTGAAACATAAGTAGTTGACACATGGTGGGAATTATTACCTAGTCATTGTGTTCATCAATCAAGTCCAAAACAAATGGCACATTTTTTGTTACTTAATTCTGCTTCCCTGAAACATGGAACTGTTTACACTCAGCTGCTGAGGGCTTGCAGTGGTGGAAGTGTAAAGGTATGAGCTTCTGCTGATGGTGTCAGGAAATGAAATGCATGTTTTCAGCTTTGTTGGGAGGTTAACAACTGCTCTGAGGCAGCCTAGCACATATCTGGTGCTGAGATCAGGACTGAGGCAGCTGAGCATGTGCCCTTCTTGAGATTTACCCAGATTATTCCCCCAGTGCACCAACTGCCTTGGATATTTAGCTTGTATGAGCTGACTTGAACTTTTGGATCCTAAGCAGAAAATACAGGCATGTAAGTCCAAAATCATGTCCCTGAAAACTCCTGTGTAAGAGGCAGCCACCTCCTAATCCTACTGGAATGTCAATTCCATAGGCTGTGCTGTGCATGCCCAGGAAGACCTCAGTCTTTTAGCAGGCATTGAACACAAAGATCCAACACTGTTCAGACCTGAACTGTTCCTCTACTTTGTGTTCTTGAAGCTTCTGCCTGTAGCATCCTTCTGCAAAGGGCTCATCGCAAGGGTGATGCTGTCTTGATTTTTGTCTTTTTTCTTTTATATATTCTCTGTATTCTTTGCACATATATTTGTAGTTCTGTAGTCTATTACTGTAACCTAGCTTCAGTATTTACCTAGGCAGAAAGACAAAACAAATTCCAGGACCCCTATGCTATCTTGGTTCTCCTTAGAAACCAAGGCTGAGACCAGCTCTTTGAGACATATTTTTTATAAACAGGGTTTAGTCCTCATCTGAGGGGGGAGGATTTAGAAGGTGCTAGAGATGGGGGGCATGACTTCACCGAGTGTGCTTCTAATTGGGAACTCTTGTCAGATATGCTAATTTGCAAAATCTATAAAAATTGTACACGTTATGCGGGGTGTGAATCTTCGGTGTTTTCCACCTGACAAATTGTGCACCTAAGGATCCTGTCATAGGTTAGCAAGCTAAGTCTCGGAAGTGATGTTCTTCTTACAGCTTTCTCTATGACCTGACAGAACCTATCAGATGGCCAGTTTGAATATGGACAATTCTTTAAGCCACTTAAAATTGTGGCCACCTCTGTGATACACACTTAAGAATAGACAAACCCCCCCACAGCTCTCTCTCTCATTTCCAGTGCTGGGACAGGTGGCTGTGGGCCCCGTGTGGGGGCCAGTGGGCCCGGCCCAGGCCCTGCTCGGGCCAGGCCGAGCCGGGCCACGGCCATCCTGAAGCCATGGACCTGTTCCAGCCGTGGAACCCCCCCCACTGCCTTGCCGTGGGCAGCCGGAGGGG
>NW_008235789.1:230554-235816 GCF_000691975.1 Corvus brachyrhynchos | reverse complement strand
TTTCTTCCTTCTTTTAGGTCTGTTAATAAACTTCTTTATATTCTTTCAGGTTTTGTGCCTGCTTTGCGTTTCTCCTAATTCTTATCTCACAGAAGATAAACAGTAATGAGTATTTTGGGCCAAACCACTACAGATCCTTATATAAAGGTAACCCCTTTTTATCACCCTAACTGTGTCTGGCTCGTATTTCTAGAACCAGAGAAAAAGGCATCAAGGGCAGTAAAGGTTTCTACCATCTCCTGATGGTAGAAAGGGACAGTGCCCATCTTAACCCAACAGCATGGTGGCCACAGCACACTACCAGGACATGGGAGACCCACTTTCAATTTTGTTCTCTTGAGAGGTTTCAAAGCTTCTCCCAAACCACAAGGTGAGAGGCTATTCTATGGCAAAGATGTTCCCACCCTGCCTGCTGCAGGTTTTCTGCCAAGCAGCTCACAATGTGTCTGCTTCACATCTCTCCTCTGGATGTGCTCCTGGGGCTGGAAGGGGGGCTGCATCCCTTAACCTGCCCTGGAAGAGCCCAGCAGGCAGCAGGGAGTATACAGATACAGGATTGTTGTCTCACATTAAGTCCTTTTGTGGCTTTAGTTGTGAATAAACAAGTGGCCTTATCAGGCCTACTGGAATTGCCAAGCCAAATGTGATCCTAAGTGACAATCAACCACCATTCCTCCTGTCCAGAGAGGGAGGTGAGCTCCTAGACTGTTGCAGTTGAGACGGACGCGACACTCACGAATAATGCGCACCACCTCCGTCAGAAGGCAAAAGGACAGAAAAGACATTTTATTCTACAAAATCTCCATTTATATAGTCTCTTGGCACTCGTGCTGTGTCCTCATAGGCTTCTACATTCCTCTTAAAATTTATTGATGGGTTGCAACCACCACCCATAAGAAAACAAATCTAAGCTAAAAACATCATCCTCGGACAGCTGCATGTTTTCTCCTCTTGTTTTGGTTTCTTGCTTCTGTTGATGTTAAAGTGGGGAATCTTTTAATCTAGCCTTCTAATCAATAGCTGCTGAGACACCTTATTCCCAGGCAGGGCACTCATGTTCCTTCCCTCCATCCTTCTAACACACTCCAAACACTTGTCACACCACACTTGTCCGCTGTAGCTCTCTCCATAGCTCCTGCCAGCTGCTTATCCTTGGTGGAGTCCCACTACCCTTCTGCCCCATGGTGTCACTCATCAAGGGATGGAAGCAACCCAGGAGGAGAGGGGTGTAAGCCCTGTGGTTTGGAGCTATGGAGCTCTTCTGCACTGCTGGGATCAGCAAAGGCTCATGCTCCCACCACCCTTGGCCAGTTCAGAGCAGGAGAAGCTTCACCAGCACTAGTCCCTGCTCTCCAGCCTGCTTGGTCTCCCTGGGGTCTGCGACTTGTTTTTGGTGTCTTGGGGCGACTTGATGTTGTATTCCCTATCCCTGCACTATGCCCAGAAATTAGTATATATGCCTTTCTATGCTTTTAAACTGAGCCTGAGAGGGGAAAGAGAAAAGTGTACTGTTTCAAAGCAGTTTGTTTTCATGTTCTGAGAACACAGAGATAAAAACATGTCTGCTTCTGCAGAGCGAGGGTGGGGAAAGCACCCTGCTTTTGGCCAGTTTTTCAGCTCCTTTTTTTTCTCCAGAGAGAGATGGAGAGTTGAACTTTTGTTTTCCTGAGACTTCGTTTTTTCCTTTTTTCTCTCTGCTGGACTGTTTCACCATCAGAATACATCAGGAGGAATTTCCACCAAGGCCTTGGCCATGGAGGTGGGCCCACCACCCCATCCCAGCTCCAAGGAGGGGGAGAGAGAGATCTATGGAAGGACTCTGAAATTTTCCCAGGTTTCTCTCAGCAGAGCGAGGGGTTTTATTATTTAGCATCATTATCCTTTTCCTGTGTGTTTGTTAAATAAATAATTTTTATCTCTTTCACTTTCCTTCAAGGAAAATTTAGGTTTTTTTCCTGAACCTGGTGGGGGAGGGGTGGTTGTAACCTGCCTTCTCTCAGAGGATATATTTCTAAATTTGGCCAAACCGGCACAGAGGTATATGGTTAAGAGAGCAATAGCCTTAGCCATTCTTGCGAACCAAGTTATATAAACGAGTTTGTAATTAATTAAATAATCCCATTTTATCCTGGACTTGAATTCTGTGTCATTCTTCTCGCCGTCCCCGGTACAACAGTGACACTCTCTGTCCCTTGTAATGTATGTTCACCAGCCACCACAACCTTGGTGTCTCCATGTTGTTTTCCCTCACATGTTCTCACCTCATCTTCTTCTCTAGCTGGAATTAAAACTGCGCCCCCACTTTGTTTTGATTTTCTTCTTAAATATTGTCAGGAAAACTAATCCACAAACACCAGAGGTTTATGTCCAAAAAGGAGACAGAGTCCTGTTACTTTATTCGAATAAAGGGAGAGGCCATGGGCATTTCCCATGGGGTCTCTCAAATTGTTAGAGGACGCAGCCTCCTTTTTATCCTAATTTCCTGGCTGCATTTCCCTCTCTCTTTCCCCATTGGCTGAGGTACTTGAGAGGTACAGGCTTCCTGAATCGCCTAATACAGATCCCTTTTTAATGTAAACCCCCCTTTTTTTTCTTTTCCTATGGAATTTATGGTTCCCCTTTGCTTCTTTCATCTCTCAGTATCTAGCTTTACCTATCAGCAGACCCACAGTTTGTTTGTAAAGACAAATCTATCTCATTCCTTTCAATATGTTATTACAGAGGTGTTACAATCATCTCTAATTGGCCCAGTCTTGGCCAGCGCCATGTCCATCTTCAGTGCCATCAGAGATTGGCTCTGTTGGACGTGGTGGAAGCTTCTAGCAGCTTTTCACAGAAGCCACCTCTGTGGCGCCCCTGCTACCAAAAACCAGGCTGTGCAAAGCCAACACATGTAGGTTACGGGCGGGTTCGGTCGGGACGGAGACGGAGAGATCTCTATAGGCAGGTCTTGGGACACATGGGGTTTATTGTAAAAGGCTTGGGTATAAGAAGAAGTGATGAGAATAGAATGGAATGGAATGGAATCCTGGTTACAATACAATAAATCATCTTCTGTACTGAATATTCTAATTGTCACTAACCAATCTAATACAAGATACAAATCCTATAGCATTTACATACAGCCTATAAGAGTTCTTATATTACCATAGAGTGTTACATCTTAACTTCTAAAAACTACTCTTTGGACCCCTTCTGCTGAGCTAGTAGGGTCTGCTCTGACCCTTGGACCTGCTTGCAAGCAGAGGGTATTGTTCCATCAAGAGGGGATTACCTTCAGTCGGCCATACCATTGTTTTCTAGTTGTTCAGTAACTAAGACTTGGTATTTCAAAAGTGGCTTTCATTTCGATGTTGCCTGTAGTTTTCATATTCCCAAAATCTTTTGTCAGGCAATCATATTTATAAGGCTTTCCTGTTTCATCTTCCCCAACAAACACAGGCTATTAAAGGGCAAGTGAGTCTTGCTGACCACTCCCTGGCTCTCCGGTTCATGAATCATGTTATGGATGGGAATCATGGAGTCTTGGTTGGTTCAGTATTGCTGGCAATGCACCATTGCAGTGGCGATCGGTACCTGTTGTTCTTCAACCCACAGTGGTCTCACAGCAGAAGGGTCCTCTGAGAAACCAGACAAAGCATTAAACTGTCTTGTTTCTTCTGTCTCCACAGCAGCTATCCCAAAGGCTCAACAGTGCCCTTTTGGGTCTTTGAAATACCCGCTTCTGAGGTAATCTATGCCAAGGATACGCAGGGCCTCTGGACCAGTCACAATGGGGTGTTTTTGCCACTCCCCCTTGGTCAAGCTCACGTCAGCTTCCAGTACAGTCAGCTGTTGGGATCCGCCTGTCACCTCAGAAATGGAGATAGATTCTGTTCCTACATATCTTGATGGCATCAGGGTACATTGTGCACTGGTATCAGCTAAAGCCTTATACTCTTGTGGGCCATCAGATCTACACAGTCCAATATATCCAATTGTTCCTTTCCTCCACCTGGCTGGAGGCAGGGCCTTTCTAGTTCTGGTCATTGTACTTGTTTCTCCTTCCCTATAAGTATGACCTGGAGGCCCCTTCCAGAGGATCAGACATAACATCATCCCTTCTATTCTGCCTAGGGGCTTGCCCATGAGAGACCAGAGAGGCATTTATCCTTGACGAGTTTCCTGTGGTAGTTGCTCCTCCTTTCAACTCATGTACTCATGCTGCTAGGGCAGAGGTAGGTTTTCCATCCCATCTCCTCATGTCTTCTCCATGGTCACGCAGGTAAAACCACAGATTACCTCGTGGTGTGTACCCTCTCTCCCTGGCCAGGGGGGCACCTTCTCCTAATAGCAGGGGCTCTGGTCTCTACTGGTGAGACATGGATCATTCCCTCCCTAAGTTCCTGAGTTTCTGATGGCCTTCTTCAATTTTATCTTCCAATTTCTGGATATGCTTGGCCAGGTCTGTTTGCATGGCCAAGACGTGGGCCTTAAACGGGACAATAGTGTCTTCATATCTCCAGAGTGTGGTAATCAAAGTGCCCACTGTGTCTTCTCCCTTCTTCCATTGCTTCAGTGCTAGGTAGTGGGAATATATGCTTGGCCCAAGCCATACAAATTCCATCCACATCTGTGATGTACACCAGACAGTCTGGACTTTTAGGGAATTGTTTGTCATCCGAAAAAATTATCTCCATCACAGCTAGTTGTCTCAGGCACTGGATACCTTGCTCCATAGTGCTCTACTGGCCTTGCTGCACATAGAGGTCTTCCCTGCAAAGGTATCTTTCCCTCACACTTGACAGCAGTCACCTCCAGAGGCTGAGATTTTCTTGCTTCTTTCCAACCCCCTGGTCAATAACCACATCCCAGGACAGAGATCCTAGTTGTCTGGCTTCACTATCCTCTAGGTTCTTCTCTTGGGACGCAGCATCCCATAGTCGAAGCAGCCAGGTCAATATGGACTCAACTGTCCAGTGGGTGAACTGTTCACAGGTCACCCAGGGACAGGGATTGGGTGATTATCTCTGGGCCTGTCTTTTCAACTGTTTGCGAGGGTCCTGCCTCCCCCTTGTAACTCACTATGCAAACTGATTTGCTCTTGGATTTCCTCTTTTGAACAGGTGATGTCATTTTGGTTTTGTCTTGGGGTGACCTTATGATGTGTATCCCATATCTCTGCCTATGCCCAGAAATTAATTCCTGTGCCTTTCTATGCCTCTAAACTGAGCCTGAGAGGGGGAAGGAAAAAACTGAGCAAAACTTTTTCAAAGCAGTTTG
>NW_008235789.1:222519-230128 GCF_000691975.1 Corvus brachyrhynchos | reverse complement strand
ATGTATTTCTAAATTTGGCCAAACCGGAACAGGTTTTTTTCCTTTTTTCTTTTATATATCCTCTGTATCCTTTACACATATACCTGTAGCTTTGTAGCTTCATATTGTAGCTTGGTTTCAACATTTTCCTAGGCAGAAAGACAAAACAAATTCCAAGATCCCTATGCTATCTTGGTTCTCCTTAGAAACCAAGGCTGAAACCAGCTTTCTGAGACATACTTTTGTAAACAGGGCCTGGATCTCATCCTAAGGGGGGAAGAATCTAGAAGGTACTAGAACTGGGGGAATTACTTCACCAGGCGGGTTCCTAATTAGGGGATTCTTGTCAGATATGCTGTGAGAAACGAAGCCCACTCCTCTTTTTTTGGGGTTTTATAAATTTAATAAGGGACAATAGGGGACAAAGGTCACTTAAGGCAAAGGACAGTGCTGGGTGCTTAGCTCATAGCCAGAGGCACGCACACTTACACAAACTTCCCGGTTATATGCTTTAACATTATGCATATTAATGAACCACAATGCATATGCATAGTTTTTCTGTGAACTAATTTACTTTTTTTTTTTTAGAAGGGATTAACATAATCCCTCCCCCAACCCGCCTTTTAGAGCATGTGTATTACGATGTGAGAGTCTTCGGGGGTCTTCTCTGATGAAGGCTTGAGTTCTCCTTTACTCTGAACTTTTCAACTTTATCTTTGGAGCATGCACAGTTATGATGTTCCTAGGTCTTTCTGGGTCCAACCTGTTTGAATTCCTTTCTCAGTAGCACATCCTGCTGCTTCTCTTATCTTGTCTATTTTTGAGATTATCCACCTGGCTTTCCGTTTATTTAACCATTAAATGATTACTTAACCATATACTAGCTATTACATTGTATAAAAAGTTATAATTCAAATTATATAGGTATCTTATAACTCGAGCTATATAATCATCTTGTAACTTTAACCCTAGTTATAATGTTAACTAGTAAATATCTGCATAGCAAAGTTATTCTTAACATGCACATATTTTTTCCTAACATATTCCAATACATAATATTTCTTACATTTCACTACCCGTGAAAGCCAATGCTATAATAGCTGTTTATCACAATCCCTCCTCTTCTTTTTTTATTAAACCATTTGGCTTGAGCAATAATTGTTTTTAACCTTAGTAATATGCTCATGCCTTTCAAGAATCAGTTTAGCCTCTTCATAGGGGTCAAGATCCTTTGTTTTACTCTGTTTCTTTAACACCATTATTACCTTTGTGCCGATCCAGATGTAGCTAGTTTGGGGTCCATAGGCATTGCCACTATTGACATTCTTTGTACCACACTGGTGATTAGGTGAATGAAACAAGGAATCATACAAGGCAGAAATAATAAACCCGCTGTTGCATATAGGAGGAAAAAGCAAAGCTTTTTCCACCATTCTGTTCCCAATAAATTGTCCCACCAGCTGGCTTTTAGCATCGATTCCCATTTTTGAACTGGGACATGGGCTATTTTCCGGATATCCTTGGCTATATCCAGAATGGCATCTCCATTATCATCTATTTTCAGGCAACAATCAGATGTATTAAATTTCCCACACACACCCCCTTCTTCTGCTAATAGGTAGTCCAATGCCAATCTATTCTGATACACTGCAGCCTATTAATTTTCTCTGTTTCTGAATTTCAAGTTCTTTTACTCAGAGTTTGAATTAAGATGCAGGAGATCGAGAATTCTTGTTCGGACTTTGTTGTTTATTATATCTTATCTATAATACAGCTGCACAGTATGTGCCTCTTAGTTGGCAGGGTGGAAAATGGCCATGAGTCTTAACTTCCAAGGCTTTTTAAAGTCTAAATTAACCAATTATGAAATAACAAGTAATATGCTTTTAATTACAACCCAATTACTAACTTTTCATATCCCGCAGTGCAGGACTTCTGAACCAATACCATAACCCCTAGATTTGTGAAGAAGAAGGAGAAAGAAGAAGAGAGAAATCCACACCCCAAATCCTCCATATTGTAACCTATTATTACCTATATCCCCTAAACGTAATTTTCTACATTTCTACATATTCCACCCAGTGATATAACTTTTAATTACACAGCAATAACCTCAGTGTTATCACACAATTTAGGAAGCTCTTCCCAAGGTTTCGGGTCAAATACTGTGTGCATCTGAGGATCACTGCTTGTCAGCACTGAAAGGCTGAAATTCTCAGAAGCCAGGGTTCCAACAGCAGCCCTTGTTTGTTTTTGTTGGTTTGATATTAATTCCAGTGCTAAGGCAGTTTTATTCATTATTTTTTCCATGACTGCTTGGAGTCTTTGTAGATGCTGAGGAGGCTAGCAGAGAAAAATTCTCCACTTTTTACTGTCTCATGTGAAAGTCTCCATTCTCACGCAAGCTATCTGTCTGATGGTTTGCTAGTTGAAACTATCTGCACCTGCAGGCCGTTGTGAGAACATAGTGGAATTGTTTTTGATTCACTGAGAATAATACTTTGAAATGGGTGGTTATACCCCTCAGCCACTCACTTTGGTGGGTGGCTAGCCAAGGGGCCAATCATGTAATTTCCCCTTTGCGATCCATGCTATAAAAAGATGGGGTTTTGGCATTAAAGGGTCGGCTTCGATCATCTTGTCTGACCTGAAGTTATGTCATTTTTTGCCATCCCCGCATGCAACAGCGACAAGTTTTATGATAATGTTTAGCATATAAATTGGGGTTTGATATCCCTAACTCCTGTCCTGAGCCCAGGTGGCTGGCCCATATGTTTCAAGTATCCGTTCAGGGGGTCATTCTTCATTTCCCCACTTTTGAGATCCTCCAATTACTGCCCTTGTTTTTCGTTTTAAGGCCTCATAAACTGGTACCCCTAAATCATCCCTGTTCGGTCCTGGTAAAAGAAAGAATCCTGGTTGTATAATTCCCAGAGTACAACTCCCTTTCCACTGGGGGGGAGTTTTGGGTAAGCTCTTTTCCCACATATCCAAAATAGGCCATCTGGTGCTTTCCAATAGTCAGTACCCTGTTGATTTATATTTTTCCAAAATTTGGATATCTCTGGAATATTAAAACAGGGATTTTTGCCTGCATCTTCACACAAGAAAAGTTCAACTTTGGTATTATATTTGCAACTCTTCCCCTTAAGTTTTTTGCGGACCCAATACTGCATTGGTTCTTCAGGAATCCACCATGTAGAAGTCTCATTGCTAGCTTTATATCTTTTACAGGGGGTATTTCTTACTCTTTTAAGAAAATTTTTCCCAGTTCGCCAGAGGCACTCTTCTTCTATTACTGTTGAACTTAAAATCCATCCTTCTTGCCGGTTTTCCCCTTTTATATTTTTTCTGTTCCATTTAAGGAGTTCAACAGGGCCTAGGCTACTGCCTTTCCATGGCCCTTCTTCTGTCATTAAGGCCCCTCCACAAACCCAGCAGTTAGTTACATTTAGTTCTTTATTCTTTCTCCCAGATCTACAAATAGGTTTTTCCCTAATCTAGAGGTTTCAATCTCCTTTTCTAATTGTTGCTTGCTTTTTGTGTATAAATCTTCATGTGGGGTTGACCTGGGGTTAGGTTGTGGTGTTTGTTTTGTCACTTCATTTACTATTTGTTCTTTTACCAGATCGTGGACCTGGATTCCACCCCCTAGGGCAAATGTAAAGCAAATCCATCTTTCTCCTTTTGGACACTCACTTCCCATAATCCTTTGACCATCTAATCCTAAATTTTCTGCAACCCAATATGTTTGCCCGTCTTGCGTGCAAGTTTCTAATTTGGATGGGTCATAACAGTAACTGTCCATATGAGTGTGAGCAGTGAAAAAGGAACCTTGAGTGTTACTGAAGTAAAGCGATTTATAGCATTTGTGACATGAATTTTCTTGAGCTCCAAAAGGGAAGAGACGAAAAAGGAGTAACAGAGGTCTGGTATGACTTATATCCCCACCTCCCATGCCTATGGGGTTGCTACCCATAGCAGGTGCCTATAATCTTCTTGGTGGCGAGTACAGCAGCCAACCCGGTCTTGCCCTCTATTTCCCTATCGCTCTAAGTAAATCACTTTTGGCACTTCAGTATTGGGGTTTTTCACTCTTCAACAGGCACTAGTAGTCCCCATCCACAAAGCAGGTTATTTTCTCTTATCCAATTTCCAGGCAAACCTCTGCTTACATTTGGATATTGTGGATTCCCACTGCTCTTCAGGGACTTCCCACTCACTTGGTATCAATAATTCCTAACCACAGATTAAACTAACTATTTCTACTTCTAATAACAGCTGTCTGTTCAAAACTGGTAGGTCACTTGTGCGACGTCATACAATGCAGGTGCCTTTTATGAGAGCTACAATACCATTTTCGTTTACAATCTGTACATTTACATATAACCCAGCTAGCATGTCTTGTATTGGAGTGTATAAGGCACGGTATATGCATTGGTACAGGAGGTGGCTGTAATTCGACCCTTAGGTCAGGATATAAGCGATTTTCTTCTTTATACAAATCACAAACTATAGCCAATATTTTCTGGGTTTGAGATCTATATAAACCAGATCGTCCTGTTTGGAGGGGAATTATTCCTCCCCAGGGAGGGTATCTGAGTTTCCTTAGAGTTTCTCCAGTGGGTACTTGAAACCACTCATATAAGCTTCTCCTTACTTCCCAGTTGTCTGTTATCCTTGGGGGATTATTTGGGTCATCCCAGTTCATTACCACCCAATCCCCGCTTAAGAGTCAATTTCATATCACCAGGCATCTATGTTATGGTCCACTCCTTAGGTTCTTCCACAGGTCCTTTGATCTGGCTGGTGTGGATCCACCCTCTTTCTTTGGTCCAGATTGCTGCTTCAGCCGTCAGCAGTACCTGAAAAGGACCTTCCCATTGTGGAGTTAAAGATTGTTCTTTCCATGTTTTAACCAATACCCATTCCCCAGGTGTGTGGAATACTCACAGCTTTTTACCGGCTAGCGCTTGTAGTTCAATGCCTTAGAAAGCCTCGAGCAGCCTAGAGAGGTAGCACGGTCAATCTAGCATTTCAGTAGCTCTGAAAGTGGCAAATGGTAGCTGCAAAGCTGATACCACCAGTAGAAGCAAAGAGGGAGAAATATAGCTCTCAGCTTAAGCTATAGTCCTGCTTTCAATAAGAGACAGAGACACACAGATGTTCGCAGAAGGAATGCAAAGCCAAAGAGAGCGGGCCCCCTCTTGGGTCCTTCTTTTATTCGGAAAAGGGGAAAGGGGAGAACTGGGGGTGGACCCGGGGTGACTGGCCAATCAGACACTGCTAAAGAGTTTGAGTTACATTTGGTTTTGCCCGTGCTTGGAACAAAGGAGTTCAGAGCACATGTCAGGGACAAGTCCTGGCTTGTTTGACCAGGGAGGGGGAAGGGCAGCTCAGAGAAGGCAGCAACACAGGGTGGATATTATGGATTTTAAAATCTAAAGGTGTGGTTTGAGGGATTATTCCTTTCAATCTCAAATTTTCTAAAGTCTGTGCAGTTATGGGGACATATTTTTTAACTCTTGCTTCCCCTTCCTTGTAAGTGGCAGTTTCCTGATGGGAGCTCAAAAAATGCAATCCGAACATCATTTCATAGGACGACTCTCCTGTATCTTATCTGGGTTGTGTCCGGACCCTCGGTAATGCTAAAGGCAAACACTTTATCCATGACATCTGGGTTTCAATCATCAGTTTGGTTAAGGTCTTTTTCAGAGTTTGATTCATTCTCTCTACCCGGCCCGAACTCTGTGGGTGCCACGGGGTATGTAACTCCCATTCTATTCCCAGGGCCTGAGTAATTTGCTGTAATACCTTTGATGTAAAGTGTGTTTCCCTGTCTGGATCTATTTTGTTACCATTCCATAACCTATGAATGATTTGTTCCAAAAGGGTTTTCAATACTATGTTTGCTGTGGCTCTAACAGCTGGAATCACGTCTACCCAATGAGTCAAGTGATCTACTATTACTAATAGAAACTTCCATCTCTGTACTTGAGGAAGTTCGGTAAAGTCCACTTGGATGCTTTGGAATGGTCGCACGGCTAACTCCCAACCTCCTGATGGTGTTTTTCTCATAACCTTTTTATTTACTTTTTGGCAACTCATATATCTCTCAGTTACTAGCTTTGCTAGTCCAAAAACCCCAATGCACCCATAATTCCTTAAAAAGTGATCACACAAAGCCTGGGTACCCTAATGAGTCTTTTGGTGCATATCTTCTAATATTTTTTTAGACAGGGGCTTATTGAGTAGTTGTCTCCCATCAGGGAGTTTCCATTTTCCAGATTGATCCTGCTCTCCCCCTATCTTACTTAATTCTTTCTCTTCTGCTGTAATAAATTTTGGAATTTCCCATTCTCCCTGGCTTTGAGTCAAAATCAGCATAACTTTTTCACTCCCATTTTCTGCTGCATCTCTAGCTTCTTGGTCTGCCAAATTATTCCCTCTTATCTCTGGGGTCATCCCTTTTTGGTATCTGTTGGGGTTTTAGGAGTTCTCCTTTTGTTTTTCTTTTTCTATTAAAGAATTTTCCCTAAATGTGTTGCCAGGAGACAAAAAGACCTGGCCACAGGTAGAGGGGTCCAACTGGCTACTTTCTTTCACCTGGGGTTTTCTCATGTAGGGCAGGGATGCCATGAGATCTGAACTGGGAAAAAGGGGTTGTATTACAGCTGGTGAGGGGTCAGTAGCTCTGACCGAGGAAGAGGTGACCGGTCCAGAGAGATGGTCCCAAAAGGAATCGCCTTCCCGAAGCCTGGTATCTTCCCATAGCTGCTAGCTAGGAGGGCCCGTGCAGAAGCTGTCAGCTCTTTAGTGATTATCAGCTCGTGATTTCAGCTCAGCTCTGCAGGGCAGCCTCCAGGCCAGACCAGAGAGAGACGAGAGGCTCATGTAGCTGGTTCCGCACGAAGTAGCTTTATTGTTGGTCCGTACTCCTGGTCCGTACTCCGGCGAAGGGGAAGCTAGGGACGAGGCCTCTCCAGGGACGAGCCCTCTCCCTCGCAGGGGCAGAGGGCTAGCTTTTATAGGGATACAGGGGGTGGGTGTCAGAAGGTAAAGGCCAATGGGTTACAAAAGATCTGCATAGGGTCTCCCAGAGGATTCTGGGTCTATCTTTTCCTCACCATAACTGAAGAGTAGCTCCCTTTCCAGAGAGTCCTGCTGGGAGATTGCTCCATCTCCTTATCTCAGCAGACATCCCTCCAGGGCAGTGGCTGGGCATACCCTACAGGGTTGGGTACAGCCCCTAGGGCTCTTGTTCTCCCGGTGTTCGGAGGGAAAAAAAGGATGCCATCATTGTGGAGAGAATTCATCATTGCTGCAGGTTTCTGCCTTCCGCTACCTTCCTTTTACCGTGTGTGGCGCTTGCTCGCTGGCGCAGCCATTACAATGGGACCCTAACACCCTACCTCACTAAAAGAGGGACCTTTTCACCATCTGCTCAGGTTCCTCAGCGAAAACCCCGGGATCCCAAGCCTGCCTTTCCCTGCCCTGCTGGGAGCCGGGCCACAGCTGCCCTGCCCCCACCGTTCCTTTGCTGTTGCTTTGAGCCTTTGCTGTTCTGTAGCTCCACATGCCCTGCCTGCCGGGACGTCCCGGGGTTCCTGCTGCAGCTCCCGAGTCTGAT
>NW_008235789.1:221761-222481 GCF_000691975.1 Corvus brachyrhynchos | reverse complement strand
CCTGCGATTCCAGCTTGCTGCTTCCAAGGGTCCTGCTGGGGCACTGGGATCAGCTGCCCCTGTGGGTTTGTGAAGCTTTTCTTCCATCCCTCAGCCAAGCCACCATTACCGCGTGCTCCCCAAGCTTGCTCCAGAGCGCCCCCTGCAGCTGCGGGGAAACCATCGCACCTGACCTACTCACTGGGAGTCACCAGCGCCCCTGCCAGCTGTGACCGTAACTGCACCAAAGGGGAAAGGGCCTGACAGCTGAGAAGGATGGCACTGGATTACTGGTTCTGTTTGTTGTTACTGCCATAGTTATTGTTGCTTGTTTGCCTTGTCATACATATATATATATAACATAGTAAAGAACTGTTATTCCTATTCCTCATATCTTTGCCTGAAAGCCCCCTAATTTCAAAATTATAACAATTCGGAGGGAAGGGGGTTACATGTTGCAGTGAGCCATGGCCAAAGCCAGGGTCAGCTGGATCAAGTGGACCCAAAGTTCCATTGGTTGGATGCTGCCCCAGCCCAAGAGCCCTGAGCATTCATAAGGCTGTGAAAAATACATAAATCCATGCCTTATCATTGGCCGCAGCCCTGCCTTCCCCATATTTCTCATATCTGGCCTCTTTTCCAGAGAGATCTAGGTTCTTCAGCAGCTAATTGGTCTCTGTTACTCCTCCCCCGCCTACCCCTTCCCCCATTTGTTGTAATTCCTTCCCCCTGCCTCTGTAA
>NW_008235789.1:216813-220470 GCF_000691975.1 Corvus brachyrhynchos | reverse complement strand
GAAAGCTGTAAGTTGAGGGAAGGGACTTTCACATGCAAGCAGAGAACCAACCCAGGCGGCTGTCTTGCTGTGACACTGAAGCCATGAGAGAACTGTTTCTTGTGGAGATGTCTCCACAGCATGACTTAGGGAGACTCCTCTCCCTAAGTGGACTGAACAAGGTTATTATAGAAGTGGTAAACTCACTGAAAATCTCAAGGGTTGTCTTTTTACGTTGTCAGTGGGAGAAGGGAGAAAGGTGGTGGGAGGAGAAGTGTTCTGAAGGTTTAGTCTGACTTTTTTTCTTTCTTTTAGGTCTGTAAATAAACTTCTTTATATTCTTTTAAGTTTTGTGCCTGCTTTGCTTTCTCCTAATTCTTATCTCACAGAAGGTAAATAAGTAAGTAACGAGTATTTTGGACCAAACCACTACACATGCCATACAGCTATGCTCTCGGGCAATTTTAGTGCTTCTAAAACCTCTAAAACAAGTCCCTCATGAATCAACCCTTTGCCTTTTGAATTCAACAACCCTCTTTCTTCCCAAATTTTTCTAAAAGTGTGCACTACTCCAATTGCATATTTTGAGTCAGTATATGTAGTTCCTTTTTTATATGCTAAATTCTCCAGTGCTCTTTTTAGAGCGTATAATTCACAAGATTGAGCAGACCAACTAGAAGGTAATTTCCCTTTTTCAATGGTTTGCATACTCTCCCTTTCAACTAAAGCATATCCTGACATTCTTTTCCCTTGTATATATCTAGATGAAACATCCACGTATACTTTCTCCCCTTCTGGGAGGGCCTGTTCTGCTAAATCTCCTCAGAGTTTCGTTTGATATTGGTTAACTTCTAAACAATTGTGTGTTAAATCACTCTGGTTTCCCATATAAAAATTGAGCTGGATTTAAAGTCTTGTCTACCTTCAGTGTTAAATCTTCACTGTTTATCAAAATGGCTTCATATTTTAACATCCTCGAATCAGTTAACCTTTTTTCAGCTTTTTGATTCAGCACATTTCGAACTGCATGAGGTGTGTATACAATTAGTTTACCTCCAAAAGTAAGTTTACGGCTCTCTTCCACTAGGATAGCGATGGCTGCTATGGCTTGAATACATACTGGCCAACCACAGCTCACTGGATCCAATAATTTAGATAAATAAGCTACAGGTTTTTTTACCCCTCCCCATTCTTGAACTAAAACCCCATGAGCTACTCAATCTTCTACATTCACATACAGGAAAAAGGGTTTTTCTTCTGATGGTAAACTTAATACTGGTACTGAGGTCAATTTAAGCTTTAACTCCTCTAGTTGATTGTTATCTTCTTTGGTCCACTTTACCTTGTCTCCTTCTATCAATTTCTCATATAAGAGTTTTACTGCTTGAGTATATCCTTCAATCCACAGCCAACAATAGCCTAGTAGACCGAGCTTTCTGTGCTCTATGCTGTACCTGGGTCACGCTAGTGGCTCTGTTCCTCTGATAAGACTTAATAAACAGCTATCTGGAAGCATTGAAAATCAAGGAAAAGTCTCGGTTTATCTTTGAAACTCCTTGCAAGGACTTTTAGAAAATTCTCTCCCATCAGGAGGGATTTGATTTATGGCACAGTTCAGTGTCACACATTCACATACAGGAAAAAGGGTTTTTCTACTGATGGTAAACCTAATACTGGTACTGAGATCAATTTAAGCTTTAACTCCTCTAGTTTACTGTTATCTTCTTTGGTCCACTTTACCTTGTCTCCCTCTATCAATTTCTCATATAAGAATTTTACTGCTTGAGTATATCCTTCAATCCACAGCCGACAATAGCCTAGTAGACCGAGCAATTTTCTAACTTGCCTTTTTGAAGAAGGAGGGGGAAGGGATAAGATCCCAGTGATCCTTTCAGGATTTAATTTCTGACTACCCTTGCTTATTAAATGACAAAGATACTTCACTTCTGATTCCACAAATTGTAATTTCTTCTTTGACACCCTCAATCCTTTGCTCCCAAGAAAATTCAAAAGTGTTATGGTAGCCTCTCTAACTTCGGTTTCTCCCGATATTAAAAGGTCATCTACATACTGAGTAATTCTTATCCTAGGGGATTTAGGGAAGGTCTGCAATATTTCCTCTAAGGCTTGCCCAAATAAATTTGGAGACTGTTCCGGTTTGGCCAAATCTAGAAATATATCCTCTGAGAGAAGACAGGCTACAACCACCCCTCCCCCACCATGTTCGGGAAAAAATAAATTTTCCTCGAAGGAAAGTGAAAGAGATAAAAACTATTTATTTAACAAACACACAGGAAAAGGGATAATGATGCTAAATTAATAAAACCTCTTGCTCTGCTGAGAGAAACCTGGGAAAATTTCAGAGTCCTTCCATAGATCTCTCTCTCCCCCTCCTTGGAGCTGGGACGGGGTGGTGGGCCCACCTCTGGGGCCAAGGCCTTGGTGGAAAGTCCTCCCGATGTATACTGATGTTGAAACAGTCCAGCAGAGAGAAAAGGAAAAAAACGAAGTCCCAGGAAAACAAAAGTTCAACTCTCCAGAGGAAAAGGAGCTGGGGAAAAAAAACCCACTGGGTATCAAGTCTTAGTCCTTTTGTTAACCTCCCTTAAGTCCCGGACTAATCTATAAGTCCCATCTGGCTTCTTTACTGGGAGAATAAGGGTATTATGAGGAGACATACAAGGTTCTAATGTCCCCTCCTTTATCAATTCTTTGATTACTGGCTTTAAGCCCTCTCTTCCTTCTAATGATATGGGGTACTGACGTACACGTATAGGACATTCTTCCTTTTCAATTGTTATTTTTATGGGGTCAATATCCAATCCTCCCCTATTCCCCTCTCCAGCCCAAACTTCTTGGTTAATTCTTTCCTCATCTTCTTGGTGGAGCTGTAGCACTTTGGCTGTCATTTTTCCTTCTTCAGGTATAACCCCTATTCCTAATTGTATCTGCATGTCTCTCCCTAATAACTTACAACCTACTCCAGCAACTAATAAAACATCTCACATCCCTATTCTAGTTTCCCCTTAGATTACAGGAGCCTTAAAACCTTCTCACTTTGCTCCCATTACTTTTATTGTGTCATTACTTGCATTACACCCCTTTGGAATAGTAACCACACAAGTTCTTTCTGCCCCAGTATCAACTATAAATTCTAATGCCTCCTCCTGGGGCCCTACTTTTAACATTATCAACGGCTCTGAATTATATTTATCCCCCAAGAGGTAGAGCCCCTTACACCCCTAGTCCTGTATTCTGTCCTGTTGTACTTCTTTACACACCTCCAGGTCTCTATTCCACTTTGGGCATTCCCTCTTAAAATGGCCCTCCCTTCCACAATAAAAGAAGGCACTGTTTGAAACATCCTGGCTATAATTCGGGTTTCGGTCTCTTGCTCCCATTAGCGGTCTGCTCCTCCCTCTTCCCCTGTTACTTGGGTGTCTTGGTTTGAAAGACAGGTGTCTGCTAAGGAAGGCAGAAGCCTCCCTTGGAATGGCAGATGTAACCCCTTTCCCTCTGAGTTATTATAATTTTGAAATCAAGGGCTTTTAGGTAAAGATGTGGGAAATAGGAATAACAGTTCTTTACTATTATATATATAACCAGTCAAACAAACAACAATAACTATGGCAGTAACAGCAAACAATCACAAACCCAGTCCCAGCCTTCTCGGCTGTC
>NW_008235789.1:213979-216248 GCF_000691975.1 Corvus brachyrhynchos | reverse complement strand
CTCCAAGAGGGGCAGGGAAGGCGAGCTTGGGATCCCGGTGTTTTCTCCAGCAGAAAGAAAAGCGGCCGTAGGAAAAGCAGCTTCCTCTCTCTCTGGACTCCGAGACCCAACTGACCCCACACCCAGGTGAAACAAAAGAGTAGCCAGGAGCACCCCACTGCTAGTGGGTAGCTCTTTGTTTTCCTTAAGTCCCCAGTGATTTGTCGTCTTAGTAACAGTATGGGGGAAAATTCCTTTAACAGAAAAAAAACTAGAACTCCTAAAAAACCCCAACATTGGGGCATTGTTTCTAGGGGTTTCTGCCCTAGAGGGGATCATAGGTTTAAATGTGTTAACCCCTTGCATTGTGGCCACCATGATTTTTGCTTTGCTTTTGGCCTTTTCTTCCTCTCTTCACATAAACTTTTTGTGCTTCTCCTAACAGTTCGTCTAATCCTCTATCTTGCCAATCATCTAGTTTTTCAAGATTTTTCTTAATATCTGGCCAAGCATGTGTGACAATGTTAACTTTTAATAATGCTTGGCCTGCTGGACTGGTAGGATCTGTACCGGAATATTGCTGTATATTTTTCCGAAGTCTTTCCAGCCATTCAGTTGGGGATTCTTCCTTTCCCTGCTCACTGTTAAAAGCTTTACTTACATTCTGCCCTCGAAGAGCTGTCGCTGTTATCCCCAGAGAATGGCGAAATCACAACATAAATCCAGGTCAAATGATATGGCCAAAGCAGAGCAGAGCAGAGCTAAGACCCCATTTAATGAATAGCTCATCTTTTATAGTGTGGTTCGCAATAAAGAAATTACGGCTTATTCAAAGGAGAAATTATACGATTGGCCCATTGACCCACCACCTCCCAAGGTGAAATTTCCAAATATTATTCTTAAAGAAGGAAAGTAATTTTCACAGTTCTCAAAACAACTTGCAGGTGTAGAAATGGTTTACATTCTCTCAAACTGTTGTCCATCCAGTTCACATGAGAACGAAAGCTTTCACAGAGAAGCTGTGAGAAGTTGGATTTCTCTAACTGCTTTCTTATGAGAAAGAAAAGTTTCACAGGAAAATTCCTCTGCTCCTGCCTTTTAGCATCCACAGTTACCCTTCCTTCTCGGACCAGGGTAAGGGAGCAGAGGAGACTGCTGTTCTGCTAAGTTCTTTATTTCATAGTCTCATAGCTTTCTTGAAGGCAGAGTTCGAAGGGAGTTACATGATAAAGCCAAGCAGCAACAGCAAACAGCAGGCAGAACACAGCTTCTTCTTCTTCTATATGGTCTATATTTTTTCTCACAGAAGTGTGGATTATATTTGTTAATTGACCAATAAGACTAACACATGATTCTAATTTTCCTTTTCTTAACTGTCTTGGTTTGAAAGACAGGTGTCTGCTAAGGAAGGCAGAAGCCTCCCTTGGAATGGAAAATGTAACCCCCTTCCCTCTGAATTACTATAATTTTGAAATTAAGGGGATTTCAGGCAATTATATGAGAAATAGGAATAACAGTTCTTTTCTAGTATACATAACAAGGCAATAATACAGAAACACTGCCTTAACCTGCCAGAGTCAGGATACAACCTGACACCCTGTCGGGCAGGGTGGTGGCACCAGTCCCATCAAGGGGTGGCTGCACGCCTCTTGGGGTGACAGATGTGGTTCTGTTGAAGCAGGGATCCTGTAGAAGGGTCTGGTCTTCCTCTGAAGGTCCAGCGGTGGTTATGTAGTTCTTGTCCTCTGGGAATCCAGTAGGTAAGGGCTACCTGTGGTGTTCCAAACCTCAGATTATAGCCAGGTAGGAATGCTCGGCTCCTCCCCCTGGGCGGGGCATCTCACAGTGGGATGATGTAATTCTGTAAGTCATGCAGTGAGGCTGGATGGCCCATTAACAGAAGATATTCCCCGGAGGGAGTTATCAGGGACGTGTCATGGAAGAGACAAAGAACACTGCCCCACCTGGTTTCAACAGATGGTGATGGAATACATACTTTTGGTTACATCTTACATTGTAACCTAAGACAGCAAGTCTGGCTACAGAAATAAGGCTGACAACTCCAACACAGGTAGATCACAGATGCACATTGCAGATGAGAAAGCACTTCCCCCCTCCACCCAGTTTAAGGTCATTCCCTTCCTGCCAGGCCAGCCAGCTTTCTGCCAAGCCTACATACCTGTGAAACTTTCTTACCAAACTTTCATCCTCCCCAACACCTAGCTACGAAGCTTCTAAAATGTTTAGTCTCTTAGCTTGACAAACAAGTCCAAGAATGTAAGCAAAACGC
>NW_008235789.1:210764-213747 GCF_000691975.1 Corvus brachyrhynchos | reverse complement strand
CTTGTTTGCCCTTTTATTGGCCGTGGATCGCCCTCTTGTGTTCGGAGAAGGTCCCTGATGTGCCGGGGGGGGGGGGCAGTGGGTACTGCATAAGGGGGGGGATAATACCTCTAACGGTTCCCACGTCTTTTCCTCTTTATTTTCTTCCTTTTTTACTTCTGCTACTTTAAAAGTTCTTACTTCCATAGGCCAGATTTCTCCTTTCCAGCATGAAGCATATTCATTCTCTTCTGGATTAACAGGTTCTTTAGCATTTACATAAATATTTAGAGCTTGACAAATCCACCCTTCAAACGACCCATATTTTGGCCAATATAAATGATCCAATGTAATTTCCTCCTTTACCCATTCAATCATGGAATATTGAATCATCTTAACTTCATCTTTTCCTTTTGTGCATGAATTATATTCCTAATTAGCTATTTTGACTCCCAGTGGACTATCTGGGGGAATTTTGGTCAGTATAGCTTTGTTTATGTCCTCCTTGGGACTTGACTTTCTAGTCTTTTGTCCCATGGTATTTCAGGGGGGTTCTCTCGACTCCACATGCTTCAACTGGGGCTCAACCACAGGGCCTTCAACCCTCAGCTACTTCCGTTCCTGGTGCCTCCAGCCCCTCTCTCTCTATTCCTACTTCTGCCAATCTATTTTGTCTCTTCACCTTCTACGCACTTTTTTCTGTACCTTCCACTCACTTTCTTTGCACCTTTTACACACCTCTGGGGAACCACTCCCCCTTCTCTACACACCAAAACCACAATAAATTCTTTTCGCAAACCTCTCCCTGGATAACAAGGTCAAACCTCAAACCCACAATTTATACAACACAAATAAAGCCTCACAATGGCTTCGTGTCTATAAGTCTCACCATTTTCTACTCATTTGTCACAACAACCACCTAAATAAACTCCACATTAATTCCATGCCGGCCACTCACCTCCTTCATTCCCATTGATCTCATCACAAAACACCGAAAGTATTCACTTATACTCTACAAAAAAACTCCCCCAAAAAGCTCTATTAAACACCTAATTTTTTTCTCAAAATTTAAATGTTTAAATCACAATTTCTGATTTTATATCACTTATTAACATTCATCGGCGGGTATTATTTTTCAAAGAAAAATACTCTAATCTGGGGCATATGATCTCTGTCTGCTCCCGCTATGAGCCAAAGGACAGCAGAACTGAAAATTCAGGGTTGCGACCGAGAGATCTGTCTCCTCTGGATTTGACAGCTGAGCTAAGAGAGTCTCATTAATTAAGTCTTGAATGTTATTGTTGGCCAACTTCAAATACTTTGGGTATAGGATTTCTAGGATATTGTATTAACCCTCAGTGCTCCTCTTCCCATCTGTAGGAAATTTTCCTAGCCTCCAATTCAACATGTCCCGTCCATAAGATAATTTCCTAGCCCTTGATTCGACACCACTTCCCATCTATTGGATATTGAATCCTCAATCTAGTCTTTCGGGTATTACCACCCACACTTTGTAAATCCTAACCCTCAATTTGGTATTCTTTTGTAACTAGGGGATGCTTACTCTCATCCCATATTTCCTAGTGGACTGGCTAGGAAATCCTTCTGCTCCCTTATTACTGTTATCTGAGACTACTCTGTCTCTATTAGGGATCCAGTCTGGTATCCCTGGGACCCTTAACCTGGTCCCACTTATCCCGGGGGATCAATCACTCTATCTTTTGCTTTGTCACTTCGCCAGCCAGTCTCCTTGCGGAGATATGGAACTGTGGCTAGAAAGACTTCTCACTTGCTTCGTAGGTCCGGACTGTCCAGCCTACGTCTCACACGCACACGCCAGGCATTCCCCTATCCGCCCCCCTGAAACAGTACTTAAAAGTCCTTTTTCCTGTCCGGGTCTTTGTGCAAAAGAGTTATGGGTGTTTTACTGCAGTTTAGGGAGCCTTTGAGGATCCTTTAAAAAGAAGGGAGGGCTTTCTATCCCCGCTGTTTGCTTTAAGTGCCCCTTCTTGTCCTCAAGGTGTTGACCTGCAATTGCCGATACCTCCAGGAGAAGCTGAGCTAGCTGCCAAAATCGGCGGGGCACGCCTTTCGTTTGCAACTCCATAGGATCACGGAGACCAAGTATTAATCACGTAAGGGTCACCAAATCTTGAGAAACTAAGCCCACTCCTCTCTTTGGGGTTTTATAAATTTAATAAGGGACAATAGGGGACAAAGGTCATTTGAAGCAAACAGACAGCGCTGGTTGCTTAGCTCATAGCCAGAGGCACGCACACTTACACAAACTTCCTAGTTATATGCTTTAACATTATGCATATTAATAAACTACAGTGTACATGCATTGTTTTTTCTGTGAACTAATTTACAATTTTTTTAGAAGGGTTTAACATAGTCCCTCCCCCATACACTTTTAGAGCATGCGTTTTATGATCGTGGGGGTCTTCGGGGGTCTTCTCCAATGAAGGCTTGCATCTTCCTCATATCTTGAACTTTTTAACCTTGTCTTTGGAGCATACGCAGTTATGGTGCTCTGTAGATGCTAAGAGAAGGTGGTAGAGAAATTTTCCTATTTTTACAGCCACCTGTGAAAGTCTCCTTTCTCATGCTAACCAGCTGGGAAAGCTGTCTGTGTTTTTGTAGACTATCTCACAGGTGCACAAGCTGTTTGTGCCTTTGTTTCCACACTGGGAAAAATATTTTGAAAATGGGTGTTATGCCGTTCAGCCAATCCCTCTGGGAGGCAGATGGTCAATCATCCAATGGTTTTATGCCGCCCTTGCGAATAAAACTATAAAAGCTGAATTGTATTACAGCAGGCCGGGTACCTACGGTATATCCCCGTGTCCCGCAGCCATAGGGAGAAGGAGGAGAGAAGATCCAACAGGCAGGAATTGTGCAGCAAGATTGATTTCTTTAATTATTTTACAAACTCTTTTATAGACTTTTTTCTTCATAGTCTAATTGGACAAAGGACCAGCCACCCCTTGGGGGTGATTGGCCA
>NW_008235789.1:201166-203361 GCF_000691975.1 Corvus brachyrhynchos | reverse complement strand
CTGATTAAAGGGCATAGACATGGCTGCTCCTAAAACACGATATGTGAAAATATCTCAGGGGGAGAAAAAGCACTTTTTATCTTTTGTGGAAAAGATTGCTGCAGCCTTGGAAAAGCAGGTTGAAGATGAGACCGTGAGACAGCTGTTGTGCAGACAGCTAGCAAGAGATAATGTTAATGATGAGTGCAGAAGGATCATAGATGCGCTGCCTGGAGGACCCACAATAACACAAATGGTTGACGCCTGTGCTAAGGTGGGATCTGGAGAGCATAAATCTGCTTTAGCAGCAGTTCTAAGACCTCTTCAATTAAATTCTGGTGGATCAAAAAGGCAACCTAAGGCTGAGGAAAAACAGAAACAGATTAAGTGAAAGAAGAAAAATAAGGAAAACAGGGGAGTTGCTCAATGCAAAAGATGTGGTAGGCCAGGTCATTCTTCAGACTACTGTCAATCTACCTACCATGTCAATGGTCGATCCCTGATACATCCGGGAAAAAATTGGCTGAGGGGCACACAGGAGAATTGCACCCAGCTACAAATGTTTCCCCAGGCTCCTCCGACACAGGCCTACTCAGCCAGCTTGCAGCCAGCACCCGGGGATCAGCCGGGGTGGATGTGCACACCGCAGGAACAGTCATCTTAGACTCCTGTCGTGTTCATAAGGTTCCTTTGGATGCATTTGGGCCCCTGGGACAGGGATTCAGTGCATTGCTTGTGGGCAGATCTAGTGTTACCATTCAGGGGATCTTTTTACACCCAGGAGTTATTGATGCTGACTTTACAGGTCAAATTTGTGCTATGGTTTCCACACCCATCCCCCCTTTACTATTCCTGAAAAGACTAGAATTGCTCAACTTGTGCCTTTTAAGTCATGTGTTTCCAGGGCAGAACAACGCAGTCACGGAGATGGTGGCTTTGGATCTACAGGACCTTCACAGGTCTTCTGGACTGCAGACATCTCCAGCAAAAAGCCGCAGATGATGTGTACCCTAATCCTGCCAAATGCCCAGCCGCCTAAGATCCAGCTCCAAGGTTTGATCGACAGGGGCGCTGATGTGACAATTATCTCCTCCTGTGCGTGGCCTTCCACTTGGCCTCTGGCCCCTGCGGGGTCGGCCATCACAGGGTTGGGAGGAACCGCACAGAGCTATTTAAGTGAACAACCTGTGGCGGTGAAAAATGCAGAGGGACAAACAGCTACAGTTCGGTCCTATGTCACTACAGCTCCGCTTAACCTCTGGGGACGGGATGTGTTGGCAGTTTGGGGGGTGCTGATTGGGACAAATTTTTGATGGGTGCCACTGTGCCAAAGGGCGCAGTATATCCTACACTGCCTTTGAAGTGGCTAGTACGCAAATCTATTTGGATTCACCAGTGTTGGGGTTCCTGCCCCCTGGTGTGGGGTCCGGGGTGAGGGGACCCTGGAATAGAGGCAGGGCCTACGGGGGTTTCCTACTCCCTGGTCAATCTTGTTCCCCATTGGTTGTTTTGTGTTCCCCTGCGTGGGGAGGACCCTGGTTGTCCCGTGATTGCTTGGTTCTTCAGCAGTCCCCTGGCCATGTGGCTGGAGAATAAAGATCTCTGAAACATCTATCAAGAATCGGTCCCTATTCCTTTTCACAGGCCTCGCTGTCTATACATGTTGCAGAAATCCCCGCTGCAACACACCAGTGGCCCCTACCAGAGGAGAAATTAGTCGCCCTTCACCAGTTAGTCCAAGAACAATTACAACAGGGACATCTTGAGCCTTCTACTAGTCCCTGGAACACTCCTGTTTTTGTAATTAAGAAAAAATCAGGGAAATGGAGGTTGTTACAGGATCTCCAACAAGTCAATGCAGTGATGGAAAGTATGGTGGCATTGCAGCCTGGTATGCCCTCACCCACCATGATCCCAACAGGGTGGGAAATCCTGATCATTGATTTGAAGGATTGCTTTTTCACTATTCCTTTGCATCCTAATGACAAACCAAAATTTGCCTTTACTGTGCCTGCAGTTAACAATGCTGAACCTGCGCAGAGGTATCAATGGAAGGTTCTACCTCAGGGCATGAAGAACAGCCCGACTATCTGCCAATGGTATGTCGCTCAGGCTTTGTCCAGAGTCCGTGAGCAGTTTCCTGAGGCACACTGCTACCATTACATGGACGATATCCTGGTGGCAGCATCCACTCGGGACGAGCTGCTGAGGATAAC
>NW_008235789.1:198254-199876 GCF_000691975.1 Corvus brachyrhynchos | reverse complement strand
GGACCCTCGAAAGCAGTTGTGGGAAAAGCTGCAAGTCGTGGGAGGGGACTCACATGCGAGCAGAGAACCAACCCGGGTGGCTGTCTCGTTGTGATAATGTTTTCATAGCATGGGCAAGAGAGACTCCTCTTCCTAAATGGACTGAACAAGGTTATTATGGAAGTGGTAAACAGACTGCACATCTCAAGGGTTGTCTTTTTACATTGTCAGTGGGAGAAGGGAGAAAGGTGGGGGGAGAAGAAGTGTTCTGAAGGTGTGGTGTGATTTTTTCCCCCTTCTTTTAGTTCTGTTAATAAACTTCTTTATATTCTTTCAAGTTTTGTGCCTGCTTTGCATTTCTCCTAATTCTTATCTCACAGAAGGTAAACAGTAATGAGTATTTTGGACCAACCATATTTGCATCCTACAGGTATCATTGGCCAATGGAATAAACAGTGGCCCGAACCTTTGCATATCCTGGAATGGGTCTTTTTGCCACATCAGCCAAACAAGACAGCATCCACGATGTTTGAATTGATCGCTTGTCTGATAATCAAATGCTGTCATCTGTGTTTGCAATTAATGGCAAGGGATCCTGCAACAATTTTTCTTCCGATATGGCAGGAATACTTTGAGTGGAGCCTGGTTAACAGTGCTCCTTTGCAAAGTGTGCTGCAAAACCTTTCGGGACAGATTGCTTATCATCTGCCCAGCCACAAATTACTGCAAGTGGCAAAGTCAACAAGCTTCACTTTACGACCAAAAAATAGTTGGGTGCCAGTGAAAGGGCCCGCCGTCTTCACCGATGGGTCCAGGAAAACTGGGAAAGCCATAGTTACCTGGAAGGAAGGATCTGAGTGTCAGGGGCTGGAAGGCCATGAGTCAGGCTCAGCTCAGCTGGTTGAACTGAGGGCCATCGCCATGGCTTTTCAGCGATTCTCTCAGGTACCTTTGAAATTGGTCACTGATTCTGCTTATGTAGCAGATACAACTCAACGCTTAGATTATTCACTTTTGAAGGAAGTCAATAATGTGGCTTTGTTTTCACTATTGAGGGCCTTTTGGAGTGCAATTCAAGCTCGAGTGCATCCATATTACATTTTGCATATTCGAAGCCACACCAGTTTGCCAGGTTTCATAACAGAAGGCAATGCTAGGGTTGACAGGCTAGCTAACCCTGCCTGGGTGGCGCCTCAGCCTTACAAAATTGCATAAGCCAAAGCATCGCACAATTTTTTCCATCAAAGTGCGCATACCCTGCAGAAGCAGTTCCACCTAACACCAACTGAGGCTGGGGACACAGTCAGTGCTTGTGCTGACTGTCACGGACTCGCTGCATCTCTGCCATCAGGGGTAAACCCCAGAGGCCTAAAAGCCTTGCAGCTTTGGCAGACAGATGTAACACACATTCCTGAATTTGGCAGATTTAAGTATGTGCATGTGTCTATTGACACGTTCTCCTCAGCTATGTGGGCATCTGCTCATACTGGGGAGAAAGGCCGTGATGTCATTGCCCATTGGAAACTCGCTTTTGCAATTTTGGGCGTACCTTCTTCTGTGAAAACCGATCATGGCCCTGCCTATGTCTCTCAGAAGACGCGGCAGTTTCTGCACCTATGGGGTGTAGATCATACTTTGGATTT
>NW_008235789.1:194813-197537 GCF_000691975.1 Corvus brachyrhynchos | reverse complement strand
TTGAAGCAGTCCAGCAGAAAAGGGAGAAAATCCGAAATTCCAGGGAAGGAAAAAAAGTTCAACTCTCAGTCTCTCTCCGGAGAACAAGAAACTGAACAACTGGCCAAAAGCTGACTGGAAAAAAAACCTGCAAGCCAGGTGCCTCCTCACTCCCCCGACGCAGCTGGTAAAAAATTTGCTATCTCGATGTGACCTTGAACAAGCTGCAAACTGCTTTGAAAAAGTTTTGCTCAGTTTTTCCTTCCCCCTCTCAGGCTCAGTTTAAAGGCATAGAAAGGCACAAGAATTAATTTCTGGGCATAGGGCAGCGATATGGGATACACATCATAAAGTCACCCCAAGACATATGGAAAATTAGATATGGAGCCTCTCCAAATTACTTTGAAGCAACCAGGAGAAGTGGTGACTAAAAAGCAATACCCTATTTCAAGGGAGGGCAGGAAGGGATTACAGCTTGTCACTGAGTCCCTGCTAAAGGCAGGGCTTTTGGAGCCATGTATATCTCCCTATAACACTCCTATCCTTCCGGTTAAGAAACCAGATGGAACCGACAGAATGGTGCAGGATTTAAGAATAATAAATGAAATTGTCAAACCAAGGCATCCCACGGTTCCAGATCCCTATACCATCCTGCATCAGATCCCTTTTTCACATCAGTATCATTCAGAACTGGATTTGAAGGATGCTTTCTGGGGGTGTCCCATTACAGAGGACAGTAAACAGTATTCTGCCTTTGAGTGGAAACAGGAGGAAGGAGGGAAAATGGTAAAGCAACAACTGACCTGGACAGTCCTCCTGCAGGGATATACAGAGTCACTGGTTTTGTTTGGGCAAGCCTTGCAGAAAATATTAAGAGAGTTTACTCCCCCCTCAGGTTATTGCAGTATATGGATGACTTGCTTTTATCAGGGGAACAGGAAAAGGTGGTTGAAGATGCTACTGTGAAGCTGCTTAATTTTCATGCTAAAAGGGGGCTTAGAATGTCTGAAAAAAAAAAAGTGCAGTTGGCAGAGAAAAAGGTTAAATATTTGGGACACATTTTGACTGGAGGTTTACGATGTACTGATCCAAAAAGAATACAAGGAATTTTACAAGTACCATTGCCCCAGACAAAAAAAGGAGTTATGGCAGTTTTTAGGGTTGGTGGGGTACTGCAGAGCATGGATTGAGGATTTTTCTGTTTTAGCCAAACCTTTATATGACTTTTTAACCAGAAGAAGAACAAAGCTTTAGGAAATTAAAAGACAAATTGGTTAATGTGCCAGGCTTAGCTCTTCCAGACTCAGAAAAGGAATTTGAGCTATATGTGGATGTTAAACAGGGCCATGCTAAAGGAATTTTGGTGCAAGAGCACAAGGGAACACGGGGGCCTGTTGCTTATTTTTCTAAGCTGTTACACCCAGTGACCAGAGGCTGGCCTCATTGTCTGCAGAACTGTGCAGCCACGGTGTGCCAGTTTGGACAAATTTGGAGGAAAATATCTTCTGATAGAAGGCAGGTTCCAACCAGCCCTCCCCCACTAGGTTTGGGAAAAAAAACATTTCCTCGGAGGAAAGTGAAAGAGATAAAAAAATATTTATTTAACAAACACATAGGAAAAGGGTAATAATGCTAAATAATAAAACCTCTCACTGTGGAGAGAAACCTGGGAAAATTTCAGAGTCCTTCTGTAGATGTGGTCTCTCTCCTCCTCCTTGGAGCTGGGTCATGGGCCCACCTCCAGGTACTTGGTGGAAAATTCTCCCAATGTGTTCTGATGTTAAAACAGTCCAGAAGAGAAGAAGGGAAAAACCGAAGTCTCAGGAAAACAAAATTCAACTCTCCGTCTCCCTCCGGAGAAAAGGAGCTGAAAGTTGGCTGAAAAGCAAGAATGGTGCTTCCCCTGCTCTTGCTACTGCAGCAGGAGAACGCAGAGGAGTGTGTATGTGTGTCCTTGAACAACTGCTTTGAAAAGTTTGCTCGGATTTTCCTCTACCCCCTCTCGGGCTCAGTTTAAAGGCACAGAAAGGCACAAAATTTCTGGGCATAGAGCAGCAATAGGGGATACACATCACAAAGTCACTCTAGGACACACGGCCTTGATGGTAACTGAGGCCCAAAAGCTGACAAGGGGAGGGTATCTGATTGTTAAAGTTTCACATCAAGTTAAAGCTTTGTTAACTGAAAGAGCCTCTAAGCGGATGACCAGCACTTGGTTATTACAGTATGAATCTTGTTTAATGGAACAGGAGGATTTAGAATTGAAAAGTGGGGAAGGGTTTAACCGAGCCTCCCGTCTGAATGGCCCTGAAAAGGGGGGCTGGGAAGAAACCCATGACTGCATTCAAGTAATAGATCTCCAGACCCAGGCTAGGGGAGATTTACAAGACACTCCCTGGCCTGAGGGAGAAAATGTGTTTATTGATGAGACTTCAAGGGTGGTAGAAGGGAAGCAATTTACTGGATACACTATCATTAATGGATGGGAATTAAAGGAAGGGGGGAGGTTGCCACCCACCTGGTCAGCTCAGCCAGCGGAGCTGTGTGCGCTTGTGAGATCCTGTGAATTATATTGGGAAAAAATAGTGAATATTTTTACTGATTCTAAATATGCATATCGGGTGATACATGCATTTGGGAAATTATGGGAAGAAAGAGGTTTATTAACCTGCAGGGGAAAAATGTTGGCTCATGAGAGCCTAATGTCTCACCTATTGGAGGTGGGGAATTTACCAAAAAGGGTGG
>NW_008235789.1:191577-194681 GCF_000691975.1 Corvus brachyrhynchos | reverse complement strand
CCGCTGCCAGAGAAGCTGTCTTTTCCACCAGAGGAGCTTGAGATAATTAAGAAGAGTGGGGCAGAGGAAAGGGGATAATTGGTTTACAAGGGATGGTAAGCAGTGGATACCAAAAGCTCTGGCCTTACAGATATTAAAACAACTTCACGAAGGGAGTCATTGGGACTCCCGAGGACTGGCAGAAGCCTTCCTCAAAATGTATGTTGCTGTGGGTCTTTTTACTTTAGCAAAGCGAACTGTTGAGGGTTGTTTAATTTGTGCTAAAACCAATAACAGGGTTATAAAGAAAATTGCCAGAAGGAGACCTTGGGCTGTACGTCCCTTCCAAAGATGCCAGATGGATTTTACCAAAATGCCCCAGGTGGCAAGGTTTAAATATCTTCTGGTAATAGTATGTCAGCTAACAGAGTGGCCAGAAGCAATAGAAGCAATAGACTCAGATAGGAGAACTCGTTTTACAAGAAAAATTCTTCAGGGGGTTATGCTTGCTTTAGGAATACAATGGAACCTCCGTACCCACTGGCACCCCCAGAGCTCGGGCCAGGGTTGAAAAAATGAATAAAGAAACACCTTCTGAAGCTGGTGATAGAAACTAAGATGCCACGAGTACGACTTTTGCCACTGGCCTTAGCAAGAATAAGGGCCAGGATCCAGGGGAGACATTCAATTATCTCCCTTTGAATTGATGTTGGAATTCCTTACCCTGGTAATTCTCAGCCTAATGGGAGGGTGAAAATAAGTGATGCATATTTAAAACAATATGTAGCCAGGATACTGTCTCTTGTGAAATCTCTGGGACAGGAAGCTCAGCTGGCACAGACCCTGCCTTTGGACTTTGCTGTTCACAACATCCAACCAGGAGATTGGGTCTTAGTTAAGGAGTGGAAAGAAGCACCACTGGTGGCAAAGTGGCGTGGACCTTTCCAAGTGTTACTGACCACAGAAACAGCCATCGACAGCTGAACACGGGTGGACCCATCACATTTGGGTCAAGGTCTCTGAGGCCCCAGAAATTTGGACGTCTCAGCTGGAGGAGAAGAATGGGAGGCTGTTGGGAAGGATGAAAGTTTGGTAAGAAAGTTTCACAGGTATGTAGGCTTGGCAGAAAGATCTCTGAATGTAGAAACTGAGGATGAGATAGAAATGAAAGCAAGTTTTGATATAGAGTAAAAGATGTTTTGCTGAAACACTGACCACTGAATAGCTGAGAAGGCAAAGGTTGGAGATGAGTTGGAAGGAGATTTTTATAAATAGGACAAAGGCATGTGACTACAAACAAAGGCATGTTTTTCACCAAGTAAATGAGTCTCAAGAAGAGCATAAGTAAATAGAAAACAGGTTTTTACCAAAAAGAGAGATATGGCAGGCAAACAAGAAATGTTGATGTAGCAAGAAGAAGAGAGGTCTGCGAATTTTCCACTGTAAGCTTAAATTGTAACTTACTTACTCTTGTGATTGGATAATAATGACTATAATATGGTAATGGTAGTAGTTATGATAGGCTATAGGCAAATGTAAAGGTATTGTGTATGGTGCTTATTGGTTGTTATGTATTAAGATACTCTGCAAAGAAAAGTATATAATGCTTTGTAACTTGAACAGAAAGCAGCTTCAGGTATGCCTACAGCTGGAGCTGACAGCTGTAGGGCTGGCTCTGGATACCCACTCCCTGAAATGCTGTAACTTTGCCTATGCAATAAACAGCTTTCAAGAGAGCCGCCTGAAGTCCAGATATCCTTCATGAACCTTTCTCCTATAGGAGGCTATGACTGACACTCCACAGGAGTGGACTGGAGCAGTAGCCAGTGCGTTGACATCGGGGGAAGCCTCGTGTGCCTACCCACAGAGTGTCTGCTGAAATAGTCTGTATGGGCATACCTCCTTTTGGATGTCCAGTCATTGGAGGGCTAATCCTCACTGTCATTGTTTTCTTTATGTTAAGCTGTTTCTGTGCCTTCGCTTGCCACAGGTAGTGTGGAAGACAACGTGAAAATTAGATTAGGAGATTAGATTACACCATTAGAATTTTTCTCTTAATAATCTTACGTTTATATTGTCAGTTAGCTTTGGGCCAGAGGTGGCAGAATAGTTTTTTCCATCCTAGAAGTAGCAAAAACCTTTAACCTTAGCAATTGCTGGGTCTGCGGAGGGCCAAGAGGATCTGAAAACTGTCTGTGGGTGGCCAGCCCAGTCAAACCTAAATGGTGAGAGCACCCTGAGTGAGGTCCATAATAGAATGGGATTTTGGGGTGAAGAAGGAAGTCCATGGTGACTTCATTCTTCTGAAAGAGGCATTTATTATCTAAATAGAACAGCAGGAGTATACATGAGAAAAAGTGTTTGTGACTGGACTTTGAGTTTATCTATTAGCAGAAGAAGGGGGAGTGTGTGGAAAATTAAATGACACAAACTGCTGTTTGCAAATAGATGACAATGGAAAAGTGGTGAAACGAATAACAAAGGGAATAAGAAAGTTAGCTCATGTACCAGTCCAAACATGGAAAGGATGGGAATGGGACATGTTTTCGTGGTTACCTGGTGGACTATGGGTTAAACGAATGCTTTTTTTCCTCTTATGTGCTGTAGCAACTCTAATCTTTTTACCATGCATGATTCCTTGCTTAGTGCAACTTATTCAACATGTGATCAAGGAGATGCAGGAAGTAGCCACGCCTACAGATCCAGTGATGGCTACAAAAGGACAGAAAATGATGTCACTGCAAATAATTGCAAAACCAAAAAAGACCCAGGAAAAGAAAATTAAATCAATGATAACTAAAGTTTTTAAAGACAATTAATAAAAAATAAAAGAGGAGGGATTGAAAGGAATGAGAGGGATTTGTCTTTACAAACAAACTGTGGGTCTGCTGAAAGGTAAAAGCTAGATGCTGAGAGATGAAAGAAGCAAAGGGGGAAGCCATGAATTCCATAGGAAAAGAAAAAGAGGGGTATAGATTAGAAGGGTCTGTATTAGGCAATTCGGGAAGCCTGTACCTCTCAAGTACCTCAGCTAATGGGGAAAGAGAGAGGGAAATGCGGCCAGGAAATCAGGATAAAAAGGAGGCTGCGTCCTCTAACAATTTGAGAGACCCCAGGGGAATGCC
>NW_008235789.1:185697-190893 GCF_000691975.1 Corvus brachyrhynchos | reverse complement strand
AAAGCAACGGCGGGGGCAGGGCAGCCACGGCCCAGCCCCCAGCAGGGCAGGGAAAGGCGGGCTTGGGGTTCCGGGGTCTCTTTGGTAGAAGGAAGGCAGCCGAAGAAGCAGCCTCTCTCTCCGTCCAAACGCTGGGAACTGACTGCCCACACACCCAGGTGAAAAAAAAGAGTAGCAAGATGCACCCCACTCCTGTGGCCAGGTCTTTTGTTTTTCTGAAGTATCCAGTAATTTGTCCCCCTGGCAACATGTATGGGGAAAATTCCTTTAACAGAAAAAAACCCAGGAGAACTCCTAAAACCCCAACAACTAGATACAAAGGTGCCGAGTCATGTGGTCCCCCGGGAACAAAGAAATCACGATGGCGGAAAAGGCCTTCCTCCCAAGATGGTGGGCAATGCAGCAGCCCACATGGACCAGAGGACAAAGACAAGATGGCAGAGAAGCCACTCTCAGTTCAACATTCCCCCAGAACAAAAAACTGTGAAGGTAGGAGCTTATGAAGCAGTTCTGGTGGCAGATTTGGGGGGTGCGGGCATTGTCTGGGGCAGCTCGGGTCCTGCGGTGTCAGCCTCCCTGCTCCCTTTTGGCCTGGCTGGACCCCGTTGGTGTCAGCGTTGCAGTTCTGAGTCACTGCTGCATTGCAGGGGAGAAGAAATGGTCCCACCGGTGATTCAAAGGAATCTACTCCACAGCAAGGTACTGTAAAGTAAAGCATACCTTTATTGGCCAGGCCGGGAGCACACAGGGGTTAACACTTCCATGTGCTTGTCTGCCATGTTCATCTTACAGAGGTTATTTATATGTTTACAAGTTTGGCATCCGCCCTTTCTGTTTGTTTATCTAAAGGTTACAGTCTTAAAGGGTTGGGGTCTTACATAACTTGTGGTGTCTTTATCTTGGGGTTACAAACACGGCATGCTATTATTATCTAATACATTCATCACACACCTATTTTGCTTATACACAATTCTACTATTACACACTTTGTTGCTATATCAGTTATACTTCATTTATAATTGTGTATTGATTATATTCCTATTCTCCTATTACATTTTTCTACCCTTTTGTGACCGTTCCTCTGTTTGTCATTAAAACGGCAGTTAGCATGCGTCTTCCTCATCGCTTAGCCCATAGGGGTTAGGCCCTTGTTCTGCAGACAAGCGGTTAGCCAAACCCATTAGCTTGCATTCCATTCCCGTATCATCCTAGTCCACTCAGGTTTGGTTTTTCCAAGAGCAGTTAGTGTTAGGCCTAGCACCTCCTACTCACTTATCATCATAACCCCTTCCAGGGCTAGGCTTCTTGTCTTGTAAAAGCAGTTGCAGTCGAGCATAGCAGCCAACACCCAATTTTTATTAATCTATACTTTATACTAAAGCACTTATGTTAAAGGAGTTCTATGTTTCATATGTCAAAGGAGTCCTGTGTATCACTGGGCACTGAAAAAATGTGGCACCCAGTCAAGTGGTCTGGAGCGGCAGCAGCAAAAAATGTCCAAGGAAACGTCCTCCTCGGCTCCAGAAAGGGTGGTTGCCATAGCAACAGTGGCCAAAAAGGTACTGCGAAATTCTCTAAAGCCCAGGGAGAACAAAAAGAAAAGAGCTTCTGCCTCACACTGCTGCAGGTTCCTGGGTTGCAACTCAGAGACCTGCCCAAGGTAACCTGTTACAATGGGGATTGTTGCAACATGTGTATCAGACAACGAGGCCCGTGGAAAAGAATATATATGGACAGGTTCTTGGTAGATAGTTTCAGAGAGATGTTTCTTTTCCTAGCTGCATGGCTGAGGATGCCGAGGAAACTGCGTCAATCACGGGACCCGAGGGTCCTTGCCCATGCAGGGGAACACAAAGCAACCAATGGGGAACGAGGTTGACCAGGGGCTAGGGAAACCCTGTGTCTCCTCCCCAGGGCCCCTCTCCCAGGACCACATGGCAGGGGGGAAGAACCCCAACAGTAACCCTCTTGGGAGCCCAGAGAGAGCATCAGAGAGCTCTCCACATGTCTGTACACTGTTTATAAAGGCACTCCAAACTCCCCTTCTATGAACTTGGGGTAAAGCACACAAGTTCCACTTCCCGGGTTGCTGGAATGATGCCTTAAGAGGCCTCCTAAAAACAGAGACTAGACAGGACTACGGGAATAAGGCAGGGATTTATTTGAAAGGCCTTCAAAGGTACACCCTGGGGAGCCAGAGGCTATTGCTAAGATGGACCCCAAGATGGATGACAGATCATGAGTTCTTCACACCTTTATAGGTTTGGTTCATTTGCATATCAGGGATAATTCTCCAATTAAAGCTTCAGTTTACTGATGTAATTTCCCCTCAGCTTGCCCCCCTCTCAAAGGCTTTTGGTTTATACTTTTTGGGCCTAGGACGGTCTGAGTGACCTTGAAGAGCAGGCCCAGAGAGGCTTTGTTATGTCTACCTAGCAGGAGAAAGCAGAAATTAACAGGTTACAAGAAACTTCAGTTGCACACTAAGCAATACAGGATTTGAAAAATATAAAACTTAAAACCTAAGGCATCATTCACTTAAAGAGACAGTAATAATCTTGGGCAGGTTGGTGTAGAGAAGATATGGAATACATGAGTCACCTAGGACAATGCTGAATTACATCTGTCTGCTTAGACATAGGGAATAGATGTCAGGACACACAAAGCTCTTGTTGGCTTTCAGCCTGTGCTCCTGCACAGCTCTGCTGTGGCTGGAGATGGGGTAAGATCACCTGAGGGTCTCTACAAGAACAACATGCTCAACCAGAGCAACATGGGGACTAATGCAAGGCATAACCAGGGTGAAAAGAGATAAAAACCATAACAAAAATCACTTCATGTTGCTCAGAGGCATCTGGGAAAATGGCACAACAAAGAGTGGCAAAAAAGAAGTTAGTTCTTCATGAAGGGTTGATGCCCAAAACTGAGCAAGAAAATAAAACTCTATAGTCAGACGGCTACAGGGCAGGTGTTTGTTCAGCACTGGCAGTGAGGGGGATCTCTCTGCCAAAAACTCACTCCATCTTCTTTAGCCTTCACTTGCATTTTAAAAGTCCTTCCACACAAGGTCACAATTACCACATAGCATTAGCATACTTGTAGAGAAATGGCTGAGTGAACAGGGACATGTATACGTGCACAATCCAAGCTATATTAGTGAACTGTCCTCGACTAGGGAAAAAAGAGAGGAGCAATGCTGATGTGGCAAGCCGACAGAATGTTGGGGAGGGGGATGCTGACCATAGAAAGAGAAAGACTTATGTTAGTTAGTCGCGTGCATATTAATCTGTAACCAATCGCTTGCTATTAAAGGCCACGTGAACAGTAGCTGTAACCTAATAGTATGAAGCTTGCTTATGCCTGCTTGGGGAATTAGAGTATAACTATGGGTCTGACAATAGAATAAGCGGAGTTCCATCATATCTCTATGAGAAGCGCGGTTCATCCCGGCAGATCTCTGGCAATTCATACTCATATTTGCATAAAGCTCTGTCATGGTTTTACAACAGTTTGTTGCTTCCGCGCATGCGTCAGTTCCTTCTGTGGTGGTTGTCAGTCTTCTGGTGGCCTTTTGATGAAGACTTGCATAGTCTTCCTCACGTTTGAACTTTTAACCTCTGTCTTCAGTGCATGCCTGGTGCTTCTAGTTTTTCAGTCTAACTTATTTTTAGCTAATTTTGCAGTTTGCAAATTCTGTTACAACTTGCTATCTTGCTTTTGATGGCGCATGTTATCTCGCTTTGCTATCATGCTTGTTCTGCTATCTTGCTTGCTTTACCTGCACATCTTGTTACAATGTTATTTGTGGTTAGCCTTTTGTTACATACCACTTAGGTTTCAAATCCCCCCTTTCTTTTTACTTTTGTGAATTCTTTCACAAATTATTGTGTGTTTATTCTCTGGAAATAGGTTCCTCTTTCTACTCTATGTCTCAATTTATATTTCTTCCAATCATCATAAGACATTGTGGTTCGCTGACAGCACCACAAAAAGCACTGACTAAATATGCATACACACAAAATGATTATTCCTAACAACAAGATTCCTAAGAATAATTGTTTCAACCAGTTTAGATTAGGGAGCCAAAATGTGTCTCCCATAAGTAAGTTGATCAAGATGTATCCTCCTTTGTTACTTCATGGAGTATCTTTGCATGTTGCCAGATTGTATGTATATCTGTTGTTATTTTCCCTCATTGATTTATATAAGTACAACAACTGCTATTTATCAACATGCAGACTCCTCCCATTTGTGCTGTGATCATATCTAATACCATACGGTTTTGAAATACTACTTTTAAAGAATTAATTTCTGTTTGCAACCGTCCAATGGCATCTGCCGTTGAGTTTGTAATTATTTCCATCTCTGCTGAGATGTTCACGATTGCTTTTTCTAAGTGTACAATTCCTAAAGTTGGGAATAAAGCTCTGACAAAGCTGTGAAAGCCTGTATTATATCTAGTCAGAGGATTAGAAGGTATGCTTCGACTAAATCGGTTTCTCCAAATTCCTCTAAGGATTCCTGTAATTAAACTAGTATGATTTATAACTTGTATAGGTGGGACGAGATACCCCATAGTACACTGACCTGTCCAATTTCCAGGTAGTTGCTTAAGGGCTATTCCATTTCCCCACAACCACCAAAAGCCATCTGGCAAATCACAACTAGTTGTGATGCTCATTTTGGAATTGTTAGTATGTCTTGCAAACAAATAGTCATGCCATTGAGCAAATTGAACTTTAAAATCTGGTGAGGTAGGTGGTGAATTTACATCTGACGTGGTTTGTAGGATTGGCGGTAATTCTGGTCCAATTGGTAGTGTTATTAAACTGGCCAAAGTTTGGTCCTGTAAAGTTTGACTCTACATACATAATGGATTGATTGATGAGTGATAACTGAAAAAGTGGTCTTCCTAAAGGTGAACCTGTTTGTTTGCATTGTGTATTACTATTACACAAGGTATACGGGCTTAATTCAGTCCAATTACTAGAGGGTACCTGTTGGGGAAGATGAAACAGGAAAGCCTTATAAATATGATTGCCTGACAAAAGATTTTGGGAATATGAAAACTACAGGCAACATCGAAATGAAAGCCACTTTTGAAATACCAAGTCTTAGTTACTGAACAACTGGAAAACAATGGTATGGCCGACTGAAGGTAATCCCCTCTTGATGGAACAATACCCTCTGCTTGCA
>NW_008235789.1:182199-185207 GCF_000691975.1 Corvus brachyrhynchos | reverse complement strand
CCTTTTCTTTTATACCCCTTTTATACCTTTTTACAACTTCTGTATTCTTAGTGCTTTTTACCTTTTCTTTTATACCCCTTTTATACCTTTTTACAACTTCTGTATTCTTAGTGCTTTTTGCCTACGTTCTTGGGCTTGTTTGTCAAGCTAGGAGGCTAAACATTTTAGAAGCTTCGTAGTTAGGGATCAGAATGCCCGAGACACCAAGGTCCTCTCCAGAACACATTCTGTAAACTAAGATAGAACCATCCAGGGGAAGGTTCCTTGGGGAGGGGGGCTTGCTCGAGCCTCTCATTGGGGAATTTTTGATAGATATGCTAATTAGTAAGACCTATAATGTTATACCAGATCTTTTGTGGGTGTGCATTTGGGTGCATTCCACCTGGATGTAGTGCACCTAAGGATCCTTAAAATAAATACAGAGGTAAAATCCCTTTTTCCCTTCTAACTGTGTATGATTCTTGATTTTAAGACCAGGAAAAGGCATCACCCTTAACAATGGTAATTGTTGTACCTCTCCACACAGCCAACAGTCTCTTACTCCAGTATGATTAGCTATTGCCTCAAGCAAAGCTACATACTTATTTACATCAAAAGTTACTACAATCTGCCAAAAAGCAGCAAAGCATAACAAAGTATTCATGATTTACAGCTGAGTTTCAGCTTCAGTCCATCATTATCAGTGGTTGTTACTGTCCAAGGTGCAACAGGAGAGTTCTTCACTTGGGTATAATGAATCCAGGTAGGGTTTTTTTCTCACACTAATTGCAGTGAAGGTTGTCAGGAGGACTTGGAATGGTCCATCCCACTTCTCCTGTAGAGGATCACCTGAAAAATTCTTAACATACACCCAGTCACCAGTATCAATTGTGTGTAATTTATGATCTGGTTGCTTAGGTTGGTTTTCAAATACAGTGTTATACTTCTGATGCAACTGAGCGTTAATGGTTTTTAAGTATTCATAAATATATTGATTACCAACCTGGGTCAGGTTTTCATCATGAGTGGCATTTAACCCATAAGGTCTACCATACAAGATTTCAAATGGGCTAATCTTTTGACACCAATATAAATTCAATTCTTGACAAATTTTAGCTATCTGTTGTTTGATCATATGGTTCTTCTTTTTTTGGTTTGTGGTGCGTAGGGTGTGGGAAGCTGCCATTGGATTCCTAATGCTTCGCTGACAGCTTGCACAATTTGTGCACAGAAATGTGATCCTCTATCAGAGGGTATTTCCCTAGGTATTTCTACCAAACCTAGGTATGATCTTATTCAACAATTCTTTTATCACTTCTCTAGCTTTATTTGTCCTACAAGGGAACGTTTCTGGCCATCCAGAGAAAGTAAGTGCTAGCAAATATCAAAAAACCCACTTTCTTGGAAGTTCAGAAAAGTTTATCTGCCATAAATCTCCAGGAAAAGCTCCTCTGCTAGTAACTCCTTGTTCTAGCCTAGCCTGTTGTATTTGGATTGTTCTTCAAACAAGTCACACATTGTGATGTTACTTCTTTAACAATGTCTTGCAAGCCTGGGCCTGCAATGTGTTCCCTTAGGTATTGGTGTAAGAGTTCTGCTCCCCAGTGGGCCTTATCATGTTCAGATTTCACATATTGACTCATCGACTTTTCTGGTATTATTAGTTGACCTGTTTCTAATTGTCCCCAACCATTCTCTAAAAGTTTTTCTTTATTTTCATTAATCCATTTATAATCAGAGGGTTGATATTTTACAGGCTGCTTAGTTGATACTATAGTAGGTATTAAATCTGCCACAATTAGTTCATTTTTTTCAGCAGCGATTTTAGCTTCATAATCTGCAAATTTGTTACCTGCTTCCAGGAGGGTGTTACCTTTGGAGTGCCCTCGGCAATGTATAATTGCCACTTGCAATGGGAGTTTCATTGCCTTGAGGAGCCTAAGGATTTCGGTTGCATATTTGACAATCTTCTTTTGTGCAGTCAGGAGTCCTCTTTCTCTCCATATGTCTCCATGGGCATGAACAATGCCATAAGCGTATTTGGAATCAGTCCAAATAACTTTCTTTCCCTTTGCCAGTTCTAATGCTCAAGTGAGGGCTGTCAGCTCAGCCTTTTGCGCTGAAGTTCCTGCTGGTAATGGGTTTGACTCGATTACCTCCAAGACTGTAGTCAGTGTACCTCGCTGAAGCAGCCAGGATGGGGTCTGTGGCTCAGACCCAGGAAGCCGTGACAGCTCCCGAGAGCGTGTGCTTTTTTTCCCTCAGGGGTCTGCAGCGCTCCCTCGGCTGCCTTTGCAGGGGGTGCCTGTCTCAGCAGGCTATCAGCTCTTTAGTGATTCAGCGGGAGTGATTTCGGCTCTTGTCCTGCGAGGCAAACCCCAGGCCAGACCAGGAGGAGAGAGATGCGAGGCCCATGTAGCAGTTCCGCATGAGGCAGCTTTATTAGTCCGCACCCCGTGAAGGGGAGGCTAGGGACGAGTTCTCCCTGATCCCACAGGGGCAGAGGGCTAGATCTTATAGGGGTACAGGGGGTGGGTGTGAGAGGGTAAAGGCCAATGGGTTACAAAGGATCTGCATAGGTTCTCCAAGAGGATCATGGGTCTGTGTCCTCTCTTGTCGTAACTAAAAGGTGGCTGCCTTTTCCAGGGGGATTCTGCTGGGAGGTTGTGCAAACTCCCTATCTCAGCAGGCCTCTCTCCAGGGCAGAGGCTGGGCATACCCTACAACTCCCCCTTCTGTATTTATTAAAAAGGCATCTCCAGCAGCTCTTCTGCAGCAACATAGGAGGCATGAGAACATAAGTAACACGATAAGAATTACAAAGAATACCCACAAAACACCCTTAACTAAAGATGCAATCCATCCCGTTCTTCCCCATCATCCAAAAAGTTCATCAACCCAGTCTAGGCTCTTATCTACTTTTAGGTCTTTTACTAGTCCTTGTAGTTTCTGGATGTTTGCCTGGATGGATGTTGAGTGCAAAGAAAGATTGAAGCAGCGCATCCCTTCAAAGTCTTGGCAGCCATGTC
>NW_008235789.1:178970-182083 GCF_000691975.1 Corvus brachyrhynchos | reverse complement strand
CGCAATTATCATCAAATTCAGCAAAGTATCTCTTTTGGTGTGTGGATACGTTTGTTCGTCTCCAGTAATGTAATAATATGATATTTGGGGTGAGGGTAGAAAGCTTGCCAAGGCTACAGGGATCTCCTGGGAGACGTGAGGGGATTCCAGCCCATACTCTGTCACCACAGACAAGAAACACTCCCCGGGGTAACACTTTGGGATGGAGAGTGGACACAGAGAGTGCGTGACTGGTGTAGTTGCACCAATCCTTACTATTATACGCTTTGTTAATTGGTGATATGTCTTTTCTGTATGTGTTTTTTGCCTGGTCAATTCCTGGCCAAAGTTGGCTTTGATGCCTAAAATAAAATTTGACACAATATGTTGCTTTGGAGAACCCCAGCAGGTTCAATTCTTGGGGTTCATATCAAGCATTTGGCAGAATCTTTGTCCACTCATCCCAAGTGTCTACTGGGTTGGGCCTCTTACCTGTGGCGCCGAGGAGCTCTGAGTTAGTGATGGGCCAATCATCTGCTACTAGAGGAATTCCTACCAGACATGTAGAGAGTGGATTGTCTACGCTGCCCATGGACAGGCACCGATTTTCTTTGCTAGGGTCACCCAAATATTATGGCTAGGCTGTGGGACAAGCCAGCTGAAGGCATGTGGTATGGAGAAGAGCGACCAGGCAGCGATGAGGACAGCATCAACATAGATAAATTTAATCTTTGGACAGGGATAGGGCTTCTGAGAGGGAATATAAACAAGATTTGTTACCTTTGTGGTGAGAGGGGAGGGTTTTAGGATTTAAGGAGGTTTGACAAGGGTTGAGGGAGGGGGATATTTTGGGGTAAAAAAGGTGTGGTAATATATAGACTGGGGATCAATGTTTTCAGGCTGTGTCTGGCCTACGGCTTTTCTCCTGCCGTAGCATCTTGTTCAGCTTTCTGTTTTGTCTGCTGCCATGTGGTGGAACGATCTTTTCTCTGGTTTGCAGTCATTCTGCGACGTCTCCATCTCCATGCAGAAATGGTCTGGTTTTGGGGAGGTCCTGTGTTTGACTCAGGAGAGTTCTTGTTGGTGTTTGTGGGAGTGGGGTTTGTAGGGCCTAGGTATGGTTTTATATTTTTTCCTGGGAACCACTTCGGACCAGATGGTAGTTGAACACAGGCGTAGCCTCTCCCCCAGGTAATCAATTGGAAAGGCCCAGAGACCTGGTGTGATTCTAGGTCCTTCACCAGCACTGGTGGTTTCTCTGTGAGCTTAGCTTGGGTTGAATTTGAGAAGTGGTGGAGTATTGGGGGGTCAGGCTTTTATGAGGTACCATTTAGGAAGTTAATGATGTAGAGAGCCTTACAGAGCTTACAGAGTCTTTCGACAGGAGACAGAATTTCTGTTTCTCTCCGCTGCTGATAAAGGACTCTTTTGAGGGTTTGGTGGGTCCTTTCTACCATGGATTGTCCTGTGGGATTACCGGATATGCCTTTCTTGTGTTTTACCCCCCATTGGTTGAAGAAATCTTTCAACTTACAGGAGGTGTAGGCGGGCCCATTATCTGTTTTGACTTTTTCAGGGACCCCCAGGGTGGCAAAGGCAAGGAGAAAATGCTTGATGGCATGAACGGCATTTTCCCCTGCGTGGGCTGACGCAAACACTGCCCCAGAACACGTGTCTGACTAGAATTCACTGCTCACTCAGTTGGCAGACTCACCGTTCTATGCCCTGGAATGCCTCGAGCTGCCTGGTGAGACGACACGGGCGATCCGGTGGCTCAGGGGCTCCGAAATGCAGCAAGTGGTAGCTGTTAGGCTATCATCAAAAGCAGAAGCAGAGGTAGAAATATAGCCCACACTCCATGCCTGTATTCCTGTTTTCTTTATTCTCCCCATCCCGGGAGGGACTAGAGAATCTGTTCACAGAAGGGAGAAGCAGGAGAAACGGAGCGGGCGAGCTGCTATCGGCCACCTTTATTTGGGGGAGGGGAAAGGGGAGAGCAGAGGGTGGACCCATGGTAACCAGTCAATTGGACTCTGTTTCGGGGGAGTCTGTGCTACTTTCAAATTCTACTCACGCTTGGAACTGATGCCATGAAGATTTTTTGCCTTTTCTTTTATACCCCTTTTATACCTTTTTACAACTTCTGTATTCTTAGTGCTTTTTGCCTACATTCTTGGACTTGTTTGTCAAGCTAAGAGACTAAACATTTTAGAAGCTTCGTAGCTAGGGATCAGTGTGCCCCAGACCCCAAGGTCCTCTCCGGAACACATTCTGTAAACTAAGATAGAACCATCCAGGGGAAGGCTCCTTGGGGAGGGGGGCTCACTCAAGCCTATCATTGGGGAATCTTTGATAGATATGCTAATTAGTAAAACCTATAATGTTATATATATATGATCTTTTTGGGTGGGCATTTTGTGGGGTGCATTTCGATGCATATGACCTGTACGTGTGCACCAAAGGATCCTTAAAATAAATACCAAGGTAAAATCCCTTTTCCCCTTCTAACCGTGTATGACTCTTGATTTTAAGACCAGGAAAAGGCATCAGAACAAAGGGGCTTCAGAGCACATGGCAGAGACAAGTCCAGACATGCCTGGGCAGGTCCCAAGGCTGGGCGGCCCGTCAGGCAGGCAGCAAAAATTCCCCTTTTTTTTTTTTCTTTAAAGCTGGGCTGTGACCCTGAGTAACTTAAAGTGTACAAAACAGTAATAAAACAACAGTGCAAAACATAATCGAAATCCACCGTCCCTATAACCCGCTACTACCCAGGATGTCCCTAAACAAGTCCCCAAGTTCTTCTTTCAGATGGTTGATTTAGTTCTGGTCTCCATATGGAGGCGTGGAATGATTTGACTGCGAGATTGTTGGGGTTTTAGTTTAGTTTTAGTTTTTTTCCTGTTAAAGGAATTTTCTCCCATATGCATGTTGCTAGGGGACAAATAGCTGTACTTAAGAAAGACAAAAAGGGGGGTGGGGTGGGCCTGGCTACTCCTTTGTCTACACCTGGGTGTGGGGTCAGTTCGCTCTCAGCGTCTTTTTTTTTGGCCGTTTTTCTTTCTGCTGGAAAAAACGCCGGGATCCCAAAAGCCGCTTTCCCTGCCCTGCTGGAGGCCAGGCTGGGGCCGCCCCCG
>NW_008235789.1:163347-178446 GCF_000691975.1 Corvus brachyrhynchos | reverse complement strand
CCCTTGATTTCAAAATATAATAACTTAGAGGGAAAAGGGGTTATATCTGCCACTTCAAGGGGGGCTTCTGCCTTCCTTAACAGACACCTGTCTTTCAAAACTGAGACAGAGATATAAAGTTCATGCAGTGTAACCCCTCAAGCTTGTTTTAGGGCTGTGAGACAGTCCACGTTGCCATTGATATGGCTTCCTAGGACATCAGGTAGGGGAGAAAACTCAGGAGGTTAGTCAGGACATCTATGGTATGGGGTATCAGGACGAAGATTTACAAAATATAGTGCAAAATGTGAGTGCAAACAGCATAACAACTTAGGGGATCAACATCAAAATCCAGTGCAAAGGGCTCAAATGGAGGAATAAAATCAGGATCTTTTTCCAGGAGGCAGTTTTGACCTCCTTGACCTTTGTGGAAGTAACATAGGGTTTTACCCACTTGCTGGGGATCCACCTCAATCCCTGAGGGGTGGATACACTGGTGTATCCACATCCCCAAGTTATAAGTTGGTACGGTTCCTGGATCTTTTGAGTCTCTGGGTCCTGGATCAGGACCTCTGGATTTTCTTTCAGCTTCTGTGAAATGTGAATGGGCAACCTCTCAAAGAGCAGGGAAACTGGAAGAAGAGCGCGAAGGGGAAGCCCGTGCAGACACAAGCACTTCCCCAGGGGGCACGCCCTGTACAAGCCCATGTGACCGACTCATCAGGAGGACGAGAGGATCAGCTGGCATGGATGTTTCCACCTCCGACACAGTAACTTTAAACTCGCTGCAAGTACATAAAGTTCCCCTAGATGCACAGGGACCTATAGGGCAGGGACTAAGCGCGTTATTAATAGGGAGGTCGAGTGCAACATTACAAGGTATTTTTGTACATCCAGGGGTTATTGATGCTGATTACACAGGACAAATATATGCTATGGTGTCAACACCTACTCCTCCTGTTACTATACCGGCTCAGACTCATATTGCTGAACTTGTACTTTTTGTGTCCCAAAACCAGACTCCAGACCTCGAGGGCACCAGGGCTTTGGATCAACAGGACCACCTCAAGTGTATTGGACTCAAAACATATCGGACCAGACACCACAAATGGTTTGCACTTTGACAATGCAAGGTATCACTCCATCACATATAAGAATCAAGGGACTAATAGACATGGGAGCAGATGTTACTATCATAGCTACTACTGTGTGGCCACTCTTGTGGCCTACAACGCCAGTGGGGTCTGCCATTGCTGGCCTCGGTGGCGTTACACAAAGCTGCCTGAGTAGCAACCCTGTATTAGTCAGGAATCCAGAAGGACAAACGGCCACAGTCCATCCCTACGTCACTGTGGCACCTCTCAATCTGTGGGGATGAGATGTTCTCACAGCCTGGGGGGTGAGAGTGGGGACAAATTTTGATTGGAGCCACTGTGCAGAAGGGTGCAAAACACCCTACGCTACCTTTACAGTGGCTCACTGAACAGCCTATCTGGATAGAGCAGTGGCCCCTGACAAAAGAGCAATTAGCCGCCCTTCACGAATTGGTTCAAGAGCAATTACAGCAGGGACACATTGAACCATCTACTAGTCCTTGGAATACACCCGTATTTGCGATCAAAAAGAAATCAAGGAAATGGAGGCTGCTCTATGACTTATACCGAATTAATGCAGTAATAGTGAGCATGGGTGCTTTGCAGCCTGGAATCCAATTCCCCACAATGATACCTGCTGAATGGGATATATTGATTGTTGATTTAAAAGATTGCTTTTTTACCATTCCATTGCATCCAAAAAATGTTTCAAAATTTGCGTTTACAGTGCCATCTGTCAATCATGCTGAGCCTGTGAAACGATATCAATGGAAAGTGTTGCTGCAAAGTATGAAAGATAGCCCACCGTTTGTCAATGGTATGTTGCGCAGGCCTTATCAACAATTAGGGAACAATTCCCTGCAGCCTATTGCTATTATTATATGAATGATATACTGGTAGCGACTCCCATGGAAAAGACCTGTTACAGATTCAGCCATATTTGCTTAGAGCACTGCAAGATTATGGCTTGCAGGTAGCTCCGGAAAAGATACAACGACAACCCCCATGGAAGTATCTGGGAGTGAAAATACTTGAACGAACAGTACGGCCACAAAATGTTCAATTTGAAAATTTGATTCGGACCTTAAATGATGCACAGAAACTTTTGGGAACCATAAATTGGTTGCGACCCTCTCTGGGTCTGACCATTGCTCAATTATCCTCGTTGTTCAATATTCTTAAAGGTGACCCAGACCTGACCTCACCAACGGAACTGACCCCTGAGGCGGAACAAGCGCTAAAACAGGTAGAACGGGATATTGCAAACTGTCAGGTTCACTGAGTGGACCTTACTGTTGATATCGTTGTGTTTATTGTTACCCCAGACTTCCACCCTACAGGCATCATTGGACAATAGAATGATCAATGGCCTGACCCTTTGCATATTTTGGAATGGGTCTTTTTGCCTCACAGACCTAAGAAAACGGCGCCTACGCTGTTTGAACTGATTGCCCAACTGATTATCAAATGTCGGCAAAGATGCCAAGATGCCTGCAGTTGATGGCCAAAGATCCTGCAAAGATTATACTTCCCATTCAACAAGAATATTTTGAATGGTGTTTTGCGAACAGTGCTCCCTTAAAAGGTGCAGTGCAAAACTTTTTAGGACAAATTGCTTATCATCTGCCCAGCCACAAATTGTTGCAATTGGCAAAGTCAACCAGCTTGTCTTTGCGGCCAAAGAATAGTCGTGTGCCATTGCAAGGACTCATGGTTTTTACTGATGGATCAGGGAAAACGGGAAAGGCCATTGTCACCTGGAGGGATGAATCTGGGTGGCAGATGCTGAAAGGCCATGAGTCAGGCTCTGCCCAGCTTATTGAATTAAGAGCTGCGGCCATGGCGTTTCAGCACTCTTCTAGTGTACCATTGAATCTGGCTACTGATTCTGCTTATGTTGCAGATATTACACAACACCTTGATTGTTCACTTTTAAAAGAAGTTAATAAAGCTGCCCTTTTTTCATTGTCGAAAACCTTGTGGTGTGCAATTCAGAGCCGAATCCATCCTTATTGCATTTTGCACATAAGGAGCCATACCAATTTGCCAGGATTCATAGTGGAAGGGAATGCCAGAGCTGACAAATTAGCCAATCCCGCATGGATGGCGCCTCAACCTTACAAGATAGCACAGGCCAAAGCCTCACGACTTCTTCCACCAGAGTTTGCGTACTTTGCAGAAGCAATTTTTGCTAATGCCTACTGAGGCTTGTGACATTGTTAGTTCTTGCTCTGATTGTCAGGGGTTCGCCACACCTTTACCAGCAGGCGCTAACCCTAGAGGCCTACAAGCTTTGCAAATTTGGCAGACAGATGTTACCTATATTGCTGAATTTGGCCGTCTCAAGTATGTGCATGTTTCTATTGATACCTTCTCCTCTGCTATGTGGGCATCTGCTCATGCAGGAGAGAAGAGTCGTGATGCTATTGCCCATTGGCGGCTGGCTTTCGCTGTTTTAGGCATGCCTTCCTCTTTGAAAACTGATAGTGGCCCTGCCGACATCTCACAGAAGACGCGGCAGTTTTTGCAACTGTGGAGTGTGACACACAAGCTTGGTATTCCACATTCTCCCACTGGTCAAGCTATTATCAAATATGCTCACGGTTATCTGAAATGTGTTTTGGAAAAACAAAAAGGGGGAATGACTGGAGAAACCCCACAGAGCCGGCTGGCAAAAGCCTTATACACAATTAATCATCTAACAGTGCCACCAAATTCTAATAATCCTGTGCTTTTGAATCATTTCCTTTCGTTGCAGTCTATGAGTGAAACAGACCTACCCTGAGAGAAGGTATGGATATGAGACTTAATCACTAACAAGTGGGAAGGCCCATGGGACCTCATCACTTGGGGGCGCAGGTATGCTTGTGTTTCCACAGATACCGCTGTGTGGTGGATACCTGCAAGGTGCGTTTGTCCTGATTTGAGGCATCGGCAACATCAACAATCATCATGAAACCAACAAGCAACCTTCAGAAGATGATGACGGTGTGGACCATTTGTTGGATGGTCCTGCTTTGGACTAAGACAGAGCAAGGATTTGTCATGTTACCGCCGATGCCTGAAAGGAACGTGTTGGTAACCCTTGCACAAGCCTTGAACCAATCATCTTTTTGTGTGTCTCTTGCAACACCACAATCACCTTTTCACACTTTTGGTTGTAGTATCAGTGGAGCCATCTCTAATAGTTCAAGAGGCCCATGGCTGTGCTCCCAAAACTGCTTGTAGCAGTAACCTGGAAAAGTGCCTTCATGAAATTGACATATGGGATCACAGACTCCCTGTTGCCCTTGAGCCACAAGAAATAGATATTCTGGGGTCAATAAGGACACCAGCGTGTATCTTTTTTAATTACACACGAACTTGGTGCTGGGATGACCCATGTTGTCCGGGTACTCAAGACGTGTCACCCGCAAACCCCACATTTTGAAATGCTTCAGCTTGGTGCAATTGGACGGTTTAGAATCATAATGATGTTACATACTACCAAGCTGCTTCAGGCAACTCTCCATGCAAATTACCTCGAGGAATATTCCTCATTTGTGGAGATCGTGTAAGGCCTGCATTACCCTTAGGCCGTCTTACTATGCTTGCCCCTGTTCCAGTTTGGGCAAATTTAGAAATATATATATATATCCTCTGAGAGAAGGCACAACCACCCCTCCCCCACCAGGTTCGGGAAAAAATAAATTTTCCTCGAAGGAAAGTGAAGAAGATAAAACTATTTATTTAACAAACACATGGGAAGGAAAATAATGTTAGATGGTAAAATCTTTCGCGGTAGAGGAAAAAACCTGGGAAAGTGTTCTAGTCCTCCCTTTGGTCTCCTCGGAGCTGGGGCTTGGGCCGGGGCCAGGCCCTCTGTGCCCGGTGGAAAGTCCTCCCGATGTGCTCTGATGTTGCAGCAATCAAGCAGTCCAGTAGAAAAGGGGAAAAAATCCGGAATTCCAGAGAAGGAAATCCAAAGTCCAACTCTCAGTCTCTCTCCCGAGAACAAGAAGAAGAAAAACTGGCCAAAAACTGACTGGAAAAAAAACAAGCCGGGTGCTTCCTCCCTCCCCTGCCCCAGCTAGGGGGAAAAAAAACCTGCTATCTTTTTGTAACCTTGAACGAGCTGCAAACTGCTTTGAGAAAGTTTTGCTCAGTTTTTTCCTTCCCCCTTTCAGGCTCAGTTTAGAGGCATAGAAAGGCACAAAAATTAATTTCTGGGCATAGGCAGCGATATGGGATACACATCATAAGGTCACCCCAAGACACCCCAAATTTAACTATGCTTTTAAATCACATGCACACAACCTGTGACAAACAGTCCTTGCATTCCTTTGCAAGAGACTACGATGACACTCTTGATTTTTGGAATTTAGAAAAACGTGTTTTACCTTCTCTTTTTGTCCCAGGAGTAGTGACTGGGAAAGCATTTGGATTGTTAAATAAGTCAGGTTGATGGCTTGCTAAAAAGACTAATGCCACTTCACTTGGTCTATCAGGATTATTAACTGATGTTGATTCTCTTAGACATGCCACCCTGCAAAATCGAGCAGCCATTGACTTTTTGCTGCTGGCACATGGGCATGGTTGTGAAGACTTTGATGACATGTGCTGTATGAATCTTTCTGACCACTCCAAATCAGTGTTTGCTAATATCAAAGACTTATAAATAAGTATCTCAAAATTAAGGGAAGAGGATGAATCTGATTGGTTCAATGCTTTGTTTGGTAATTGGCAACTTACTAAATGGGTTAAGTACCTTATGAAAATTGGATGTTTAATTGTAATTGTTATCCTTTTTATTTTATTCCTTGTGCCATGTTTATTGTCCTTTCTGCAAAGGGCCCAGCAGAGGACCATAAACGTTGCATTTATAGTTGAAAAACAAAAAGGGGGAACTGTGGAGACCAACAGCTGGACTGAAAGTCTCACAGATATTGATTTGGACACAATCACTGCGTACCCTTGAGAATTTGGTTTGTGCCCATGAGAATTCTAGCATCAACAGAAGCAAGAAACCAAAACAACAGAAGAAGAATGCACAGCTGTTTGTGGGAGGCTGTTTATGGGTTTAGAATGGGTGTTAGTTATAAGTGACCAATAATTTGTAATGTAGTAACCTTAGTAGCCAATGGACACGTAGCATGAGTGCCAAGAAAGTGTATAAAAGAGGCTTTGTAGAATAAAAGATGCTTTTAGCCTGGAGCAGTTGGTGCGTGTCTGTATGTGTCGTGATCGCCTCAGCAGCGACAACCCATGACTGCACATGCTGTGCTTGTTGAACTTTTATAGACGGTCTCACTCCCTCCAGACATGAAATGTTGTGGGATTCTATTTGGAGGAGACACCCCTGAAAAGGTAAGGGAAGCAGCAACCACAGTGTGGCAAGCACTTCAGGAAGTAGAAGTTGAGATTCCACCTGAGAAATGTCAAGGACCGTATAAAGTTTTCGGATACTTGGTGGATAGCAGGCAGTGTGGAAATTCCTCCAGACATCATAAGGAAAATAGAACAGCTGCAGATGCCCCAATCTAGGGAAGAATTACAACAATTAATGGGAACTTTAGGATATTGGAGAAACCATGTACCTGGATTTTCTATCATTGCTTGCTGTCCTGGGTACAGAGAAAAGGGGATGAAATTTTCAGCGTTGTTTATTATAATACCATTCACATCAGCCATGGGCGTGGTTTTGGTAGAGAAAATGTCATGCCCAGAACCAAAAGGGGACTCATTTTGTCTGGCTCACTGAAGTGAAGGGATCATCAGACCCTGTCACTGTACGATCCACAGGTCTTTTCCCATTTTACAAACCCTCCAGGATGCTTAGGCAGGACAAGGGGGCTGAGAAGAGGTGGTGGGGCCTCTCCCAAGCTGAACAGTGCTAAAGTGACAGCTCCAGAACTGCAGCTGGGACGGGCGGGGGCCGGGGGTGCAAGTTTTGGTTCCTGGTGGGACCTTTTTCCTCCCCCCCGCAACGGGGCAGTGACCTGAAACAGCGGCACTGACACCCCAGTCCAGCCGAGCCAAAAAGGAGTCCAGCAGGTGGCAGGAGGAGGCAGTAAATGGCAGGACCAACCTCACACACACACACCACCGCTGCCACAGAGAGGGAACAGGGAAACTGACACTGCAAGCCTGGAGTTGCCCCGGCAAGGCCAGCACACCCCATCCATCACCAGAATCACTTCATAAGCAAATGCTTTCCCTTTTTTTTTTTTGTTCCAGGGGGAAAAGTTGAGCTGGGAAAGCCTCTCTGCCATCTTTTTCCTCTGGGCTATGTGGGCTGCCCAGGCGGCTGCTATATTTTCTTTGTTCCTGGGGCTCCACATGACTCAGCACCTTTGGATCTAGTGGCTATTGCTGTTTTCTTTTAGTAAACTTAGTTTTTCACATATATCTTTTCGCATTTGTCTCTCCTTATTGGTAGAGGGGGAGAGGTTAAAACTGAGGCAAGGTAACTAATTTTGGAATCTTAAACTAAGACACTCGCCCACTGTATTCACTTTTACAACAGGGAAAACAGTGGGAGTGGAACCCAGAACATGAAAAGGCAGTCAAAACTCTAATACAGGAATTAAAGATCGCAGGATGGAGTTTTGCTGAATGTGGTACTTATTGTAATCTGTTCCAAACTGGCCCTGATGAACCAAAGAGATTTTTGCTATTCAGCTCAACTTCTGAGGCATTCTGAGAGGGAAAATGGACCTTTGTAATTAGCCCAAGCTGTTAACTTGAGCCACTAAGGGGTAACCTGTCTGGACAAACCCCACCGAGACCTGTATTGTTTTCTCTTCCCATGAATGATACCAAGAATGATGCCAGCACACCCTCACTTAAGATGAAGCTATAACCATCAAAGGATGGCTTATCCTTCTTGCAGGAGCAATCATTGCCAGCAGGAACCAAATTTGGTTCACACATCAGCAGTCCTAACTCACAGAGTGGAGATCCTCACTTTTTATTTATGTAAATTAATACTGTAACTATAATACATTCTGTACCATACACACTTCTCAGTTGTGGGTGCAATTTACTATGGCAGAAATCATAAAGGAAGGACATGAGGGCAATTTGCCCACTGAAATTCAAAAGGTAACCTGGGATAATGCAACTAAATTGTAAAGTGAATTCTACTCTTGGTGGTAACCAGTTAATTTCACTTATGACCCCACCAACAGTAAAGCCACAGTTTTTGTTTTAACAATACACAATGCTTTGGCATATCCCACATACCCAATCATTGTGTTAGGATTAAATCCCAACCAAGCTGTACTCTGTCCCCTGGAGCATAGAGTATGGACCCAATGGGATAGAAATAAATGGCAAACTATTGATGTCAATGCATGCGTTGTACAGGAACAACAAGGATTCATTCGTGACAGTAACACCATCAGAGTTCAAGACATTTGTCTTGACATGGAATAACGTTTGTAATTTTGAGATACATCCTGATGAAACCCCCAAAACCATACTTGTACATATTGGAAAAGGATGTGCTTGTATGAGAACCCCTTAAGATTCTGTATTTGTAGATAATCACATTGTAGATACAAGAAATCACTCTAATATTTGTGTCGGTGACTTTGTTGACATTATCGGATGTGATTTCAGTTACTCAGCTCCTGTTACATCTTATCAATTGATAGCCCTATTGGAATGAATCTCACCTTGATAAGAAAGCTGCTATTGAAGCAAGCTCAGCAAAATGGACAAAAGGCTTCAATTACTGCTCATCATGATGTGGAAGAAATATATTGTGTGCTAGAACAAGTGAAGGAAGACAGACACCACTGATGATGGGACACCTTCTTTGAATGGTCACATACTGCTACAGGACTTCTAATAAGAATGTTTTATCCTCTGGTTGTCCTCCTAATATCAACCATAATATGTTTTGCTCTAGTAATGATGAATGTAAAACCTTGGAATATGATGAAGCAATTAACCTACTTGTTATCTCTATGTAACATGAAATCAATTGATATACCATGCAATATGTATATGCAGGATGTTTTATGCAACATACATGATTGGTGTCCCAAATTCATGTTGAGTTTGTGTAGCTTGAGTTGACTATAGTCACCAGGTGGGTAATGTGGGGAGAAGACCAAAAAACAAAATTCAGCAAGGGGTGCATTTAGCAGGGGGGATGGTTCCGAGCGCAGGGGAGCCGGCCGAAGTCACGATACAAACACTGATACAATTTGAGCATCATTCTCCCTTTATTGTTTACTTTCACTCACTTCTATCTACTTTACAAAGATTCACGCCCTATTCCCACGGGACAGCCTCTAAGCAGCGGGGGAGCCGACCAGAATAAAGTTTTTCAAGGCCTGCCGGCAGCCGGGTGTCTTTCAAGCCTGTCTGCAGCCTGAGGCCCCTTCAGGGGTTCTTCCCTAGCAACCCTGGGGTGCCCAGACTGCCCAGACTGTCCTGGGGTATCATATGCCCCTGTTCCACGAGGAATCCCTCTACAGGTGCATGTTTTGGCTATAACTTACCAGGGGCAAACTGTCTGCAGACCTTACAAGCAGGAACATTGAGGGAGCTTGGTGTACTGAGAGGCACGAAACAAAGGATGGAGCAACATGGAGATGTTGCCTAAAATCAGAAGAAAAACTTTCCAAACAATATTAAAATGATAACATAAATAGCAGTCTTTTAATTAAAGTTTTCAAGTGCACAAAATATAGCTATGCACACATGCGGGATCGGATTTTCACAATTTTTATAAGTTTAACTAATTAGTATATCTAACAAATACATCCAATAGGAGGCTAGTTGTCCTGGTAACCCACCCTTGGACCTGCCCCATTGGAGTCCCTCCAAGGGGTTCTTAGCCGTTGTAGTGGTTTGGTCCAAAATACTCATTACTGTTTATCTTCTGTGAGATAAGAATTAGGAGAAACACAAAGCAGGCACCAAACTTGAAAGAATATAAAGAAGTTTATTAACAGACCTAAAAGAAGGAAAAAAAAAAATTATACCACCTTCAGAACTCTCCTCCTCCCCCCACCTTCCTCCCTTCTCCTACTGACAATGTAAAAAGACAACCCTTAAGATGTTCAGTCTGTTTACCACTTCCATAATAACCTTGTTCAGTCCATTTAGAAAGAGAAGTCTCTTCTTGCTCATGCTATGAAAACATTATCACAACGAGACAGCCGCCCACTTCCAAATATTGTGCAGTCCATTTAGGAAGAGGAGTCTCTCTGCCTGCGTGTGAGTCCTTTCCCCCGACTTGCAGCTTTTCCCGCAACTGCTTTCGAGGGTCCACTCTTGAAGTTTTTTGGGGTACAATTTTAAGGTTGAGCCGTTCAGAAACAAAAACAGAGGCCCTTCTCCTTCCCTGGGAGCAAAGGGTCTTCATCATCTTCATCGTTAGGACTATCTCTGGGAGCATCTCTAGGGACTGAGGTTTTCTCCTTTCCCGTTTGGAGCAAAAGTCCTCATCTGGTTCATCTCTACGGACTGAGGTTTTCTCCTTTCCCATTTGGAGCAAAAGTCCTCATCAGGTTCATCTCTAGGGACTGAGGTTTTCTCCTTTCCCGTTTGGAGCAAAAGTCCTCATCTGGTTCATCTCTAGGGACTGAGGTTTTCTCCTTTCCCGTTTGGAGCAAAAGTCCTCATCTGGTTCATCTCTAGGGACTGAGGTTTTCTCCTTTCCCGTTTGGAGCAAAAGTCCTCATCTGGTTCATCTCTAGGGACTGAGGTTTTCTCCTTTCCCGTTTGGAGCAAAAGTCCTCATCTGGTTCATCTCTAGGGACTGAGGTTTTCTCCTTTCCCATTTGGAGCAAAAGTCCTCATCTGGTTCATCTCTAGGGACTGAGGTTTTCTCCTTTCCCGTTTGGAGCAAAAGTCCTCATCTGGTTCATCTCCCCCTGTCCAAACTTCTCATTCACAACTTTAAGTGGCTTAAAGAATTGTCCATATTCAAACTGGCCAGCTGATAGGTTCTATCAGGTCCCAGAGGAAACTGTAAGCACCCCTTAGCAAGGATATCCCTTCTGGGACTATGCTTGCTAACCTATGACAGCCCTATATCTTGTTATGTCTCCCAAGTGCTGATACAAAACAGGATGTCCTTGTTAGAAATTCTTTTCTTGAAAATAAGACTAAATAGAATTTCAGGAGTGTGACATAATGTGTGAGAAAGGGGAACTACTGTTCTAAAATGTAAGAAAGTGATAGAAACTATACAGCTATATATTTAAAACCTACAAAGCTACAAATATATGAAAAAGCTAAAAATCTTTCGGCATCAATGGTGTGTTGAAATCAATGCAGCTGATGGGATCTAAGACAAAGGAGTGATCCAGACAGTAGCTGAAAGCTGAACTTTGCTTCATTAACTCCTAAATACATATTACTTTTCATGCCCCCACATATGCTAATGACTAAAGTCACCCAAACTCCACCTAAACATGAAACGTCATCAAGTGTAACTTTACCTTTCCCCTCCATCCAATAAAACAGCATAAATATGTCTTAAGTGGGGAGGGAGGTGAGAGGAAATTCCACCTGTGTATCCTGGGACAGTTGATGGGTTGTACCCATCTCCTCTCCCATAGGGACGCCTATTGGGTAAGACTAGAACACTTGGCTATACTGAGTGCTTCTTCAGGAAATTCAGAAAGCAAGCTTGTGTTTGTGATCTTACCTTTAGTGCTATATAGTCACCTTACAATCCAATGTATTCCTTGCCAGCTGTATTATTCATATTTTAGGTGTTCACATGTGCTTCTGCAGACAGTGTATTTATCACTGGCAATCCAATAAGAACCTGCATTTCTGTTGCTCAATAAACAACACTATTTTGCATCTGGCTTATTGAACACAACTGAACTTCTAGTCTGGCTGTGAGAGTTCATTGGGCGCGACCAGACTTAGTGTCTCTCACTGTGAATCCATAATCATGGTAGTTCTTATTGAACATGACTGGATTAATAGTGCCACATTGGTTCTGCATTTCTGTTGCTTAGTGTTTAATTGGTCATCACTTAGAATCTAAGCCCAGCTGCCCCCAGCCACTACACATGCTGAACCCTTGATTCCTGGGAAGTGGATGAATATCGCTTGCTGATGGGAAGGAGAGAATAACATCTTTTGTTCTTTTCTTTGGTTGCATGCACAGGATCTTTGGTTTTGCTTTATTCAACTCCCTTTATCTTGACCCGTGAGGTTTTTTCCATCCTATTTTCTCCCCTCTTTGTCCTGCTGAGGAGAGGAGTAATAGAGCAGCTTGGTGAACAACTGGCATCCAGCCAAAGTCAACCTACCACAAGCATCTCTGGTTTTATGCTTCAGGAAAAAAAATCAGGAAGCTGGGAAGTGCTTTAAGTTCCACTACTGCCTGCTTGTAGTATTATTTAATATGTATAACCATAATAAGGTACAGAAAATTTAAAAAAAGGAAAAAAATTAATTTATCTGCTTTATAGGGAGAGTCAGAGGCTGAGGGGGTGTCTCCCTCTGTGCCAGTGACCAGCTGGAGTGCATGGAGCTCTGCCAGCTGGGATTAAACCATGACACTGGGGATGGATGAGGAGCTGACTGAGAGTTTATGGGTCAGGATTAAAGGGAGGGCAGGGACAGGGGATGTTATAGTGGGGGTCCACTACAGGCAACCTGACCAGGAAGACCAAGTGGATGAGGCCCTGTAATGACAGACAGGAGCAGCCTCATGTTCACAAGCCTTGGTCCTCATGGGGGACTTCAACCACCCTGACATCTGCTGAAGGGACAGTACAGCAGGGCATAAGGAATCCAGGAGGTTCCTGGAATGTGTTGGTGATAACTTCCTCTGCCAAGTGATAGAGTCAACGAGGAGAAGTGCTATTCAGGACCTTGTTCTCGCCAACAAAGATGGGCTAGTGGGGAATGTGAAGCTCAAGGGCAGCCTTGGCTGCAGTGACCATGAAATGGTGGAGTTCAAGCTCCTTGGGGCAGCAAGGAAGGTGCACAGGAAGCTCACTGCTCTGGACTTCAGGAGAGCAGACTTCGGTCTCTTCAGGGGTCTGCTTGGTAGAGTGCTGTGGGATAAAGCCCTAGAGGGAAAAGGGGCTCAAGAAAGCTGGTTAATATTCAAGGATCGCCTCTTCCAAGCTCAGGAGTGATGCATCCCAATAAAGAGGAAATCAGGCAAAAATGCCATAAGACATCTGCATGGATGAACAAAGAGCTCCTGGACAAACTCAAACACAGAAAGGAAGCCTGCAGAGGGTAGAAGCAGGAACAGGTAGCCTGGGAGGAAGACGGAGAGATTGTCTGAGCAGCCAGGGATCAGGTTAGGAGAGACAAAGCCCTGAGAGAATTAAACATGGCCAGGGACATCAAGGGCAACAAGAAAATCTTCTATAGGTATATGGTTGTTTTCCAAATGTCTGCCAGCAGTTGTATGCAACTGCATGGAATGAAATTAGAAGTTCTACAGGGATTAAGAGGCTAATCATCAAATAATATGACACAAACTGATCTCTTCCATGAAAGGTCAGTGGAACCCATCTATTTTGTATTAAAAGTGAAATAGCTGACTGTAGAGAAATGTTCTTATTGTAGCTATTTGATTGGTATCCTCCTAGCTGGAGACTGGGACCCAGGAAGAAGGATATAAATGGATCAGGTTTGGACTGGCTGTGTGGCTGGTGCCATGTTCAAGGTTCTGAGTTCTATGATCTTGGATGCACCTTTAAAAGACAGGGCATATTGACACTTGATGAGGCACACATGACCAGGTGGGAAAAGAGTGTTCTGGAAGCTGGCTGGCTGGACTTATTAACAGAGCTTTAAACTAGATTCAGCGGGGGAAGGGGATGTACTTCTGAGTGTCAGAGAACCAGGAAACACCAACATTTTAGGAAGCAGGAGGGAAATACCTGTAAATTGCCCCAAAGGACTTTTTTGCCTCAGTTTTCACCTGCAAGTGCTCCAGCCACACTGCCCAAGTTGCAGAAGGTGAAAGCAGGGACTTGGAAAATGAAGAACTGCCCATTGTGGAAAATCAGGTTTTAGACCATGTAAGGAACCTGAAAAGTCCATGGGACCTGATTAGATGCATCCACAGGTCCTGAGGGAACTTGTGCAGAAACTGGCTAAGAATATCCATCATATTTGGGAAATCATGGTACTCTGGTCAAGTTCCCACTTGCTGGAAAAAGGAAAATATAACCCCCATTTTTAAAAGGGAATATAAGGAAGACGCAGGGAACTACAGACCAGTCACTCACCTCGGTGCCGGGCAAGATTGTGGAGCAGATCCTCCTGGAGACTATAAGGCACATGGAAAATAATGAGGTTATTGTTGATAGCCAACAAAGCTTCACTAAGGGAAAATCATGCCTGACAAATTTGGTGGCCTTCTACAATGGGGTTACTGCAGTGGTGGATGGGGGAAGGGTGACTATTACTGCAGGCCTGGGCCCTAGGGTATATCACCATGTCCCTCAGCCATAGGGAGGAGGAGGAGAGAAGATCCAGCAGGCAGGAATTGTGCAGCAAGATTGATTTCTTTAATTATTTTACAAACTCTTTTATAGACTTTTTTCTTCATAGTCTAATTGGACAAGATTCAGCCACCCCTTGGGGGTGATTGGCTAAAATCCTAAAACATCCATTGTCAAAATATTTTCTACTATACCATAAACAAGACTTTTCAAGGTTGCAGGTGGCTTGGTTGTTTACATACTCTGCTACCTCTTCTGTAAGAGAGAAAAATCTCTCACGGACTTAGAAAATAGCAAGAAAATCCTTGCAAGCAGCATTTTTGTATATACAATTCCCCTTTTTTGTTTGATAAGATAACAACTCTACTATTAATCCTAAATAGAAATTTACATCAGTTATTAATTCTACATATAGCCTTAAGGCTTTAACTATCTGACTCCATAACAAGAAATTTAAAGTTCAGTCTCTGCTTGTGGAAGGACCATCCCAGTCTCTGCTTGTAGAAGGACCATCTGCCTGATGGTTGACATCTTGGTCATCATCAGAAGAGTCATTAGGCTGATGATCTACATTCTGGTTGCCATTTGGATGG
>NW_008235789.1:161731-162297 GCF_000691975.1 Corvus brachyrhynchos | reverse complement strand
GAAAACAGAGCCGCATTGTTCACCTCCTTCAGAAGTGAACAATCTAAGCGTTGGGTGATATCTGCTACATAAGCAGAGTCAGTAACCAAATTCAAAGGTTCCTGTGAGAATCGCTGAAAAGCCATGGTAACAGCCCTTAATTCAACTAACTGAGCAGAGCCTGAGTCGTGTTCCTTCAGCACCTGCCATTCCGATCCCTCCTTCCAGGTAACAATGGCTTTCCCAGTTTCCCCTGAACCATCCGTAAAGACGGTGGGTCCTTGCACCAGCACTCGGCTATTTCTCGGCCGCAAGGAAAGTGTGGAAGATTTTGCCAACTGCAGTAATTTCTGGCTGGGCAGATGGTGAGCGATCTGCTCTGAAAAGTTTTGCAGCGCGCTTTGCAAAGGAGCACTATGCATGAGGCTCCACTCAAAGTATTCCTTTGAGATCAGAATGACAATTACTGCAGGATCCGCAGCCATCAGTTGCAAACACCGTTGACGGCATTTGATTATCAGAGAAGCGACCAATTCAAACACTGTGGTCACCGTCCTTTTTGGCTGGTGAGGCAAAAAGACCCATTC
>NW_008235789.1:160565-161570 GCF_000691975.1 Corvus brachyrhynchos | reverse complement strand
TGAGGCAAAAAGACCCATTCTAGGATATGCAAAGGATCAGGCCATTGTGCATTCCACTGGCCAATGATACCTGTAGGGCGGAGGTCTGGAATAGTAATGTAAACAGTGATAGCAATGGAGGGATCCATTCGATAAACCCGACGAGCGGAAACAGCCCCTTGGACCTTCTGCAGCGCTCCTCGCGCTTCCGGAGTCAACTCCCGAGGTGAATTCAGATCGGGATCCCCTTTTAATGTATTAAAAAGCGGGGAAAGTTGCTTTGTGGTTAGACCTAGATAAGGTCGTAACCAAGTGATGACACCCAGCTGTTTCTGAGCATCATTCAAGATTTTAACCAAATCCGGGAATGGCACCTCTTGGCGTTGGATAGTTTGGTCCAAAATTTTCACTCCTAAATATTTCCAAGGAGGATGCTGTTGAACTTTCTCCCGAGCTACCTCTAATCCATAGGCATGCAGAGCAACGAACAGCTGAGGCTGTATTCTCAGCAGCTTGCCCCGAGTGGACACTGCCACCAGGATATCATCCATGTAATGGTAGCAGCGTGCATCAGGAAACTGCTTATGAACTTCGGATAAAGCTTGAGTGACATACCACTGACAGATAATTGGGTTGTTCCTCATCCCTTGAGGGAGGACCTTCCATTGGTATCTCTTAGCAGGTTCAGCATTCTAAATGGCAGGCACAGTAAAGGCAAATTTTGGTTTGTCATCAGGATGCAAAGGAATTGTGAAAAAACAATCCTTTAAATCAATGATCAGGATGTCCCACCCCATAGGAATCATGGTGGGAGAGGGCATGCCAGGCTGCAATGCCCCCATACCTTCCATTACTGCATTAACTTTCCGGAGGTCCTGCAATAACCTCCATTTCCCTGATTTCTTCTTAATTACGAAAACAGGAGTGTTCCAAGGGCTAGTAGAAGGTTCAAGGTGCCCCTGTTGCAACTGTTCCTGAACCAGCTGATGAAGGGCATCTAACTTCTCTTTTGGTAGGGGCCACTGC
>NW_008235789.1:154944-157379 GCF_000691975.1 Corvus brachyrhynchos | reverse complement strand
ACAGCACAGCCGAGTTCCTGCCATAAGGCAAAGTCCAGGGCAGTATCTCTGTCCATGGAAATCCCTTTTAAGGTAGCCCAATCTAATAATTCCCGAACTGAGTCTTCAGAAAAGGAATTCGGCTTGGCTTTGCAGCATGCAGGACACGTCAGAGAGTGCAGATCACATCGGGCAGCACCAAATATTACTGCAGGCCTGGTTCCTACGGTATATCACCGTGTCCCGCAGCCATAGGGAGGAGGAGGAGAGAAGATCCAGCAGGCAGGAATTGTGCAGCAAGATTGATTTATTTAATTATTTTACAAACTCTTTTATAGACTTTTTTCTTCATAGTCTAATTGGACAAAGGATCAGCCACCTCTTGGGGTGATTGGCTAAAATCCTAAAACATCCACTGTCAAAATATTTTTCTACTATACCATAAACAAGACTTTTCAAGGTTTCAGGTTGTTTGGTTGTTTACATACTCTGCTACCTCTTCTGTGAGAGAGAATAGTCTCTCACGGACTTAGAAAATAGCAAGAAAATCCTTGCAAGCAGCATTTTTGTATCTACAGGTGACTGATGTCTGGAAATGTGCAAAGCATTTGACACTGTCCCACATGATATCCTTGTCTCTAAACTGGAGAAACATGGATTTAACATATGGACCACTCAGTGGATAAGGAATTGGATGGATGGTAATGCTCAAAGAGTTGCTGTCCATAGCTCAATGCCCAAGTGGAGACCAGCGACGAATTGTGTCCCTCAGGGGTCAGTATTGGGACCAGCACTGTTTGACATCTTTGTCAGCAACATGGACAGTGGGATTGAGGGCACCCTCAGCAAGTTTGCCAATGACACCGAGCTGTGTGCTGCAGTTGACATGCTGGAGGGAAGGGATGCCATCCAGAGGGACCTGGACAGGCTTGAGAGGTGGGACAGTACGAACCTCATGAAGTTCAACAAGACCAAGTGCAAGGTTCTACACCCTGGTTGGGGCAATCCCAAGCGCAGTACAGGCTGGGCAGAGAATGGGTTGAGAGTAGCCCCAAGGAGCAGGACTTCGGAATGCTGGTGGATCAGAAGCGTGACATGACCTGGCAATGTGCGCTTGAAGCCCAGAAAGCCAACCCTGTCCTGGGTTTGATAAGAAAAAGTGTGACCAGCATGTTGAGGGAGGTGATTCTGCCCCTCTACTATGCTCTTGTGAGACCTCACCTGGAGTACTGCATCCAGTTCTGGGGCCCCCCAACATAAGGAAGGATGTGGACTTGCTGGAGTAGGTCCACAGGAGACCACGAAGATGCTCACAGGGCTGAAACACCTCTCCTATCAAGACAAGTTGAGAGAGTTTGGGGTTATTCAGCTTGGAAAAATGAAGGCTCCAGGGAGACTTTAGAGCAACCTTCCAGTACCTAAAGGGAGCTTACAAGAAGGCTAGAGAGGGACTTTTGACAAGGGCATGGAGTGATAGGATAAGGGGGAGAATGGCCTTAAGGTGAAGGACAACAGGTTTAGATTAGCTATTAGGAAGAAATTCTTCCCCGTGAGGGCAATGAGGCACTTGCACAGGTTGACCAGAGAAGCTGTGGCTGTCCCATCCCTGGAAGTATTCAAGGCCAGGTTGGATGGGGCAAGCTTGGAGCAACGTGGTCTAGTGGACCCTGCCCATGGCAGGGGGGTTAGATCTAGATGATCTTTAATGTGCTTTCCAACTCAAACCATTCTATGATTCTGTGATTCACAAGGGTAGAGGGGAAGAATCCTCTCCCTCAACCTGCTGGCCACACCTCTTTTGATGCAGCCCAGGATATGGTTGGCCTTCTGGGCTGCGGGCGCACACTGTTGGCTCATGTTCAGCTTTTCATTCACAAGAATCCCCAAGTCCTTCTCCACAAGGCTTTAGTTTCTGAATCCAAAACAGATCAACTGTCTAGAACTAACTAAAATTCTAAAGTCCTTGCATCTATTTGTGGGATAAGATACTATTTAGAAAAGAAGTATCAGTTGAATTAAAGGCACTAGAAGACGGGTGATAATATTTAAGTGGTCAGGAAAAATAAACTCAGCCAAATTATTGCCTGCCATTTACACTGTCATGGTTTAGCATAGCTTGGCTTTTTAGTTAAGGAGGGCTCCATCAGCCACGGAAGTGATTCTTTTGCAAAGAGGTGCTTACAGCTTCCTCTAGACCCAACAGAACCAATCAACTGGCTAGTTTGAATATTGGCAACTTTTTTAAGCCACTTAAGAAGCTTGACATGCCTCTGTGATCCACATTTAAGAACGAACAAACCCCAGGAAACCTCTTTTGCTTCCAGCTTATAGACAGGTAACTTGGGGGCCCACGGCATGGGCCAGCAGAGCCAGGCTGGGCCCTGCTCAGAGCGGCCCGGCCAGGTCGGCCACGGCCCAGCCTGGCTAAAAACTCAGCCGCTTCTGCTTTTCTGGAC
>NW_008235789.1:145350-145594 GCF_000691975.1 Corvus brachyrhynchos | reverse complement strand
TTTCCTTCCTGTTGGACCTTCTCTCCTCCTCCTCCCTATGGCTGCGGGACACGGTGATATACCCTAGGGCCCAGGCCTGTGGTAATACCTCCCAGTGCGGCCGCTGAAATGAAATGCTACACTGAAATGAGCTCCAGCCACCGCCCAGGAGAGATTAGGTGACGAACAGCAAAAGGCGAATTCCAGCTGCAAGGTCCGGGTGAGATTAACTCTCTTAGTGCTGTAAGATTCCTCCCGCACAGAT
>NW_008235789.1:137350-145170 GCF_000691975.1 Corvus brachyrhynchos | reverse complement strand
GATGGACTATGATACATCAGAGTACCCGTTTTAATTTCATGAAAGCATGGGGGGTGGAGCTTTCAAACCATAATCATGAGCAAAAGTACCTGTGCTGAAATAAGTAAATGTTGAAGTAAGTGTGATCTGGTGAGAAGCTTGAACAGAGAGAGAGATGGAAGTGATGAAGACCCTTGCTCCCAGGGAAGAAGAAGACCTCTGTTCCTAGAGATGAAGATGCTCCCAGAGATAGATGAAGAGAACCTTTGCTTCTGAACAGCTCATCCTTAAAATGGTACCCCATTAGCTCAAGATTGAACCCTCGAAAGCAGTTGTGGGGAAAGCTGTAAGTCGAGGGAAGGGACTTACACATGCAAGCAGAGAACCAACCCGGGCGGCTGTCTCACTGTGACATTGAAGCCATGAGAGAACTGTTTCTTGTGGAGATGTCTCCATAGCATGAGCAAGAGAGACTCCTCTCCCTGAGAAAAAGATTATTATAGAGGTGGTAAACTGATTGAAAATCTCAAGGGTTGTCTTTTTACATTGTCAGTGGGAGAAGGGAGAAAGGTGAGGGGAGACATGTTCTGAGGGTTTAGTCTGATTCTGACTTCTTTTATTTCTGTTAATAAACTTCTTTATATTTTTTTAAGTTTTGTGCCTGCTTTGCTTTCTCCTAATTCTTATCTCACAGAAGGAAAATAAGTAAGTAATGGATATTTCGAACCAAAACCACTACATACACCAATGGGGTTGCTCAGCCCCGGAAATTGCTTTATATCTGAGAATATATTTAAAAAAAATTAGTGCAAGTAAAAATAGTTTTAAAAAATCGTAAGAAGAAAAACAGTAGAAAAAAATATGTTTCCCTGTGGTCATGTTAGTAAAAGAGATGTAATAGGGAATGAAGACATGGCTATATATATCGTTTAGGACTCTTTTTGATAGAACAATTCTTTTTAATTCTGGTTTTTTTTTACACACATGCACAAACACCCTTCTCTCCCTGAAAATGAGTACCAATTTTTAGTTTACTGTATTTCCCTCCTTAACTGTGGAGGGGGGCAATCTAAACATGCTGTAACATATATGCATCCCCATGACTTCAACAAATCTATTTGGTGTGAATCAACTGAAACATCAGTCTACATCCTTAAAGAAGAAAGCCCTGAAACTACAAATTTCTCGTGACACATGCTATTCTGTTTATCAATAACTGTGCCAGCCACTCTAAAGCTATATGAACAGATTATACAATATAAGGAATAATACCCCAATCCAGAAAACACAGAAGCATGTTCTGGCTTCTTCCATGGAATTATTCATATGCTTCTTATGTTAAATACAGTATAGGATTTCTTAGACTGAAAATGTTTTGGCTTCAGGCTCCAATTAGCCCTAGCATAAGAAGAGGGTGTCAGATAAAATACATGTCTTTCAAATAATCTGCATGTAAATAACAATTTAAAAACGCCATTTGTTGCTGTGACCCATCCCACTGCGAGGCTGTGGCAGCGTGATGCCAATCAATCCCAGCCCATCCCCTGGATCGAGTTTCCCAAAGAGGCAGACTCAGAGGGTGGGTTGAGGGGCGGTTCAGAAGCCTAAGCCGCACCCCTCCTGGGCGGTGCCCGGGTACAACCACCTCCCCCGGTTCAGGAAAATTCTCAGTTACTCGGTTGTTCACTGGTTCTCTGTTATAACTCCTGCCTCTCGGTTTCCCCCAGTGGTTCTTGTTAAATTGTATCCTCCCCCTGGCTTGTAACTCATTGGTTGTTTTCCCCTTTCACCACGGTTTTCAAATTGCCTATAAAACTGAGGACAATCCTCGGGGAAGCATCCCATCGCATTCCATCCCTTCTGAGCTTGTTCTGGTTGCGAAACTTCTAACAATAAACCTGTTAGGAGTCAGACCAGAACAGCCTCTCTCTTCCTTTGTCTCCGAGCTAACATGAGCCGATATCATCAGCTCCTGCCGTGTTCCCTCTGCAAAGAAGCCAGCTAGCTAGCTCAGCCAGCAGCACCCTTCCTGATGCCGAAGTCGCTTCAGCAACGCACAGAAGTAACGCAGTTGGACTCTCTCTGACCAGGGGCTCGCCAGAGCTCGTGCCTCGAGCACTAGCACTGCGTTACACATTGGCACTCTCTTGTTTATTCAATTTTAACAAGAAAAACCCCTCTTCTCCCCTCTGTATAGTTCATTCGTGTGCCCCTTAGGCAAGTCTGACCATGAAGCACCATTCTTGCAGCATGGCCCCTGAAAGGCAGTGGGTTTCTCTGCTCCTTTTTCAGGACAAAGCACCAGGATATGACAGCACTTTCATGAATCAGATTACAGCCCCAGCAAAGGATATGCAGAATAAGACTTCCATCTGAAGAGAACAATTGGAAACACTTTATTTTGTTTAAAATATGTTAAAGAAAAGTCAGCATTAGAAAAATGTGGGATCTTATAAAAGTAACTTTACGAAGAAAAAAGTTCCCTTTAGCAGTATACTTTCTCTAAGCAAATTAGCATACAAATTAAAACAGCAGCAACAAAATATTACTGAAATTATTGAAACTTCTCCAGTGGCAGTGCCTCTGGGACAACATATTTAAGAAGGGAAGAAAAATTGTGAGACAATAGCAGCTGGGAGAGCAGGGTGAGAATATGTGAGAGGAACAACTCTGCAGACACCCAGGTCAGTGCAGAAGGAGGGGGCAGGAGGTGCTCCAGGTGCCAGAGCTGAGATTCCCCTGCAGCCTGTGGTGCAGCCCATGGTGAGGCAGCTGTGTCCCTGCAGCCCCTGGAGGAGCCCATTCCGAAGCAGGCTGCGCCTGAAGGACTGACTTTGTGGAAAGGGACCCATGTTGGAGCAGGGGAAGAGTCCTCCCCTGAGGAAGAAGGAGTAGTAGAGACATGTGGATACTAAAAAGCTAGGAGCAGAGGAATTTTCCAGCTGCTGCAGCATCCTGTGAAGTTTTTCTTTCTCATGCAAGCTAGCTGAGAAACAGTTTGAGGTTTTTGTAAACCAAGATTTATCTCACAGCTGCAAACTTGTTTTCCAAGTATTGTTATGGTGTGGATACAATATTGCTGCTAGCAAGAATTTTCTTGCTTCTTTCTAAGCCATGAGATACTTTTCTCTCTCACTAAGAGATTAGCAGAAGTTCTGTAAACTATGAACACCTGCGACCTTGTAGAACTATGTTTATGGTACAGTAGAAAAATATTTTGACAATGGATGTTTAGGATTTCTAGCCAATCCACCCAGGGGGTGGCTGATCCTTTGTCCAATTAGACTATGAAGAAAAAAGTCTATAAAAGAGTTTGTAAAATAATTAATTAAATAAATCTTGCTGCACAATTCTTGCCTGTTGGATCTCTCCTCTCCTCCCTACGGCTGCGGGATACAGTAATATTATGCTACACTGGAAAAAATATTTTGAATGGGTGTTATAGCGTTCCACCCAATCACTCTGAGAGGTGGATGGTCAAGCGGCCAATGGTGTCATGCCACCATTGCAAACAAAGCTATATAAACTGATTTATATAATTAAATATGGGCCATTTTAGCCACTTATCCTGAAACTGGACTCGTGTCATTCTTTGCCATTCTTGGTACAACAGCGACAGAGACAACGTGTGAACTGACTGCAGCCCTATTCCCTGTCCCCTTGCACTGCTGAGGGGGAGGAGGTAAAGAATTTGGGTGTAAAGTTAGGCCCAGAAAGAAAGGAGGGGTTGGGGGAAGGTGTTTTAAGATTTAGTTTTTATTTTCTTGCTATCCTACTTTGATTTGATTGATAATAAATTAAGCTAGTTTCCCCAAGTTGAGCTGTTTTGCCTGTGATGGTATTCGGTGAGTAATCTCCCTGTGCCCTTATCTCCACCCATGAGCCTTTCATTATATTTTCTCTCCCTTGTCCAGTTGAGGAGTGGAGTGATAGAGTGTCTTGGTGGGTACCTGTTCAGCCAGAGTCAACCCATAACACCTTTAAGACCCAGCTGTGCTGGAAGAGCACCAGAATTATAAAACTTAGCACATATGGGTGTGGAGAGTCCATGCATGTTCACAGCAAGCTGGCAACGTGTGGTGGCTCAGCCTCCATTTCCCACAACAATCCATTGGCAGAATCTGACAAGGCCCAGCCTGGGATGCTTGGCTGAGGCAGAGCCACCTCCAGGGGCCAGATCTTCACCCGAGCAGGGGACATAGCCAGCCACCACTGGTGCCATGGTTCCACCGCTGTACCTGAAAACTGTCTCCCTCCAGCCTCAGCTCTGCAGTGCCTCACTGCCTCTTTCACCCTTCCAGCAGGCTAACTCTGGGCAGAGGAGGCCTGCCTGGGATCATGGGCCTCAGCACCACTGCAGCCCCTGCCAACCACCCACCATCACTCATCTCCTCATGAGATGGAGCTGGGCCTCTCTGCCTCACCATGTCCCCTGCTTGCCCAACTCCCAACACCCTGGCTGAGAGGGCTGGCAGTCCAGGCTAGGCAGCCACTGCAGCAATCTGTTATGAAACCTTGGACAGCTCTGGTGGCAATGGGCTGCAATCCCATGACTGGCTAGCACCTGCCAGGCACAGCCCCCTGCACACCACTTACACCCTCCGGCTCATTGTACCCCCATGTTAGAGACCCTCACCCTAGGATCTACATGCTGCACCCTCCTTTCTACTTTCAGATTATTAATGGCACAAATTATTTCCTTAACAGGCCACCAAGCTCTCAAAGGAATTGGAAAGACAAGTCCCAGAAGAGACATTTATAGATGTCAAGGTTCCAGTTAGGGAAAAAAGTCTGAGGGAGCTGTGAGAGCATTACTCACACTGCATGCAAAGCTGTGGCCAGGATGCAAACACAGGCATGATCCCATAGTTAGGTCCAGCCAATGGCTGAAGCTTTATGAGATCTGAGCTAGTGAGCTCCAGCTTCTGTTGTACCTGCCTGAGCTGCCAAGTGTTTAACAAGCTACAAATTATTTGTATTTTCATTGTAAACAGGTTGCTTTAATTTTAAAATTATTTTCTAGAAGCAAACACTACAGTTTAAGAAGGAAGTTGTTAGAAATAACACAAAAAAAATTTTAGCTGCATGTTACATTTTCAAAATAGTCCCTTATAGAACAGATACTTCAGTCCTTAAAAGTAAGCAACCAAATTAAATATCTATTTAAATGTTTCCTCTTTCAAAATAATACTGAGTTACAGAATGTAAGAGACAACCATATGCTGCACCACTAGCTAATTAAAAATTTCACTGCAGGCATGAAACAGCAGAAGCTGCAAGATCCTCCTCTAGTGACCATCTCACACAGGACTGACATTCAATTCCATCGTCATAAGCCTGCAGCTGAAATAGGCTTTTGCAGCTGTTTTCAAAAAACGCAGCTAATCCTTTCTTATATTGTGTGAATAACTCATCAGATCTCAAACTAGTGATCGGCTCCCTTTCCTCTCCTTGCCCTTCTTTCAGAAGTAGCTTGTGGCCTCTCATAAATATTGCATATTGTTCCGGTTTGGCCAAATTTAGAAATATATACTCTGAGAGAAGGCACAACCACCCCTCCCCCACCAGGTCCGGGAAAAAATAAATTTTCCTCAAAGAAAAATGAAGGAGATAAAACTATTTATTTACCAAACACAAGGGAAAAGGAAAATAATGCTAAATAATAAAATCTCTCGCTGTGGAGAAAAAACCTGGGAAAAGTGTTAGAGTCCTCCCTTTGGTCTCCTCGGAGCTGGGGCTTGGCCCAGGGCCAGGCCCTCTGTGCCCAGTGGAAAGTCCTCCTGATGTGCTTGGAGGTTGAAGCAGTCCAGTAGAAAAGGGAGAAAAATCTGAAATTCCAGGGAAGGAAAAAACAAAGTTCAACTCTCAGTCTCTCTCCAGAGAAAAAGAAACTGAACAACTGGCCAAAAGCTGACTGGAAAGCAGCAAGCTGGGTGCTTTCTCCCTCCCCTGCCACAGCTGGGGAAAAAAACCAAAAAAAGTTGCTGTCTCTGTGTGACCTTGAACAAGCTGCAAACTGCTTTGAAAAAGTTTTGCTCAGTTTTTCCTTCCCCCTCTCAGGCTCAGTTTAGAGGCATAAAAAGGCACAAAGTTAATTTCTGGGCATAGGGCAAGGACATGGGATACACATCATAAAGTCACCCCAAGACATATATAAATCCACAAGTCTCAATTTAATGTTCCCTTTTTAATTTGTATCCAGATATTATCGCAGTCCTGGTTCCTACGGTATATCACCATGTCCCGCAGCCATAGGGAGGTGGAGGAGTGGCTGGTTGGCCGGGGGGCAACTGCTTCAGCCAATAGGGATCGACCATGTGGACCTTCAGATCTCTTTAAGTAAAGGAGGATTCAATAAAAGTTGGCTGTTGTGCATGAACCCAGTGTGTCTTGCCGCTTGTCTGTCTTCGATACTGCAACAGATGGTCTCCCCAGAAAGCATAGAATCCGAGGGATTAATACATGCTCAGGCCAGGTGGCAATGTCCAGGTAAGTCCTTGGAGGGGGTGGCAGTCTCTTGCAGCAGACTCTGTATCACATGTCGCATCACATGCCGTCCTGTGGTGCAAGGCCTCTGGGGAGCACTTTGGGGCGCGTTTGATGGATTATGACACCCCTCAGCTGCCTCTCACATGAGTGTCCTGTGGATGTGCCCTGTGGGACTGGGGGGTTCCACAGCTGGGCCAATTTGTGTAAGGGAGGATGGGTATTCACTGCCTCTGACCAGAGGTTACACCACGCACCCGAAACTTCCCCTGCCCCCTCATTTCTGTCAGCTATGGTCTCCCTCAGCCCAAATCCAGCAAGAGGTGACTCTCAGCACAGCTGCTGGGTTTGGCTCTCTTGTGGATGCATTCCTTTCCCTCAGCCTGTAGAGGGATTCCTTGTGGAACAGGGACATATGATACCCCTGGAAAGATTGGACAACCCAGGGTTGTTGCAATTATTAAAGGATCAGGGGCATGGATCATTGATAGAATTATGGGATCTATAGAAAAACTGTACAAGCAATAGGCCTAGAAGCAAAAGGCCTGTGTGTGAGAAACTGCCTGCATGAGAAAGCACTGGTGTGAGAAACAAGCCTGGGAATAAAGAGGGAGTTTGAAACGATGCAGCTGTCCTGATAAGGTGCTAACCAGGGAACAGGAGGGGTGAACACCGAATTCTTTTAATCATAACATGACTATGGAAGCTTGCCAATGTAAGTCCAATTATGTAGAAATAGAAATGTGCTGTGATAAGCTTTAAGCCACTTAGGAGTTAACAAGCTGGTATACTATATAAGTGCCTTTGGATTGCTAATAATGCGGAGTTTTGCGCTTATCAACCACATTGGTTTTGGACTGCCTCTCTCCCCCCTCTGGGATCCCCGGGCTCTCGTCCTTTTACAATTCCAACAGACTGCAATGAGAGAAAATGATTCAGAATAACAGGATTATTTGAATTTTGTGGTACTGTAAGGTGATTAATTGTATACAAAGCTTTTGCGAGTCAGCCTCAGCAAACAAATTCAAAGGTTTCTGTGAGAATCATTGAAAAGCCATAATAACAGCTCTTAATTCAACTAACTGAGCAGAGTCTGACTCGGATGGGTGTGTTAATCAACCACTGAAAAGGCAGTGTAGGACACTGTGCACCCTTACGCGCAGTGACCCCTGCTAAAAATGTGTCCTAATCCGCATGCCCCAAGCTGCCAACACATCCCGTCCCCAAAGGTTGAGTGGCAGCAACATAAGGCCTAATTGTAGCTGTGTGCCCCTCTGAGTCCTTCACTACCACAGGCCGTTCGCTTAAATAGCTCTGTGTGGTTCCTCCTAATCCTGCGATGGCCAATCCCACTG
>NW_008235789.1:131317-133557 GCF_000691975.1 Corvus brachyrhynchos | reverse complement strand
TACCATAAACAAGACTTTTCAAGGTTGCAGGTGGCTTGGTTGTTTACATTCCCTGCTACCTCTTCTGTGAGAGAGAAAAATCTCTCACGGACTTAGAAAATAGCAAGAAAATCCTCGCTAGCAGCATTTTTGTACCTACATCCAGACACACCTCACAGATTTTTGTTCATTCCAGCTTTTCCATTTCTCACTGCCTAGACCCCACTGCTTTAGCCAATTAGTTTCATTCAGCATAAATTCAAGCATTCACCTCATGTCACAAGGCCCACTGCAGGCCCCAGGCAACAAGTTGTGGGGATCTGTTAATCCATTGCTTTTCCTATTCCACATGTTCCCCCTGTTCCCTGTCCTAACCCTGGCCACTCCCTCGGTTTCTCCCTATTTGCTCCTGTACCCCAACCCTGCCCAGGGACCACACTTGGGCCCCTGACAAAACCACCCTGCACCCAGACCACGGCGTATCTGCCACTGAGGGCACTGGGACAAGATGTGATTAAAGCCATCTTAAACCCTCATGAGAGACCCTTCTCGCCTCCTTTGCCATCCACTGCGTTGTAACGCTGCTAGCTGCCGTAGGCAGATCGCGGGGCTGTCCGAAATGGAATCTGGGATGCGACTAGTCGCATGGCCTTAGGAAATCCTCAGTGAGCTCTCAGGGAGCAGCAGCCTGCTAGGCAGAGTCTAGCGGTTACAACAAATGGCACCCAATGTGAGGCAATATGTGCCCTGGAGAGCCTAGTCGCCTTTGGGAAGTAATTTCCCTGACTAAAGGAAGTAGTTCCCGTACCAAAAGGCCCAGCCGGTAGCTTCTGGAGAAGAGTAGCGCTTTTGATAGAGGTCGGCTGGCAGTGATGGACTAAACCGAATGCTTTTTGTTTATTCTCTGTTCTGGAAAGCCCTGAAGAGGAGACTGGTAGGCCTGGTAAAAAGAGTGGGAGACTCTTTGTTGCTGGTAAGCCTCAGAAGGGAGCCGGGAATGTCCTGGTTCAGGGGGTCATTTTTCTTTTTAGTTTAATCCTTTTGCCTTGGTATGGGTGGAGGGTTGGGGGTGGGTTCTTGTCTAGGTGAAGGAGGTCATGCCTCATGGAAGCTTCAGCAAGAAAAAAAACCACCATCCCTAACAAGAGAAGATACAAGTTAGTGCCCCTAGTTTTGGGAGTTAATTTTAGCAGTGCGTGAGGGGTCTTTGCGCGCGAGAGCACTAACCTTTCTTTTGTTTCACTCAGTCATCTGTGTTATAAACATATATTGTAATATTGGCTTCTCGCAAGTATTAAGGTAGATATTATATAATGTTAGAAATGCTTTTGCTGTGTGGATGTAGTTTTCTTTCTTTTTAGCAAGAATTTAGCAAGTGTGAGCGAGTAAGATAACTTCCAAGCAAACAGAGGATGAGGCCCAAGAGCGGCTAATCAACACTGCCCGGAGAAGAAAGGGGCCCAAAGCGGCTAATCACCACTCTGCCCGGGGGGCAAAGAGGCCCAAAACTGCTATCAACCCTTACTATCTGGGGAATTAAGAGGCCCACTCAACTATCAACTCTCACCTAGCGAGCCCAGGCCCAAGAATTAAAAGAAATAAAACCACAAGGCAGAAGAATACGCATGCTCTAAATGGTGGAACCAAGGGGAGGCCATGCAGAACAGCTCCTGTAAAAGTTTGAATATGCATAAAGAACACACAGTAAAAATGGTATAAAAAGGACTATCCTTGAGCACCAGGTCTGCTCTTGGCAGAATGCCAAGGCACCTGGCCATTACCTCTTTATTTTATGTGTCACTTATTGTCTTTATATTAAACTTTTTAAATTCTCACAGGAGAGTGAACCTCATTTTTCACAATTGGGGACTCATCCAGGATCTACACCTCGCCTCTGAAAAGCGTGAGGGGATTCAGAGCAAGGGTAAGGCACCTACCGCCCAGTTTTCAGTGGATCCCTGCTCCGTATCCTCTGGCGTGGATCGGTGGCAGCAGGGTGACACCCGAAGGACAAGAAAGACACAAAAATAAAGCAAATGAAAGAGAGAGTTCTCAATAAAAACCCGACGGACACTGGAAAAGAAACAGGACTGGTAAGTATTGTCCAAACAAAAAGGGGGTGGTTACAGGAGATGAATGCATGTGAATGAGATGCGGACTGGTTCCCCCAAGATCTGCGAAGCAAGTGCGGTAGTCTCTGAGAGCTGCAGTTCCAACTTGTTCGTGAGAACAGCAGCCAGCGAGGAGACGAAGCGAGGGGT
>NW_008235789.1:120812-121206 GCF_000691975.1 Corvus brachyrhynchos | reverse complement strand
CTAATCACCACTCTGCCTGGGGGGCAAAGAGGCTCAAAACTGCTATCAACCCTTACTGTCTGGGGAATTAAAAGGCTCATTCAACTATCAACTCTCACCTAGCGAGCCCAAGCCCAAGAATTAAAAGAAATAAAACCGCAAGGCAGAAGAATACGCATGCTCTAAAAAGGCGGGACCAAGGAGTGGCCATGCAGAACAGCTCCTGGAAAAATTTGAATATGCATAAAGAACAGACAGTAAAAATGGTATAAAAAGGTCTATCCTCGAGCATCAGGTGTGCTCTTGGCAGAGCGCCAAAGCACCTGGCCATTACCTCTTTATTTTATGTGTCTCTTATTGTCTTTATATTAAACTTTTTAAATTCTCACAGGAGAGTGAACCTCGTTTTTCACAA
>NW_008235789.1:117105-120117 GCF_000691975.1 Corvus brachyrhynchos | reverse complement strand
CGGATCGGACCCGCGGAGCGGGCCCGGCCCGGGGATCATGCGACCCGGTCTGACCCGATCAGCAGCTGCGGACGACGCAGAAAGAGCAGCGCAGCAGCCCCCTTCCCCGTTCGCCACGCCACCTTGACGAGAAGTGAAGAAAGCAGTAACCAAAAGATGCTATCCTAGCAGCATCAGCAGAACAAGCCACGAAAGCAACTGCTGTGTGAGAACCCAGCCTGAACCGATCCCCAAAGACGACAGCTGCATCATCATTTATAATTCAATTATTTTGCATTATTTTACCATTTTTATACTGTATAAAAATGAAGCCCTTCCCTTTTCATTTTAAATTGAAAAGGGTGAGATGTGGGGATCTGTTAATCCATTGCTTTTCCTATTCCACATGTTCCCCCTGTTCCCTGCCTTAGCCCTGGCCACTCCCTCGGTTTCTCCCTATTTGCTCCTGTACCCCAACCCTGCCCAGGGACCGCCCTTGGGACCCTGAAAAAACCACCCCGCACCCAAACCACGGGGGTCTCTCTCTGCCACCAAGGGCGTCAGGACAAGATGTGATTAAAGCCATCTTAAACCCTCATGAGAGACCCTTCTCGCCTCCTTTGCCATCCACTGCACTGTAACACTGCCAGCTGCCGGAGCCAGATCGCGGGGCTGTCCGAAATGGACTCCGGGATGCGATTAATCGCATGGCCCTAGGAAACCCTCGCTGAGCTTTCAGGGAGCAGCAGCCGGCTAGGCAGAGTCTAGCAGTTACAACAACAAGTGCAGCTGCATGCTGCCTCATTGCAAGCTACAGACCAGTACCTGCATAACATGGGGCACTCTGGGGACCAGCAGTATATATTTATTTAAAGGGAAGAACTCCTCCAATGGTGCATAGGTATATAGTTTGGAGAGGTCTGTGTGTCTATACAAACATTTGTGGCAGAAAGAGGATGGCAAGGTGGCTGTTACAGAGGGCAACCAGAACTTCTGACTCTCCAAGTCCGTCATCCCTCCCACAGTTGCAGTTGCTGTTGCAGTAAGGAGGCATAGGGGACTCCACTGGTAGAAGCAATTTGGGAAGTAAATTCTAGGGAAGAGAGGGTTGCAAAGGGAAACACTTTCCCGTGGAGTTATTACTTGAGAAGAGCCTTTCACCCTGTCCCTTGGGGTGAGGAGGGGATTGGTCATGCCCCCACTGCATTCCCACCCAGGCTCAACAGAAGTCTGGATAGAGGCAGCACTGGGCACAACAACAACAAAGCATCATTTCTCTCCTACCAAATTTGCAAGCTGTTGTTAAAAAGGGGAGATCAAACAGAACAAAAAAATAGCCCAACTGCGCTTACCAAATTACAGCTCTGCTATCAATATCACCTAACTGCTCAATTTACATTGGACTTAAATTGCCTAAGTTAGTTTCATTAATTAGACACAACCAGATTGTTCCTTTAATTCCACTGATACAGATCTGGTGTCTATATGCATAAATGCCTAAAAATTTAGAGTTATGCAGCTAAGCAAGTTGCATCCCCTCCATGTTATCAAAAAGGCTTCTTATCAGAAGCCAGGTATAAATCCAATAGCTAACTTTTACTTTCATGATTAACATCAGGCCACATTCTTTCCTCTGCACATTATCTCATCCCATATTACTTGCATCTCAGAAAATACAAAACATCATAAAAAAAGAATGCAAGTTACGTTAATTAAATTGTTCAAAATTTTAATTGAGATTCATGTTTGTTTTGCAACAGTTTCTCCAAGGCTAGCTACAAGGAAACACAAGAATCATTTTGAATGATACTAAATAAAAGCACAAATCGCAAGAAATAATTTTGTATTTGGAGAAGACTGAATAGAAAAGCCTGATTTTAAGCAAGATCTACAGGAATACCAAGAGCATTAGGGAACATCCTTGCAAAAATTACTCCCTTTACTTAGGGCTTTGAAAACAAAGTTTTTCAGAAGTAGGGAGGCACCTCTAATCTGAAGGCAATAATTGAGAATTGGAAGTTCTTAGCATCCTTAAACATAGAGCCAGAAAAGAGTTTTCTAAACAAACTTAAGATTAATAGGTCATTACTGTACAGTTATTAAAATTATGTTGATTCTTGCCACTGGGATCTGGCACTGTAATTGACAGTCACTCAGTTGTTCCTAATTTATTGGATTAAGCAAATAATGCAATATTTCATGGATGCTATTGTTTTGTTGTCTAATACTAATTAAAATATTTACACTCCTACTTTGCAATTCACATTTTAGCATTCATACCTATGGCTTTTAGTACAATGTCTCTGTCAAGTGTCAGAATTTCATTTTAAAAAGTCAGGAACCTGATACCATCTAGACAAGCCTTCTCTATGTTTAAAAATATTCCTTTTCAAAAATGACAATTTATAAAAGAGTCTGCTGGTAGCGTTCTTCCAGCTCATGTTTACCACAGATTCTACTGAGCTTTTCCTAATTTAAAGTGTCCCTTTTAGAGTGTCCTGCTGCCTCCACATGGAATCTGTTTCCTTCCTCATCCCCTCCTAAATTTATTGGAAAAAAAATCCTAAATCAGTAGCTGACAGTTTTAAGCAAAAATATGAAGTGCTATAACATTACCCACATTGCCTTTTATTGAACTAGGTTGAACACTCTCTAGGAGTGTCATGGGTTAGCAAGCATAGTCCCAGAAGTGATGTTCTTGCAAAGGGGTGCTTACAGCTTCCTCTATGACCTGATAGAACCTATCAGCTGGCCTGTTTGAATATGGACAATTCTTTAAGCCACTTAAAGTTGTGACCACCTCTGTGATGCATACTTAAGAATAGAAACCCTGAGGCAGAGGCTCTCTGTCTCGTTTCCGGTGCTGGGACAGGTGGCTGCGGGGCCTGTAGGGGGGGCCAGCGGGCCCGGCCCAGGCCCTGCTTGGGCCAGGCCGGGCTGGGCCATGGCCATCATGGAGCTGATGGGCCCTGTTCCACCTGTGGAACCACTTCCTCCCCCCCACAGGCCTGCTACGTGCAGACAGAGTGGCTC
>NW_008235789.1:109032-116530 GCF_000691975.1 Corvus brachyrhynchos | reverse complement strand
AAGGTGGGGGGAGGAGAAGAGTTCTGAAGGTGTGGTATAATTTTTTCTTCTTCTTTTAGGTCTGTTAATAAACTTCTTTATATTCTTTCAAGTTTGGTGCCTGCTTTGTGTTTCTCCTAATTCTTATCTCACAGAAGGTAAACAGTAATGAGTATCTTGGACCAAACCGCTACAAGGAGCTTTGTGGAAATTTCACCCTTGTCTAAAAGGCACAGTATTTTTGTGCTCTGAGACCTCCAGCAACAATGTTTTTTCCTCAGCCTGAAATTTAGGGACTGCTGTTAGGAAACAGCAAACAAATAGTCTGCCCAGAAAATTCACAGGTACCTGATTATCCACTTACATTAGAACCCACCAGATTTTACTGATTCTTCTGCCACAGACACTCTGCAAATCTATAACAAGTTTGCTTCTATACCAAGAGGAAAAGAGGTAAAGTTACTGTTACATATACCCAGGGATGATGTAAATGATACAAGCTATTCATTATCAAAATCCTCACAAAGCTGTGGTGGTTTCTGTTCCATGGCATTACATGAATGATAAAGTTATTTTTCACATATGAGAGGTTTAGTTGTACATGAAGAAAACTAACTTTGGTCCACTTGTCCAGCTTCCTAAGGACAGAATATTGGAAAGGTGACCACTGACCATTGGTTCAAAAACCAATGTAAAAGCTAGCAAAAATAATTGGGTACTTCATTCCTAAAGCTGCACAGTGTGGTTATTTGTCCTAGTTATCCACCTTTTCATTCTGTGTGTCCACTAATTGTTGAGTTTTTAAGTCTTCAGCTTGTTCATGATCTTCCATATCTGTATCATCTACTTGACTAGTTTCATTTTCTTCTGCTTCTCTTTGATCAACACTTTTGTATTCTACTTGTTCAAGGTTTGTTCCATCTATAAGTTCTGCCTGTACTTCTTCCATCTGTATTCGATTTACATGCCCAACATGTAATTGCTCCACATGAACTTCAGCACCTTGTTCAGTCTGAATGTGTTCAACTTCTAAATAACTAATTTGCACCTGTTCTTGCAGTTCCTCCATCTGTGTGCCTTTCACTTGATTGTCCTGCACGAGATCCTGGTGCATCTGTTCCACAGTTACCTGTGCAGGATCCACTTGTACCTGAATTACTGGTAGGACATGGACTTGCTCCACTTGTTCTATTATTGTCATTGACGTTACTGGTTCCGCTTCCATAGCTTCCACTGGAAGAATCTCTTCTGTCACTATTCGTTCTGAAATATTGTGCATGTCTTTGAGATGCCTTCTCAGCTCACTGCCTTGCATAAACCACAAATCACATAAGGTACAGTGGTTGGGTTTGTCACCAGTGTGTATTACCAAATGATTTTTAAATTGATCCCAGCTGTTAAACATGCTGTTACAAACCTAAAATAAAAGATAGAGTGTGTTAAACAGTGCCAACAGAAATATAACAAAGTATAGTGCCTATTTCAGATCATGGCTTCACATAGTGTAGCTTCTTGCTACTTGGATTAAAAAACCCCACCATGTATGTTAGAAGTAAAAGCTGAAAAGTCAGCTTCAAATGAACAGAAGACCTGGTATTTATTTATTTTTAAGATACAGTGTGCCATTTTGAGTTGTGCATACAGAGGATACCTACAAAATTAATGAGTCAATACAGCATGTAAAAGCTTTCTTATTTTAACTTTATGTGAAATTCACATATAGATTCACACTGCAATAAATGTCTGGTGCTAGAATTTTGAGTGGAAATCTATTTATGTAATAATATCATATGATCAAAGTGCAATTCAAACTGTCCTTTTACTGAAGTTCTAGATGCAATAATGTCCTGGTTATCCTTCCTTCCGTGGGCATACATTTTAGAGGTAGGGAATACAGTATCATACAGTCACCCCAGGACAAATACTAATAGCCTACTTTTACTTATCAGTTTTCATTTGTTCATGGCATTGTATGATTTACCTGGATAGACTAAACTCTCATATTTTGCCATTTCAAAAAAAAAAATTTAAGCAATTTTAGCAGATAAAAATCTCTTAAAACTCCATCTTTTCAAGTCTCTTCCAGCTAAAAGTACTGCTTTGACTGCAGACATACTATTTTCATAAAGCACATGAGCACACTTCCTTCCCTTCAGCTGGCAGTGAGGTAAGTAGCTTGAAAACAATACACAAAGACTGCAGGAATGAATGAGGTGCCAGGGTAGAAGAGAGAGAAGAGTGGGGTAGAGTCAGGTTTGGAGTAAAGAAACAGGGTCAGAGGTCTTTGTCCATGCAAGTGCTCTTGGCTTCAAAAAGAAGTAAAGAACATGCATTTCACTGTTCGAACTTGTCTTAGGCTACAATGGTAAGATGTAACCAAAAGTATGTATTCTATCACCATCTGTTGAAACCAGGTGGGGCAATGTTCTTTATCTCTTCCAGGACACATCCCTGATAACTCTCTCCAGAGGGATATCTTCTGTTAATGGGCCATCTAGCCTCACTGCATGACTCATAAAATTACATCATCCCATTGTGAGATGCTCCATTCCCAGAGGACAAGAGCTAGATAACCACCACTGGACCTTCAGAGGAACACCAGACTCTTCTACAGGATCACCACTTCAACAGAACCACATCCACCACTTCAGGAGGACTGCAGCCACCATTTAATCGGACTGCTACCGCCACCCTGCCCAACAGGGTGTCAGGTTGTATTCTGACTCTGTCAATGTTTCTGTACTACTGTATTTATTTTTAATTTTCCTATTAAATTGTAGTTCTGATTTCGAGTCTCTCACTGGTTTGCTTTCAAACTAGTACAGAACCTCTTCACTGTTGGCAAATAATTTTGAAACAGAATGTTCCATCTCCTCAATTTACAGTAAAAGCACAAAATGATGATGGAGTATCTGACAGGGATTAACTCAAGGAACAGGTCTGTGTAATGGAGCTGAATATCCCCATTTTGCTGTTGAAATCTTAAAACCACATTTGTGATGCTAGTAACATGCTTTTTGTATATGTGTGTCCCCTAGGCTCATGCTTTAGAAAGAAGTTGTACACACAGACTTCTTAAAATACTAACCTTATAGATAAGCACTCAAAATTAATTAGTCATACATATAGATAATGACTATCAGTAATGCCTAAGCACATTATTACTGTTCTTGCCATGTGGAGCCTAATTCAGTACTCAAGGCATTTACTGAAGAGCAGCAAAAGTGCTCATCAAGCAAGTGCAATTTTGTTTTTTCCTTGTTCAATGAGCCAAGATTTTATTTACAGAACACTATTCAGTTCTAAAGAGAAAAAAAAAAATCAAGAAGAATTTATCCAAGAATTCTTGCAGTTGCTGCAGGCTGAAATAACACTAACCCACATTCACAGTTATCTCTTACAGAGAAAGCTACAAACAGTATCTTCAATGAAGCTACCAGGTACAGCTTTGCATTATATAGTAGTTCTCATGTTCAAAACAAACTTATCTTTAAGACAAAGGCATGCTCCCAAGAATTAACTTGTCTAGCATAACAACTAAGCAATGCCACAGCATTGGTGAAACTTCTGATTAAATGATTAAATTAATTTATTCACCTCCTGCAGTATTTGCTGCTTTCTGTGAATAAGATCACTCTTTTTTTTTCGAACAAATAAAGCCAATATCCAACAGTTTTCTTTACTACATGACCCAATTTAACCTCAAACCACAGCAATTCTGTGAACTGAATAAGGTGAGAGCCTTATTTGAGACTGTCACAGCTCTGGGGCAGCAAAATGGCAAATAAAAATGCTACAACCAACCTCAGCTCTCATATTTTCTAGCTTTTCAGAATCAACTTTTAAAAGCTAAGTAATATTCTTCTGAACAGCTTTTCACATGCCACTTGTGTAGTGACCAAGTACCCTAGCTATCCATCTAACAGCATTTATATTTGCTTAAAAGACATTACAGACTGTCATCATAAGTTGAAATGACTTTCCAGCCAGTCAATATATTGGTATTAAGCAGAAAAATAATAAATTAGGAAATAAAATAGTACTTTGTATTTTGGACTTTAGTGAAGCATGCTCACAAGCAGGAAAGGCCTAGGTCTGTGCATCAAGAACCTTGAAAAGGAAGCAGAAAGATCAGTAAGATGCAGATGAACACTTACCTACTCACAAGAATCTCTCTGATTAACTATTATGAAGCTACATATCAGTAATTTCATATTTTAAATGGAACTACTTAAATATAAGAATTTACCCTCATGTCATGGTTGAATGCAACCTTTATAATTTATTTTACTAAAAATAGTTCTTGGAGACAAAAGTCTACCCTTTATGCCTTTCCTTCTCAGTACTCTCACACTCCTTCCCGCAGCACAGGAAGGAGGTGACTAGCCTCAGACTCTGCTACTTCTATTACCCACCTGACATTCATACAGCTTTTTTCTTCCCTTTTTAGCTCCAGCTCCAGACTGACAGGCCGTCAGGTGACATTTGAGTGTACTATTCCTAGCAAAATGCTCATGGCAGTTTGGACATTCAAATGGCTTTTCACCTGTTAAGACAGACACAGGGATTTGTAAGTGTATAAAAACAGCCAGTTTTTTGTCAGCTCTTCCTTTTGTGTAGGTTGATAAATATGCTGTAAAGATGTGGCCAACTGGACTATTCTACAGAAGAAAAAGACATTCTATGTAAATTTTATGTAAATAAAATGGCAAAAACCTAATGTGGAGTCACAACTCTCATTTATAAAAACAAAACAAAATAAACTGAACAAAACAAAATCCACAGACATGATAATGTAACATAATTCCCAGTGTCATTTAAGGTATACTCAGGTTTTTATGAAAGTTAGGCTATTATTCTGATGAAATATCTTAAAGAAATAGGAGCTATTTCTCTCTTTTCACCTGATACAGTTAAAGACTCAACATTAGTATATACAAAGTGACACATTAAAGAAGGAGGTATTTAAATAATACAAAGTTTTATTTTCAAGAACAATGACAGCTTATGCTTGAGAGCCGAAACTAAGCTCCAGAAAAAGAAGTTGTCACAGAATGACCATGAAGTAACAATGCATTGGTATTAAAACAAACCAAGTCCAGAAACTTTAATTCGAAGTAGTATACTGTTACCATCATCAAATAGTAAAGAACAACTGTTGTATCTGTTTATTAATTTCATCATTCACAAATACAATGAAGTTCTAGGGAATTAAAGTACAAAAAATTAGTAACAGTATGTTTCTTCTAAGTCTGATAATTTGTGGAGGTACTGATACCGACATCACTATTGAAACAAACTATTTAATGGACTCCAAAAGAGGCTGAGACATTTCACTGAATAACATAAGAATCTATTCTAGCTTGATTCAGTTTAAAAGCCTACATTTTCAGGGATGTAGTAATTATTGACAACTGAGATGGAAAACAAATAAACCTGTATTTTCAGAAATAAAGACATTCAGCAGCACCTAACTAACTTTTCAAAAGAAATCCACAAGTAGCCTATAATTCTCACTTATACACCTAAAGGCCACAGAAAAACATTAAATGGAGGGAACATTCCCCATAATGGTTATAAAAGGCTACATTTTTGGAAACTTTTGTACAGGTAATGCAGAGTATGCTGAACTCCCATCTGTCTCGCAGATCAAAAATCACAGACATTGCACGAGCAACCAAATACATTGGTGAGCCTAAAGAATACCCCAGGAGGTGATCCCCAGGAGTAAAAAACTGGACAAGGAAGGCAAGAGACTGGCATGGCTGACTGGGGAGCTGCTGGACAAACTAAAGGGAAAGAAGGAAATGCACAGGCAGTGGGAACAAGGACAGCTATCCTGGGAAGAGTATAGAGATGGAGTTTGGTTGTGTAGTGATGGGGTGAGGAAGGCCAAGGTGAAGCTGGAACTGAACCTGGCAAGGGACACAAAGAATAACAGGAAGGGCTTCTACTGGTCTGTCAGCCAGAAAAGGAAGGTCAAAGAAGGTGTTACCCTCTGATAAACAGTGCTGAAAAACTGGTAACAATGGACAAGGAGAAGACTGAGGTACTCTACTTTTTTCCCTCAGTCTTCAATGCCAACCTCTCTTCCCACACCTGTTGAATGGATGGACAGCAGGATGGGGACTGGGGGAGCAAAGTCCCTCCCACTCTATTGAAGATCAGGCTCATGACCAGCTGAGGTACCTGAACGTACATAAGTCTATGGGACATGACCACCTGAGGAACCTGAACATACATAAGTCCATGGGACCTGATAAAATGCATCCCAGAGTCCTGAGGGAATTGGCTGATGTAGTTGCCAAGTCACTCTCTATGATATTTGAAAAGCCGTTGCCAAGCCACTCTCCATGATATTTGAAAAGCAATGGCAGTCAGGTGAAGTCTCAGGTGACTGAAAAAAGGGAAACATTGTCCCCATCTTTAAAAAGTGTAGACAGGAGGACCCTGGGAACCACCGCCCTGTCAGCCTCATCCCTGTGCCTGGGAAGATCATGGAACAGATCCTCCTGGAAGCTCTGCAAAGGCACATGGAGGACAGGGAGGTGATTTGGGACAGCCAGCATGGCTTCATCAAGGGCAAGTCTTGCCTGACCAACCCAGTGGCCTCCTCTGATGGAGTGACTCCATCAGTGGACAAGGGAAGGGCTACAGATGTCCTTTCTGTGGACTTCTATAAAGCCTTTGACATGGAGCCCCACAACATCATTCTCTCTAAATTGGAGAGAGATAGATTAGATGGGTGGACTCTTAGATGGGTAAGAAAGTGGTTGGACGGTCTCATCCAGAGGGTTGTGGTCAATAGCTCCAAGTCCCAATGGACATCAGTGACAAGTGGTGTCCCTCAGGGGTCTGTATTGGGACCAGTGTTATTTAATATCTTCATTAATGACACAGACAAAGGAGTCAAGGGCACCCTCAGCAGGTTTGCAGATGACACAAAGCTGAGTGGTGCAGGTGACACACCTGAAGGACGGGGCCATCCAGAGGGACCTGGATGTTGGGGAAGATGAAACAGGAAAGCCTTATAAATATGATTGCCTGACAAAAGATTTTGGGAAATTGGCGACATCGAAATGAAAGCCACTTTTGAAATACCAAGTCTTAGTTACTGAACAACTGGAAAACAATGGTATGGCCAACTGAAGGTAATCCCCTCTTGATTGAACAATACCCTCTGCTTGCAAGCAGGTCCAAGGGTCAGAGCAGACCCTACTAGCTCAGCAGAAGGGGTCCAAAGAGTAGTTTTTAGAAGTTAAGATGTAACACTCTATGGTAATATAAGAACTCTTATAGGCTGTATGTAAATGCTATAGGATTTGTATCTTGTATTAGATTGGTTAGTGACAATTAGAATATTCAGTACAGAAGATGATTTATTGTATTGTAACCAGGACTTCACCACTCCACTCTACTTACTCCCTTACCCACTTACTCTCTTACTTACCTCCTCTTCGCTTACTCCACCCTTACTCTTACACTTACACTCTTGCTCTCTTGGGCCTGCTCCGAGCTG
>NW_008235789.1:106680-108926 GCF_000691975.1 Corvus brachyrhynchos | reverse complement strand
ACCTGGACAAGCTTAAGAAGTGGCCCATGGGAATCTCATGAGGTTTAAAAAGACCAAGTGCTGGTGCTGTACCTGGGTCGGGACAACTCCCAGGATCAATGCAGGCTGAGGGATGAACAGATCGAGAGCAGCCCTGGGGAGAAGGACCTGGGGGTACTGGTGGGTGAGAGGCTGGACATGCCCTGGCCATGTGCACTGGCACCCAGAAACCCCCTGCGTGCTGGGCTGATCCCACAGTGTGGGCAGCAGAGGAGGAGGGGATTCTGCCCCTCTGCTCTGGTGAGACCCCACCTGCAGTGCTGCCCCCAGCTCTGGGACCCCCAGCAATGAAGGGACACAGACCTGTTGGAGCAAGTCCAGAGGAGGCACCAAGATGATCAAAGGGATGGAGCATCTTTCTGTCCTGGAGTGAGTTATTATGATAGCATATTTCCTGATCCTCTGCTTTGTGCCCAAAAAATAGTTGCTGTATCTTTAAGGCAAAGGACTGGATGTGTGTGGGGCTGGGGAGAGCCCCTGTTTCTGCGAGGGCATTTTTAAAAGCCTTGCTGTCCAGGTTTTCCACAGCTATGGGGATATCATGAGAGGTGTAAGCTCGGCCCAGGACCTGGAGGGGGGGGGTTGAGGCCGGGGGCTCTCGCTCTTGTGCTCTTCTGGTTCAGGATCGAGGTAGCGGCCGCATGGGGGCACAGTGAGTGCATCTGGCTTGAAATACTGTTGCCCTGTGGTTTTTTCCCGGCACTGCAACCAGGGCCTGCCTGCTTGCTTCCCTGCTTCCCTGTCATTCAGGAGCCTAGAGCCTAGAGCCTAGAGCCAGTGCGTGTGGTGCCACCTGGGACCGGGACCATGTTCCACTGGGACCATGTTCCACCGGACCCTGGCCTGCAGTGTGGTGGCCGTGGCTACTCCTGTGTGTTAGGCTCCAGGACTTCGATTGAGGTTTCTTTCTACACTGCAAGCCTGCTCATTTTTTCCCTGTTTCCCAGCTGTTTGGGGGTCTAGAGCAAACTTGTGGGGTGCCGCCAGCCGGGACCAACTGCTGTCCGTGAGCTTTGCAAAAGGAGCAATCTCCCATCCTCTTCACCCTAGCACCCACCACCACCTGAAGAGGTTGCCAAGCTCGTGTCAGAGCACCCCTGAAGCCTCGGGGGGGCCACTGCAGCCTCTCTGCCCTGCCAGGAGCCAAAAGTGCCCCCTTCCGGTTGTGGTTGTAACTACACCCAAGGCAAAAATTTACAGGTGGGGAAACTTCTGTTATTGTTTCTTTTTGTTGTTGTTGTTTGTTCTGTTTTTTATGTATATATATATTTGCCAGTAAAGAACTGTTATTCCTTTTCCCATATTTTTGCCTGGAAACCCCATAATTTTGAAGCTATAATAATTTGGAGGGAGAGGGTAATCTTTTCCATTCTGGGAAGATTCCCACCTTCTTTGCCCGACATCCGTCTTTTAAACCGAGACACTTTCCTATGAAAGGCAGAGAGAATTGGGATTGTTCAGCCTGGAGAAGAGAGGCTCCAGGGTGACCTAATTGTGACCTTCCAGGTTCTACAGGGAGCTGACAAGAAAGATGGAGAGAGACTATTTACAAGGGCCTTGAGTGAGAGGACAAGGGGGAATGGTTTCAAACTGAAAAGGAGTAGGTTTAGATTAGATATTAGGAAAAAACTATTGTAAGGAGGGTGAGGCCCTGGCACAGGCTGCCCAGAGAAGCTCTGGCTGTCCCATCCCTGGAGGTGTTCAAGGCCAGGTTGGACAGTGCTTGGAACAACCTAGTCTAGTGGAAGGCGCTTATGGCAGGAGGGGCTGGAATGAGATGAGCTTTAAGGTCCCTTCCAATCCAGGCCATTCTATGATTCTATGAATATTACAGAGGAAAACTCCCACCACAAACCTTCACCTGCTCTGCGATCTGGTCACATTTAAAGAGTTACTTGAAGCGATGCACTGCCCAGTTAAGGACAGATTTATTCTATTTTTTCCCAAATTCTTCAACAATCTTCATATTCTGCCCAAAGTATCTGAAACTGACAATTCAAAGACAACAGTGGCAATATCCAAAGGTCAAAAAGACATTGTGTGACTTCTTGCACTGTTGGGGTGACTCAGCCCACTGCGGCGCTGGGGCTCCGTGATGCCAATCAATCCCAGCCCCTCCCCTGAATCGAGTTCCCCAAGAGGCAGACTCAGAGGGTGGGTCGAGGGGCGGCTCAGAAGCCTCAGACGCCACCCCCCCGCCGTTGCCG
>NW_008235789.1:104023-106659 GCF_000691975.1 Corvus brachyrhynchos | reverse complement strand
CTCGGTCTTTCATTGGTTCTGTTATACCTCCCGCCTCTCAGTTTACACCAGTGGTTCTTGTTAAATTGTATCCTCCCCCTGGCTTGTAACTCATTGGTTGGTTTCCCCTTTCACCGGGGTTTTCAAATTGCCTATAAAACTGAGGACAAGGCTCCGAGGAGCCATCCCATCCCATCGATTCCCATCCCATCCATCCGACCTCATCATGATCCCATTGCATTAAACTCTGTTAGAAGCCAGACCCAAACAGCCTCTCTCTTCCTTTGTCTCCGAGATAACGTGAGCCGATCCCATCGGTTCCTGCCGTGTTTCCTCTGCCGAGAAGCCAGCTAGCTAGCTCAACAAGCAGCTCTTTTCCTGATGCCGAAGTCTCTTCAGCAACCCGCAGAAGTAGAGCAGTTGGACTCCCTCTGACCTGGGGCACACCAGAGCTGGTGCGTCAAGCACCAAACGCTGCGTTAGGTTGGCGCACCAAGCGTGGGGCTCATGCGAGTGGATTCCTGTGATGTCGTGGCTAAGAAGTGACTTTGGACTGCCGACGCCTCTCGGTGCAGTCTGCTCTGTTTTAGGAGCAGTGCCCTGAGAGAAGGCTGCTAACTCCCACTGATTCTGCACTGAACTGACCTTGGAGAGCAGCCGTGCCAAGGAGAACCCCACCTGTGCCTTTTACTTTGTGACCGGACGAATTTGTGCTGATTTGAAACTTGTGTGAGTATCCCTGGTCCCGTATACTTTGTTTCTTTTTTCGTTTTGCGGGTGGTGGGTAGAAGAAGTGCTGAGAGAGATATGGGATCAAAACTCTCTCAGCCCCAAAGAGAGGTTTTTCTCCAAGTTGTGAGATCCCTTCAAGTTAGTGGCTTTAAATTTTCTAAGGGTCTACTAAAACAGTTTGTTCGCTGGCTTTTCTTTTACTTTCCTCAAGTATCTCCCACAAATTTAAAATCTCCTGCCTTCTGGCAGGCTGTGGGGGATAAGATTGCTGATTTAAAGTGGAAGGGAGACTCCTCGGGAGAAAAATTTTTTCCCCTCGTTCTAGTTCTTCAGGACTTGCATAAAATGGATCAGAAAGTAAAAGAAAAGCACAAATCCCCTCGCAGTTCTTCCCATATTCCTCCTTCCTCCCCTCCTGCTCCTCATCCCACATCCCTTTCGTTGGAAAAACCGAATGGAGTAATATGCCAAGAGGCTCAGAGTTGCTGCCTTCTCTCTGACTCTTCCCGGTCTTTTCAGCCACCCTGTCGCAGTAGCCCTGGCCAGGCCACCTTGACCTCTTCCCAAACCCCGTATCCCTTGCCCTCTTCCCCAGTTGTAAGCCCAGAAAACTGTTCTAAATGCTGTTTGCCATTGTTCCCCCCCACTCCACGTGTCTGAACAATGGCACCGACCGCATGGCACAGTCCACCCCTCCCCCTTCTTCTTCTTCCCACAATCCCTTTCGCCCTCCTACCCCCAACCCTTTCCTATCCCCGCCCCTGGGCGTGATGTCATCGGGCTCCTCCCACACATCGGGTACCACCCCCTGCATCGGGAATCCCTGCCCACCCTGTGACCACGCCTCCTGGTCCTCCAACCCCGCCCCCTGTGGAGGACTTCCTGGTTCCCACACCTCCTCTTCCTGTTCCCATGGGGCAAAAACCAGAAGCGACGCCATCTTGAAATCGGGTCCGGGAGTCCCCTCAGCCCCTTCCTATCCCTTTGCTGCTCCTGTTACCTATGACAGAGAAGGCAATAATCCCACATGGAAACCTTTTGATCCTTCTGGGCTCAAAGCAGGGCTGAAAGAGCTTTGCAAAGCCCAGAAAGAATTTGGGAGGGAGAGTCAGTATTTTAAGAACCTTCTTAAGATAACTCTCTCCAGTACAGTTCTTGTGCCACATGACCTCAAAAGCATTTTCTCCTGCTTGCTTTCCCCATCCGAGTTTCAAATGTGGGAAGAACATTGGAGAAAGCAACTGGGAGAGGTCCTCCCGATTTTACTGCAGGATTCAAACAATGCAGGGGTTTCTATGGATCACCTTACCGGTGTGGGGTTATTAGCCAAGCCACAGAACCAGGCTCAAAATACACCAGAGCTGGTCCTGAATGCTGTAAAGCAAGCAGCTCAGCAAGCGTTCTTAATGATGCCCCCTAAATTAGCACCTCAATTGAATTATACTGAGATTCGGCAACTGCAAAATGAGCCATTTATTGATTTTGTGGATAAACTGAGGCTCGTGGTGGAAAGACAAGTGGAAGATCTGAAAACAAGAGAGCATATTATAATGCAAATTGCAAAGACTAATGCCAATGATGCTTGTAAAAGAGTGATTTTGGGTCTTCCATTCGAACCTCCACCGACCCTAAGTCAAATGATTTCATGCTTGCACGACATTGGTGCCAATTAACCAGCCAAATTTAAAAACAGGGAAAAATTTAATAGAAACTGCAGCCACTGCTGATGCAACAGCATCTCAGGGCAATAGAAATGCTAATTGGGTCTGTCACAGGTGTGGCAAACCAGGGCATTTGGCCCGAAACTGCAGAGCTCTGGCCCCAATTAATCAGGGTTCCCAAGGTGTCTCCCCAGGGCAAATGTCATTGCCTACCGCCAATGGGATGCAGCCAAAAAACTGACAGGACCACGTGGAGTGGCAGGG
>NW_008235789.1:87294-100278 GCF_000691975.1 Corvus brachyrhynchos | reverse complement strand
AAGCCGCACCCCCCCGGGCGGTGCCCAGGTACAAGCCGCCTCCCCGGTTCGGGAAAATTCTCGGTTACTCGGTCGTTCATTGGTTCTGTTATAACTCCCGCCTCTCAGTTTACACCAGTGGTTCTTGTTAAATTGTATCCTCCCCCTGGCTTGTAACTCATTGGGGCTCCAAGGAGAAATCCCATCACAATCCCATCAATCCCATCCCATCCCATCCCATCCCATCCCATCCCATCCCATCCCATCGGATTCCAGCCTTCCAAGCTTGTTTGGGTTGCGAAACTTCTAACAATAAACCTGTTAGAAGCCAGACCTGAACAGCCTCTCTCTTCCTTTGTCTCCGAGCTAAGGTGAGCCAATCCCATCGGCCCTGCTGTGTTTCCTCTGCTGAGAAGCCAGCTAGCTAGCCCAGCAAGCAGCTCTTTTCCTGATCCCGAAGTCGCTTCTGCGACGGGCAGAAGTAACGCAGCTGGACTGTCTCTGACCTGGGGCACGCCAGAGCTCATGCCTCGAGCACCAAACGCTGCGTTATTGCACAGTGCAAATCAATGCTGTGACTTCAGCAGCAGCAATGGAAAACAACGAGTGTATCAGCCTGCCTCTAGCTCGAGAAGTACACTGTTGAGCTGGGAACTGAACTCCTCTGCTAAAGGTGACAACTTGCTTCTCTTCCCCCGGGTGTCATTAAACTATGAGTTTATAAAATCTCACTTAGATAAGACTAAAGAGGGAGGGTTCTTAGCCTGATCTAACAATTTTTTTCCATTTATGAGAACAGGCGAGATTTCACTTGCCAATCATAAGTAACTCACAGGACAGAAATTCTGATCTAAGATAGTCCAATATTTTGCTGGACCTTTACAATCCTGCAGCCACAGGAAGGGAACCACCCAAAATAAATATTTTTTAACCCAAAGATTCATAATAACACAGTGACTTCTATTTGCCCAATATGTAAGAAATACCAGGGAATTCACCCATAACCATAAAGCTGCCATATCATTATTTAGATTGGGTTTAGAGAGAAATAGTAAGGTTTGTTGGGGTTTTTTGTTTGGCTTGCTTTCTTTTTTTCTTCCCCAGAAACACAAAGGCAGGCATTTATCAAATGAACTTCTTGGGATCATTTATTCATGGTATGTAAATAGAGTCCATTTATTCACTCCTATGGAAGATGTTATTTGCAGTTCAAAGTACACTTCCTGTGAAACATATTTTGGATTAATGAAGAATGGCAAAGACCTTGAGGAATTTTTCCCAAGAAGTTTGTATAATCTGCATACAAATTACTTCAATTACAGAGTTTTCAGACATGGGCTGATTAATTTGGCTGCTTCAAGCATATCACTGGAACTGGAAGTAATTAGATTCCATGTGTGATACTTGCATCAATAAATATTTAGAAAGTACTCTGCACCTCCTGTGATATGCTAAGTTGCTTCATCCCCAAAATCCTTCTGTCACAACAGCAATGAATATCTTGTTTTATTTGGTTTATTCTGTTAATCCTCCACAAATTTTCTCTGAAAAGACTTTTGTTAGGTAGCTTGCATTTGGCTTGGTCATAATGGAAAAACACTGCCTGCTTCATAGGGAATAAGGATTTGCCAAAGAGTTTTCATAAATGCAACTTTTAAGGGGCTATTTGGAGTAGATTTGATGCAGTGTCATATACAGATGCAAAGAAGTTCCAATTAAAAGGCTTTTGCAACAGCAAGTTGCAAAAGAAATAAGACTGCTACCCTCTATTAAATTCTTACTGATGACTCATGACTGACATATTAAAAAAAACATCTGAAAGATCAGGACAACATATATTTTATATTCAGAGAGCTATCTATATAATGCTCAGTACCTATTCAGATAGTACAGACTTTTCAGTGACATGAAGAAATAGTATCTTAACCTCCCATATTATATAGAAGAAGCACAAGTAATTTTATACTCAAAAGATACTGTTCAGATTTCAAAGAGGCAGATTTTACAGTAACAAAAGTCTACTATAGTCACTAGAAATGTTTTGCTGCATTAATTAACAAAGAAAATTAAATCAGATGAGAAGTCAAGAGCAAGGGGGTATTTTATGCCTAATGCATTAATAGGCATTTGCTCATACGTTCTGTTAGTTAAAGAAACTCTTTAAAATGTATATTCCACTGAGAAGCTCATGGTTTAGATCATATTTCAACAGAAACATTTAAAAGTAGAATTGTGAAAATAAAAGCGGCTCCTCAGTTTGGTACTTTTCAAGAAAAAAAAAAAACATGCTTTAAGAAATTATTTTAAAAGAAATATTTTAAGATTTAATAGACTGAAGAGAGAAGCTTCATTAGTGCTTTCTGGTTTTAGGCATCTATTTTTAGCCACCTCAATCCCTCAAAGTTTATACCAATGTAAAACAAAAAAATAAAATTAAATTAAATTAAAAAACCAAACCAGCATTTTAGTTGCAACTACAAGCCAAGTATTTCTAGCACTCAGGACTCATGCATTTTCTTCAGCATATTTTCTATTTCCCCAAAACATGCAAAACCCCAAAATGCTAGAGCCAAAGCCACAAGTACAGTTCTTACCTGTGTGCTTTCGGAGGTGCTCTTTAAAATGTCCAAAGTGATCAAACTGCTTATCACAGTATTGGCATATATGTATTTTCTTGCCAGGTCTTTGCTTCTTGCTAGCACCACCTTCATCAAGGTGGTGACAGGTGAGGTGTTGTTTCAAAGCACTCTCTCGTAGGTACCTTTTACTGCATATGTCACACTTGTAACTCTCAGCAGAGTGTGTTTTCATGTGTTCCTTAAAATGGTAAAACAATTTAAATGAACGGTTACATTTTTCACAGTGGAATAAATTCTTCACATGTGACAGCTGAAGTTCCACAATTTCAATATCTTCTACCTGTTTGCACGAGGGATCAGTTGCACTACCACCTTCTTGAATCTGGCATTTTGTCTCTCCTTGACGATACTTACTGGTGATATCTGCCAAAAGAGCCAAAGCAGATTCATCTGATGTACCTGTTGTATGTATGTACTTTATAGATTGCTCTGCAGAAGCTACTTCAAGTGTTTCAATGCTGTCATCTTCCACTTCAATCGTTCCTTCAGCAATCTCAACCTCAATTTCAACAGGCTCTGATTCTGCAGATGGCAGTGTTTCTGTGATAACATTAGATGTTTCAGCAATCTTCCTCTTTTTTGCCTTATTTTTACCTTGCCTTTGATTTGATTCTAAGGGTGATGAATTCTCTTTGTTCCTGCAAAACATTTACATAAACATAGTTAAGATCCATAAGCACTTACATAACAATCCCTGCCTGATGCTGAGCTTCTGCATTAAACACTAGCTAGATGTTTCTCAAAGAAGCTGAATGATGAGTGACCACATAACCTGCACCCATTTCAGATGTTAATTTGTCCTTAATCTATACTCCTTAGAGCTGTAGAATAGCACAGTTAAAGCTGTGGAGCCTTTAACATACCGTTATTCAAGTGTTTTAAATAGCTCCACTTGAATGATACAAAGCACCTATCAAGAAGAAAGGCCAATTAGTCTAATGACATAGGTTTATATAAGAAATGCAAAATTCTGTACTTTGGCCTGCCTACTCAGAAATAAGATTCAAGCTCTTCCTACATTATTCAACTCCCAAGCTCTAGAGTGCATGCAATTGCCTGCAGCACTTACAGCTTCTTATAAAACACTACAGCTGTGACTTCACACAATGATTACTATATCATCTAGTACTTCAGGAAAACACACAGCTAACAGTTGTAGTAAAAAAAAAAAGCCACTGGGATGTGAAAAGAGTATTTTAATTTAATTTATCTGGGCTTAAGCATGGCCCCCAGCTCTGTTCTTCTTTTCCTTGCACCATAAATACACAACCCCCTTCCTCCAAAATGTCAGAGATAGCATCCCATCTCAAACATGGACAGAGCTGACTGGGCCAATGCTTTCAAATCACACACTCATGATTATCCACAGCACTTACATGCTGGAGGTTTTACTACTGATTATCAGTTTTGAAAATGAGTGGCTATCTTCTCCTCAAATCAGACTGTAATCAGAGTAATTTGTACTTTTACCTTCCTTTGCAGCCTGATAAATCCTTTTATGTAACCTACTCCCTATCACTTTCAGGTTTTCTAGTAATAGGGGTGATAAGGTTTTTCTCCAGTATTGGGATGTCATACAGCAGAGATGTGTGGCTAATAACCTAATGCAGGATACAGCTTATTAAACTGCACCTTACTATATTCAGACAGAGGAAGACACAGCAGCTAAACTTAAAGAGTTTCATCTAGGCCATATTTCTGATGCCTAGAAGGTGACAGTTACTTTGCACATTACTGCAAGGAGCTCCAGGACCACGTACAAAAATAATAATCTGCTCAGCAAAGAGGAGACTACTGTCCTTGAGTACATTGTGTGGCTCAGGTGTGAAACTGAATGGGGATACACACATACAATACACTGTACTTGAAGGAATAACAGCTAGTTGTTTTCTTTCAAGTCTAGATTATGTGCTGTGCAACTCTTTGATGGATTACACAAATGGTTAGTTCTATAATAACCTCTACTTTAGCTGAAGTTTCTGATGTTTGCCGCTTTTAGTCAAAGCTCAGATACAGGCACTGTATTGCAATTCATCCCCTTCCTACTGTGAAGGAGAAAACTGAGACTGACGGTGGTACTCAAGTTTGTTTTCCTAACCAAAAACACCCTACCAAAAATCTATGAACAATGGAAATAATTCTAAGCATAAACTGGCTTGCACATGTGTGTGTTAAGCCAAACATTTATTTCCTTGTAACATGAGAATTACAGCATTTACTAGTGATGCATAACCAACAAACATTATACAATAGTGGGAATTAATTGCAGACTAGACAGTTTAGCTTGACGGACTGATCTGAATCCTGGTTAAACAGCTCTACCAGTGTACACAGACTCAAAATGATACCAATTAGAACATAGTTTTTCAATTTCAAGTGTCTTAATTTTTTTAAACAGACAGCAAAGGTCTGCTTTTCCCTAAATATAAAAAAAAAAAGTTATTTTGGTGATACCATGTTTAATTTCAATAATGTCAAAAAAGGGTATTGTTGGGTTGGAGAGTAGAACTAGAAAGGCACAATCCTATCTTTTCTATTAAAAAACCCCCAACATAGTTATTCAGCTCTGCTACCAATCAACAGAATAACTTGATTCCAAAAAACAAAAAAAACACTGATGTTGAAAACCAAGTTTCCAGGGTACCACGTCATGGAGGTTTTATAATTTGTTTGGCCACTAGAGGAACTCAGTGTCAATGCCACTCAGCTTAGTGTGTCTATGTGGAGATAAAGAAAAAATAAGTCTTTCCTTAGCTTGAACACAAAGACCTTTCAGCATGTCTAGAAGAGAAAGCAAGGATAACGGTAATGCTCAGAGGTATTTATTGGCCCTCCCCCTGCTTCATGACAGAAGAACAGTATAGCATACAGAAGAAATGAGAACATGACAGCACTTTGTGAAAGAGAAAGAAGGGGAAGAAAAATAGCATGATGGGAATGGCACCTGCTTTTCTCAGGTTGGAGTTTGGTAATGGATTACAGTTCTTTGTACTGGATAAAAGGTGCTACAGCAACATTTGATTAAGTACTGATCCCATATAAAACCAATTATAACAACTATGTTTGTTCAAGAAGTTTGAGAGACTAAATTTGCAACAAGAAGCTTTAAAATCACTGCCTATTCTCTTGAAAGCAGAAAGCTGCGTGAAATCAAAAGAGCAGTGCAAACTTGTTAATGTGGTCTAATTACCTGAGAGATATCATCACTGTACAGCCAGCTGTCAATCAGGTGCAGGCAGTCAGTACAGAGGCCTGATATTAGTTATCACAAAGTCACAGCCCTACAATGTCTGCAACATTTACCAGCCATGTCACTTGTCATCGAGTTCTAGCCCAAAGAATGTGACATTCATTTTTTTAGCCTGTATAATTCTGACCCATATCTTATAGTAGAAGAGTATATGATACCACATGAGTTTAGAAGGTTTCAGGATAAAGAAGAGCACCGCAAAATACTGGCAGCTCTCATACAAGGATTCTTAAGACTATATTTCAGTGTTGGGAAGAAAAAGAGACTTATGTGTTTACCTGATTTCAAGTGCTTTGATCGCTTCTAACATCTGTAGATACTCAGCTGCTTTCCAAACATCATTTGCTTCTTCCTCACCTTGGACCATTAGTTTTGCTGTATAGGTGAACTCAATTAGGTGACGAAATGCCATGTTACTTACACCTGTTTACAAGCAAGAAAAACAGCTTCTTTTAACAATTCCTCAGTCTTTCACACTTGCCTGCTCACAGTACTCCAATAGCCAGTTTCGAGAAGATGCCACCCTTGAAAGGCTCACATTGGAGTAAAAAGTCTATAGAAACAGGTGAATATGGGACAACTACAGTCATTCCATGACAAAGATAAAAAGAAGGATAAGATGGACAAAAAGCTACTTGTATAAAATTAAAAAGTTCAAATTTAAACATAAAAATATGATCTCTCTCTTTCAAGAGATCTCTGAGCAGCAAGTTACCAGAAGCTGAATTGCTCCAGGAAATTTCTTCTTACCCACCAGGCAGGTATTGCTCCACATCTATCCTGTTCTTGCACCCCAGACAAGGTATCTTTTTATTTTTAATTTTTCTTCAGGGGAAGTTCTTTTCCAGTGGCAATAGCTACCTGTACTGGTTTTGGTTGGGACAGAGTTAAATTTCTTCATAGTAGCTAGCATGGGGCTATGTTTTGGATCTGTGCTCAATCATAGAATGGCTTGGGTTGGAAGGGACTTTAAAGATCATCTAGTTTGAACCCTCTGCCATGGACAGGGACACCTTCCACTAGACCAGGTTGCTCAAAGCCCCATCCAACCTGGCCTTGAACACTTCCAGGGATGAAGAGTCCACAACTTCTCTGGGCAACCTGTGCCAGGGCCTCATTACCCTCACAGTAAAGAATTTTTTCCTAATATCTAATCTAAACCTACTGTCTGTCAGTGTGAAGCCATTCCCCCTTGTCTTGTCACTCCAGAACTTTGTAAATAGTCTCTCTCCATCTTTCCCATAGACTCCCTTCAGGTACTGGAAGGCCCCAATTAGGTCACCCTGAAGCTTCTCTTCTCCAGGCTGAACAATCCCAATTCTCCCAGCCTTTCCTCATAGCAGAGGTGCTCCAGCCCTCTGATCATCCTGGTGGCCTCCTCTGGACTCGCTCCAACAGGTCGATGTCCTTCCTGTGCTGAAACAGTGTTGATAACACACTGATGTTTCAGTTACTGCTGAGCAGCGCCTATACAGAGCCAAGGCCTTTTCTGCTTCTCACACTGCTCTGACAGCAAGCGGGCTGAGGGTGTGTGGGCAGTTGGTAGGAGACACAGCCAGGACAGGTGACTCCAACTGACCAAAGGGATATTCCAGACCATATGACATCATGCTCAGTATATAGTGTGTGTGGGAGGCAGGTGGAGGGGCCACTGTTAGGGGATTGCTTGGGCATTGGTCAGTTGGTGGCAAGCAACTGTTTTAATTTGCATCACTTGTCTTCCTTGGTTTTTTCCTCTTTCTTTTCTCTTTTACTTATAATTTTTACAAAATTACAATTTCTTTTTAATTATTAAACTGGTTTTATCTCAGTCCATGAGGTCCTTTCTCACTTTTACCCTTCTGATTCTCCCCCCCCCCCATCCCCCTGGTGGAAAATGAGCCAGCCTGGCTCTGTGGTGCTTGGTTGCCAATCAGGGTTAAACCACAACATTACCTCACAACTCAAGAGCTGATATCTAGAAAGCTAATCAATATGATCAAGCATGCATTTAAGCCCATACCAGGGATACTACATTCATTTTGAGCATGGGCACACAACTCTGAAGGTTTTAATTTGCATGAATCAGACTACCTTCAATCTCCACCAAGGGCTCCTGAGTGAAATCTTGGAAGAATTTGTAGAAGAACTGGCTACAGGCAGCAAGAACGGCCTTATGAGCTTTGAAATGGTGACCTACAAAGAGAGACAAAAAGTTTGATTTAGGATAACACCTTCTTTACTCATGGTGCAGAATAAGTGCAGATGCAGAGAAGAGAACAGCTGCAGAATCACCCAGTCTACAAATCTATTCCAGCAGCACATAGTCACTTAGCATGTCTCCTTGTAACATGGGATATCACTGCAGCTAGCCTGTCCCATCTTATGCAGATCCTTGCTGACATCATTGACCTTGTTGAAGCTCTGCAATTCAGTCAGCTGAATGACTCACTCAAGAGTGTTTCTCTTTTCAAACATTTAAGTTGTGGGAAATTCCTGTTCAAACTTTTTCCTGTGTGTCTTGGGCTCAGATCTCAGATTTTATCCAAGCTCTCCTTGGTTTTTGCTGCTCTTACATATGGATGTATTCAATCATCACTTCTGCCAGCATAAAGATCCCTGCAGAACAAAAGTGGTTTAGCTCTGTTCTTCCTGTTTTCCAGACTGTGTATTCTCCATCACTGTGTTGCCTTCTCCCTGGTGCAGGCACGAACACCCAGAAGGCTCCGTGGAACACAGGTAAGAGAACCAACATGTATTAGAACTACACAGCTGCACAAGAAAAGTTTTGAGCTCAACACGTGGTTGTGGTAATACTAGAGCAGGAACAAACATTCAGGATAAGTTTTGTACAAGCATCAGTAAAACTACGGTGATTCCAAAGAATAATTTTTTTCTTCATTTGCTTACTTTTTTCTAATCCAGGCTCTGTAGGTACATTTTCTTTCAAGTGAATTCTTGCTATCTTTTTAAGGATCCTTTAGCTAGGTCTGTCCTAGTGGACACTGCCTATCTTCATTGAAGTGCTCATCCATTCTAAGACATGTTTGGGATAAGAAGCAATCTTAGGTGACCTATCAGACACCACCTTTTCTAATGAGATAATAAGCATTTGCATTTCCATCTTCCTTTTAAACTAATACTTATGTCTTTAGAACACGTAGAAAAAGATAAGTGAGTTGTTCTACACTATTTTAATTATAGATTAAAATAGTAGGCAGATACCCAAGAAGCAAGAAGGCGACCTTATTTCAAGCTGGTTTTTCTTTTTTTTTTTTTAAATAATAAACCAATATTTTTTACAAGTTCAGCTCCTTGTTTGGAAGGAGCTCCCTACTCTCCCCCTCTACTCTGCTCTCATGAAACCCCACCTGGAGCACTGCATCCAGGTCTGGAGTCCTCAGCACAAGAATAATGTGGACTTGTTATAGCAGGTCCAGAGGAGGTCACAAAGATGTTCACGGGGCTGAAACACCTCTCCTATGAAGACAGGCAGAGAGAGTTGGAGCTGTTCAGCCTGGAGAAGAAAAGGCTCCGAGGAGACCTTAGAGCACCTTCCAGTGCCTAAAGGGGGCTTATAAAAAAAGAGACTGACTTTTTACATGAACAGATAGTGATAGGACAAGTGGGAATGGTTTTAAACTAAAAGAGGGGAGATTTAGATTAGATGTTAGGAATAAATTCTTCCCTGTAAGGGCAGTGAGGCCCTGGCACAGGTTGCCCAGAGAACCTGTGGCTGCCCCATCCCTGGAAGTGTTCAAGGCCAGGTTGGATGGGGCTTTGAGCAACCTGGTCTAATGGAAGGTGTCCCTGCCCATGGCAGGGGGTTAGAACTAGATGATCTTTAAAGTCCCTTTCAACCCAGGCCATTCTGGGATTCTACAAAAAGCAGAAGCAAAATTATTAATCTCTGCTGGAGACTCTGTTCAGCCCAAGATTAATAACTGAAACTCCGCAAGCAACTCACACACCAATACAGAGCCAAGAATGTTCGCAGCCCAGTTTGACAGTTGACCTGTGACAAACCCAACAGCTTCCCAGCATAGCTTTCAGAATTCTCTGGATACCAACTGGTTCTCAGGTGTATACATACCATCAACAATCAGCGTGATATCTGTAAACTGGTCCTGTTCACGTTGTTCATTCAGTCTATCCAAAATAACTTTATAGTGTTCAGGGAATTCCTGGATACATTCCATAATTTCTTCGTCTTCCATGGCAAAAGGATTAGTCTGCAAAAGATGTGGTAGGACAGTAAGAATACTGTGCCACTTAGAAAGTACTATGCACAGTCAGCTTATTATACAAACATGAACTAACTAGCACTTTTTAGAGACTACAAAACCAATGGAAACACCAAACTGTCTTGGTAACAGGTTTATCTGATTTTAGTTGTCAGGTAGGAAACATGAGGGTTAATGAAGTATGGCCTTATTTATACACATGAAGAAACAGTCAAAGTTGGTAAATGCATTTCTTTATTCTACAAATTCAGCAGGGACCCACCTCCCTTGAAGCAAATACTGCAGGGGTGTAACATCTCCACAGCTAACTATTCTCCATCTCGGCAACATAAAGTCAGAATCTTTATAGTTACTTCTTGCAATTCTACCAATCCTCTTTGTGAAAGAATGGTTCTAAAACTTTTCATACTTAAGTCACATTTTGTATCTAGTAAACACAAGATGTTTACTTCCTTTAAATAAGGGTGTAATAAAAGCACTTTTCAGCTTCTGGGTACACAGGAGTTGCCAGGGATTTAATGTTTTGTCACACCCAGGAGCAAAGAGCTTCTTATTCACCCAGGCTTCTTACACTTCTCCCCCTACAAGGTGAAATATTCTTTGCCAACTTTTAAAAGAGACATGTAGGCTTGTAATCTCATGGCTCTTCCTCCCTTACTTATACAACAAACATAGCTGGAGGTAGAAGTTGCAGAGATCCTCAAACTTGAAAAAGTTTAGCAGAAGTCTGAGCCTGTGGATGAGACATGGATGGTGTACTGCTGATGCAAAAGAATCTCTGGAGAGAGTTCAAATTCTTCAATGAAAGCATTTCACAAATTAACTCTGGGCAAAATTACTTCAGATCTGTGCAGCAGCACTCATCTTCAACTTCTACATTCACATGGCTCACACTGAGAATGCCACAGAAAAAGCAAAGACAATTCAAAGTCACATTAATGCAGAAACTTTGTTTCTTGTCATAGTCTAACTCACTTTGAAGAACATATGGTTTCTGAGAGATGGTCATTAGGCTTGAATGAGTTTTATAGTGAAGGGTATGTCTCAAATTCCTTTATTTTTGTACTTAGTATGGACAAAAGGAAGAAAGTTAGGAGAGCGTCTAGTAATAAGCCAAACATTGAATATAGAGATGGAAAATTAAGGTGTGGCAAAGAAGTTTTCTTTAGAGTGCTAGAAGAAACTAGATAGCAAGTGTTCCCTAACTTGTGCAGATTTTTTGTATGTGATTGGAATTGAAAAGTCCTGAGCTGATGCCACCATGGTTGCTAACACCCCTGTGCAGCTGTGTAAATTCTACCTTGCTTCCAACAAACACATACCGAAGAAGAATTACCTGGTTATGATAAAAGCAAAGTTATTCTCTTATGACTAACAGACATCAAGTAAAGAAAATTGTGGAATTCCTATTATTACCACAAAACACACTCTTGCATCTCAGAAAAACTGTCCCACAGAGAAATCATTTTGCCAAGAGATGGAAAAGAGCAGAAGCAACTGCTTATGGAAGTCTAGTTCTATCTGCTATCACTGCTTTGCCAAGCAGATGCTGAAATACATATCAGGATCTTGTGAGGGCAAGAGAGAAAGTGAGGTTGAAGGAAATGCTGCTGCCTTCACCTCATCTATAATGATGGGTCTAAGACAGATGATCAGCATCTTTCTTCCATCCATCATTCTATGAAGTTTTATGTAGCAAGTTGTCAGCCATTTACTTCACTGTTTAATTTTTCTTGCCCATTTTTGACACATTGTACATTGATAGATGACTTGCAGTTAAAAGTGTAATTCCCTAAAAGTTAAACCAAACAAAATTTCAACCTCAAATCTCATTATTTCCACCTATCCAGAATTTACTTCCAAATTGCGTGTTTATAGGGAGATCTTACACCCCCCAAAATAACAGAGCAAGCCCCCCAATCGAAGAAATTTTAAAAAGTTTCAGTCTCTCAGAACACTAAAAATCACAAATAAAAAAACAACTTATGATAGATAATTTATTGTCCTGAATTAACACAAGACTAGTAAAAAAAAAAGTGAATTTATCACCCATCTAAATACAGTTGCACCATTCATTGAACCTTCTAATTTTAAACTCAGTGATATTGCAGAAGAAAGCCCAACAGAACAGCATATGTTCAATGAGAGCATGACTACTTTGGAGCAAGAAGTGAAATGCAGTCCTCAGAGAAAAACCAAGATGCCAAGGAAGGCAGACAGAAGTGATCCAAGTTGACACTTACATGCAGACTCATTCATGAGTGATGAAAACTGGATTAATTCAGATATTTACCTGGATTTTTCAGTAGACCCAGTTGACTACTGACTTAACCTTATTAACTTCTGACACTAGACACATCTCACACAATATGCACACAATTAACAAATTTGTTCTTATAAATCTACCTCAGTGAAGCCATCTTATTACTTCCACACTCCTGGACTTCAACAGGAACTCCTCTTATTTCAGGCACAAGATATTTTTTTTCTTTGTCTATATGTATTGTACACAAATGCAGGCAGGCAAAGCAGACAACACAGAACAGCAGACTGAGCACTGGCCAAACCACTGCCATCTCATTGTAGCCACATCAGGAAAGGAGAATGAGGGGTGTTTGGTGGGTAACAGCAGTAGTTGCTTCAAAATAACACAGACACGAGAACTTCTTGTGCACTTTTCTATTTATTTTTCTTCAAAGATAGCAACCACAGAGAAAGGACACGAGCCAGCCCCTCCGTTCCCTCTCAATCACATACAAGGCCTCGCTATCGCTAAGACAGAGGCGACCAAGGCACCCACGCCCTGACAAGCAGGGCAGGGCACACATTGGGTGTCGCACTTCCAAGGGGCAGGAGAGGCCTCACGTTGTCCATAGCGGCTGAGAGGCGGAAC
>NW_008235789.1:83259-86215 GCF_000691975.1 Corvus brachyrhynchos | reverse complement strand
CTTCGACTCTTCCACCCCTAGGAGGAACACTGGTGCTTTCTGAACATGAAAGAAAAATGTAATTTAATTCATCATTAGGATAAGATTAAACACCGTCGTTTTCTTCCCAGACTTAAAAGTCTCTACGTTTGCCAGTTTCATAAATGAACCAACAAGTACGTGCAAATTACTTGTAACCAAGTGTTGGCAATAATTGACTGCCTTTACTGTGTTATGGAAATTATATATGCTAACCGCCATAATAGGGTTCAATTCTAGGTTTCTGCTGAATCAATAAGTTGAAAGGAGCTTCTTCTATGTAGTCCTTTTTATTAATAGCACTATAGCTTAAGCTGGATGTGTCTGAAGAGGGACCTCGAACAAAAAAAATCACTGGGCAATTATACCCTTGTAATCTCAATTCCCCACCCCTCATGCAACAGTTCAGACCAGTAGTAATATTAGGGTCTTGTGTCTTCTGGTTCTTCATCGAGACATTTCATTGTCTCTAGGTGGGCCATTTCTTCTCTCTAAGGTTGCAGCTTCTGTTAATGAATGTAGCTTCCTTATCATCTGGCTTGAACTGGCTCTGGGGCCTTCTTTTACTTATCTAGGTAAAAGTTCAACATACCTAGGTGAAAGTTTATGGCCTCTGACCTGAGGCTTCAGCAAATTTAGCTACTAATGCTAAGCAAGTTATGCTAAACTGATGAGCGGAAAAGACTCCACTACTAAATAAGTAGTAAAGTAGGTATGTTTATTCCAGCGCTGGGACACATGGGGGATAGCTCCTCCAAAACCATGCTTGCCGACAGCTGCATTCAGCTTGGTATTGTTCGGGTTACAAGTAACATATTCATTAAGTTTCCCAATACGCCTATACATATTCATCACCTAGCCCCGCCCAGCCTCGCTTCGTATTATAATGAACCCAAAAGTCATTTACATCTGCATTGCGCGTGCACAGTGTTGTCTGTTGGCTTTGGTAGGGGTCTCCGAGGGTCTTCCTCCGATGAAGTCAGGAGTCTTCCTCATCCTGAACTTTTCATCTTTCCTCCCTGCACATGCTCTTTATACCCCTGGCCCGAGTTCAAGCTTCGAGACTGGTTTGAACTAGTTTTGGGTTGAGCACAGGATGTCTGTCCGAGACTCCCCCTGCCTTTATCAGTGGTCTCTTATCTTTTCTTCTTGCTTTGGTATGCTAACCAAGCTCAATGCATTGTTCTTAAACTAATTCTTCTGCTTCCCATCCCCCTGATTCAAAGGAAGGCAGGAGCCTCCCTTGGAATTGCAGATGCAACCCCCCTTCCCTCCAAATTATTATAATTTTGAAATCAGGGGGCTTTCAGGCAAAGATATGGTTCCGGTTTGGCCAAATTTAGAAATATATATATACTCTGAGAGAAGGCACAACCACCCCTCCCCCCACCAGGTTCGGGAAAAAAAAAAAATTTTCCTCGAAGGAAAGTGAAGAAGATAAAACTATTTATTTAACAAGCACACGGGAAAGGAAAATAATGTTAAATGGTAAAATCTTTCGCTGTAGAGGAAAAACCTGGGAAAGTGTTCGAGTCCTCCCTTTGGTCTCCTCGGAGCTGGGGCTTGGGCCGGGGCCAGGCCCTCTGTGCCCGGTGGAAAGTCCTCCCGATGTGCTCTGATGTTACAGCAATCAGGCAGTCCAGTAGAAAAGGGAGAAAATCCGAAATTCCAGAGAAGGAAAAGTTCAGCTCTCAGCCTCTCTCCAGAGAACAAGGAACTGCCGAAAAAAACTGGCCAGAAACTGACTGGAAAAAAAACTGCCAGCCTGGGTGCTTCCTCGCTCCCCCCCTGCCCCAGCTGGAAAAAAAACCTGCTATCTTTATGTGACCTTGAACAAGTTTCAAACTGCTTTGAGAAAGTTTTGCTCAGTTTTTTCTTCCCCCTCTCAGGCTCAGTTCAGAGGCATAGAAAGGCCAATAATTAATTTCTGGGCATAGGCAGCGATATGGGATACACATCATAAGGTCACCCCAAGACATTCCACCCCTTATCCCATATTGTTGGCTCAATGTCCAAACTAAGATATTCTAATTCTCCACACACATTAATACATATGTAAATATATATATGCAGCTATGTACAAACAGTGACAGTGACAATCAGCAAGCAGGGGTATACTGGCATTTCACACTACAGGTGGTTTTCACACAACAATCAGATCTCCCTGTGGTACACAACGTGTTGTGCCATCTTTCTGCATTACCCACCATGTGCAACCAGGTCCCTGAGCAAAGACAACCCCACGGATGGGTTTGTCTGTACTCGAGGCAGAATTAATCCAAACAGTCTTTCCTAACAGACCTCTGACATGCACTACTGGGACCTTATCTCCATCTGTTGTATGCAGGGATTCAGATTGGGCTGGACCAGCTCTATTGGTGGAACCTCGGGTGTTAACTAACCAGGTGGCCTTTGCTAGATTCTGTTCCCAATTTTTGAAAGTTCCCCCACCCAGTGCCTTCAAAGTGGTTTTCAACAATCCATTGCACCGTTCCACTTTGCCTGCAGCTGGTGCATGGTAAGGGATGTGGTACACCCACTCAATGCCATGTTCTCTAGCCCAGGTATTAATAAGGCTATTCTTAAAATGAGTCCCATTGTCAGACTCAATTCTCTCAGGGGTGCCATGCCTCCAAAGGACTTGCTTTTCAAGGCCCAGGATGGTGTTCCGGGCAGTAGCATGAGGCACAGGATAGGTCTCCAGCCATCCAGTGGTGGCTTCTACCATTGTGAGCACATAGCGCTTGCCTTGGCGGGTTTGAGGCAGTGTGATGTAATCAATCTGCCAGGCCTCCCCATACTTGTATTTGGACCATCGCCCACCGTACCACAGGGGCTTCACCCGCTTGGCCTGCTTGATCGCAGCGCATGTCTCACAGTCATGGATAACCTGGGAGATACTGTCCATGGTTAGATCCACCCCTCGGTCTCGTGCCCA
>NW_008235789.1:77172-78284 GCF_000691975.1 Corvus brachyrhynchos | reverse complement strand
TGTGGTTCTGTTGAAGCAGTGATCCTGTGTAGAAAGATCTGGTCTTCCTCAGAAGGTCCAGTGATAGGTATGTAGCTCTTGTCCTCTGGAAAATCCGCTGGGAAAAGGCTGCTTGTGGTCTTCAAAAATCGCAGTTTATATCCAGGATGGGATGCTTGGTTTCTCCCTCTGGGTGGAACATCTCACAACGGAATGATGAGTCATGAGATAAGGCACTGATGGGCCATTAACAGGACATAGTCTTGAGGGAGGAGGCAGGGAGCACTGCCCCACCTGGTTTTAACAGCTCATGAAGATGGTGATAGAATACATGCTTGTGGGCACATCTTACATTGTAACCTAGGACATTGCTGCACAGTTGTTTTTGCAGCCAGAAAAGAGTGGAATGAGAACATGTGAGAGGAACAACTATGCAGACAGCAAGGTCAGTGAAGAAAGAGGGGGAGGAGGTGCTCCAGGCACCAGAGCCGAGATTCCTCTGTAGCCCATGGTGAAGACCATGGTGAAGCAGCTGTGCCCCTGCAGCCCATGGAGATCCACGGGGATACAGAGATACACCCGAAGCCCATGGAGGAGCCTAGAGGAGGCTGTGAGCCCATTGGAGACCCATGGAGAGAGGGGTCCATGCTGGAGCAATCTGTTCTTGGAGGACTGCACCCCATGGAAGAGTGACCTACGCTGCAGCACTTTGAGGAGGACTGTTGCCCATGGAATGGATTCACATTGCAGCAGTTTGCAGAGCTGTTGCTCATGAGATGGACTCACGTTGGAGAAGTTAGTGGAGAACTGTCTCCCATGGGAGGGACCCCATAGTGCATCAGGGGAATGACTCCTCTCCCTGAGCAACAGAAGAAACTGTGAAAAATGAGGTTCACTCTTAGTAAAATTTTAAGAAAAGTTTAATGAAAGGGACAATTAGGAGACAATAGCAAAAAGGGTATTACGGCCAGGTACTTTGGCAGAGATCCAAAGGCACACCTCTACATCCAAGAGATCGTCTTTAAAAGTACATCTCTTATTGCATATTCATCACAATCATGCATGATTCATAAATTCTTTGGAGTTTCTATGTATCATCCCATCAGCCTTATCTTCCTCCTTGGCTCCATTCC
>NW_008235789.1:75424-75923 GCF_000691975.1 Corvus brachyrhynchos | reverse complement strand
GATCACAACTTTAAGTGGCTTAGAGAATTGTCCATATTCAAACTGGCCAGCTGATAGGTTCTATCAGTTCCCAGAGGAAACTGTAAGCACCCCTTAGCAAGGACGTCCCTTCCGGGACTATGCTTGCTAACCTATGACACATGTATTACATTACAGAGCCTAGGTAAAGTTTTTCTAACATTAAGGAACATGAAAAAAAAGCCAACATCACAATACATTCATAACAAAACCATGGGTGATGAACTGACCATAACCCCCATTCCCTGCCTCCCTGCGCTGTTGATGGGATGAGGTAGAGCTGGGAAGGAGGGAGGTGTGGTATACTAGTTTGCAAGAAACCAGTGGGAGATTCCAAGTCAGAACTACAATTTAATAGGAAAATTAAAAATAGAGGCAATAGTACAGAAACACGGCCTAAAACTGACAGTCACAATACGACCTGACACCCTGTCGGTCAGGGTGGTGGTAGCAGTCCGATTACGTGGTGGCTACAGTCCTT
>NW_008235789.1:74597-75327 GCF_000691975.1 Corvus brachyrhynchos | reverse complement strand
GGGAACCCAGTGGGTAGTGCTGCCCGTGGTTTTCCAAGCCTCAGATTATATACAGGTAGGAATGTTTGGTTCCTCCCCCTCGGCAGAGCATCTCACAATGGGATGATGTAATTCTATGAGTCATGCTGGGAGACCTTGATGGCCCATTAGTGGAGATGGCCCCCTCAGGGTGGCAGCTGTTTCCCCGGAGGGTGTTATCAGGGCCGAGTCATGGAGAAGATAAAGAACTCTGCCCCTCCTATCTTAACAGCTTACATATATGGTAATAGAATACATACTTTTGGTTACATCTTCCATTGTAACCCAAGACAGGTGGGGGGAAGGTGTTGGTTTTGCATGGTGTCCATGCATAGTCCCGGAAGTGATGTTCTTGCAAAGGGGTGCTTACAGCTTCCTCTGTGACCTGACCTGACAGAACCTATCAGCTGGCCAGTTTGAATATGGACAATTCTTTGAGCCACTTAAAGTTGTGACTGCCTCTGTGATCCACATTTAAGAATAGGAAACTCTGAGGCAGAGCCTCTCTGTCTCGTTTCCGGTGCTGGGACAGGTGGCTGCGGGCCCCATGCGGGGGCCAGCGGGCCCAGCCCAGGCCCTGCTCGGGCTGGGCCACGGCCATCCTGGAGCCGATGGGCCCTGTTCCATCCGTGGAACCCCCACAGCCCTGCTGTGGGCAGCTGGAGCAGCTCGGCTCCCCCCCCCCCGTGCGGCCCAGACTCCGCTAAAGCTG
>NW_008235789.1:70602-74137 GCF_000691975.1 Corvus brachyrhynchos | reverse complement strand
AGGGGCACTGCTTAGAGCTGCCAGCCGCAGCTCGGAGCAGGCCCAAGAGAGCAAGAGTGTAAGTGTAAGAGTAAGGGTGGAGTAAGCGAAGAGGAGGTAAGTAAGAGAGTAAGTGGGTAAGGGAGTAAGTAGAGTGGAGTGGTGAAGTCCTGGTTACAATACAATAAATCATCTTCTGTACTGAATATTCTAATTGTCACTAACCAATCTAATACAAGATACAAATCCTATAGCATTTACATACAGCCTATAAGAGTTCTTATATTACCATAGAGTGTTACATCTTAACTTCTAAAAACTACTCTTTGGACCCCTTCTGCTGAGCTAGTAGGGTCTGCTCTGACCCTTGGACCTGCCTGCAAGCAGAGGGTATTGTTCAATCAAGAGGGGATTACCTTCAGTTGGCCATACCATTGTTTTCCAGTTGTTCAGTAACTAAGACTTGGTATTTCAAAAGTGGCTTTCATTTCGATGTCGCCTGTAGTTTTCATAGTCCCAAAATCTTTTGTCAGGCAACCATATTTATAAGGCTTTCCTGTTTCATCTTCCCCAACAGTCCTAAAGATGAAGATGAGGAAGACCCTTTGCTCCCAGGGAAGAAGGGCCTCTGTTCTTAGAGATGAAATGCTCCCAGAGATGGGTGAAGAGAACTCTTGTTTCTGAATGGCTCAACCTTAAAATTGTACCCCAAAAAACTTCAAGAGTGGACCCTCGAAAGCAGTTGTGGGAAAAGCTGCAAGTTGGGGGAAGGGACCCGCATGCGAGCAGAGCGACTCCTCTTCCTAAATGGACTGAACAGTTATTTGGAAGTGGGCGGCTGTCTCGTGATGTTTTCATAGCATGGGCAAGAGAGACTCTTCTTCCTAAATGGACTGAACAAGGTTATTATGGAAGTGGTAAACAGACTGAACATCTTAAGGGTTGGCTTTTTACATTGTCACTGGGAGAAGGGAAGAAGGTGAGGGGAGGAGAAGAGTTCTGAAGGTGTGGTATAATTTTTTCTTCTTCTTTTAGGTCTGTTAATAAACTTCTTTATATTCTTTCAAGTTTGGTGCCTGCTTTGCATTTCTCCTAATTCTTATCTCACAGAAGATAAACAGTAATGAGTATCTTGGACCAAACGACTACACATGGCCTAGTTTTGGTAGCAGTGGGGGCCACAGAGGTGGCTTCTGTGAGAAGCTGCTAGAAGCTTCCACCATTTCCGGCAGAGCCAATCCCTGATGGCTCTAAAGGTGGATGTCCTGCTGGCCAAGGCTGGGCCAGAGATGGTGGTAACACCTCTTTGATAACATATTTAAGAAGAAATGAAAACAAAGGTTGTTGCACAGTTTTAATTCCAGACAGAGTAGGAGTGAGAATATGTGAGAGGAGAACAAAATGCAGGCACCAAGGTCAGTGGAGAAGGAGAGGGAGGAGGTGCTCCATGTGCCGGAGCCGAAATTCCTCTGCAGGCCGTGATAAGGACCACAGTGAAGCAGGTTGTTCCCCTGCAGCACATTGGGGACCACGGGGGATGCAGAGATCCACTCGCAGCCTGTCGGGGAGGTGCCCATGCCAGAGTTGTTAGATGCCTGGAGGTGATGCCTTGAGAGGCCAACTAGAAACAGAGACTAGACAAGAATAAGGGAATAAAGGTAGGTATTTATTTGAAAGGCCTTCAAAGGTACCCCCTGGGGAGCCAGAGGCTACTGCCAAGATGGACCCCAAGATGGACAACAGGTCATGAGTTCTTCACACTTCTATAAGTTTGGTTCATTTGCATATCAGGGTTAATTCTCCAATTAAAGCTTCAGTTAATGATGTAGTTTCCCCAAGCTTGCCCCCCCCTTTAGAGGCTCTTGGATTACACATTTTGGGCCTAGGACGGTCTGAGTGTCCTTGGAGAGCAGGCCTGGAGAGGCTTTGTTATGTCTACCTAGCATGAGAGTGCAGAAGTTAACAGGCTACAAAAAACTTCAGAGCTACACACTAAGCAGTACAGGATTTGAAAAATATGAAAGTTAAAACCTAAGGCATCAGAGGAGGCTGTAGTCCTATGGGAGACCTGTAGAGAGAGGGGCCCTGCTTCCATGCTGGAGCAGCCTGTCCTTGGGGGACTGCACCCTGTGGAAGACTGACCCATGTCACAGCAGTTTTGGGAGGACTGTTGCTCGTGAGATGGAGCCATGTCAGAGAAGTTCGTGGAGAACTATCTCCTGTGGGAAGGGACCCCACAGTGCAGCAGGGGAATGACTCCTCTCCCTGAGCAGTGAGAGAAATCATGGGTGATAAACTGACCAAAACCCCACCCCGTCTCCCTGTGCTGTCAGTGGGAAGGAGGGAGGGGTTGGGGGAAGAAAAGGTGTTTTTAAGGACTTATTTTACTTCTCATTATCCTGCTCTGATTTTGTAAGTAATTAATTCACTTAGTATCTCTAAATTGATCCTGTTTTGCCCTTGGACTGTTTTCTCCCAGTTCTTGTCTCAACTCATGAACCCTTCATTATATTTTCTCTCTTCTGCTCAGCTGTGGCAGGGGAGGGTGAGTAAGCGTCTTTCGTGGGTGCCTGGCAACTGGTCAGTGTCAACCCACTACACCATCATACACAAATTTCACATTTTCATTCTATAGTTAGGAAAATCAAACTATATTTCTACACCCTGTTTTCCCCATGAACAAAATGCAAGCCTGGGTTGTATAAAATTGTATTAACAATTTGATTCTGATATCTGATAACAGGATTTTTTGTTGTTATTTGGTTTAGTAAAATCAGTATGGTATATTTTAATTGCAGTGGGTTTTTCGTGAGTAGACCCATTGGTTGCTCTGTACCCTAGTTTTTATTTCTTCCCTGAGCATTGCTCAGAAATGTCATGGTTGTCATAAGTTATCTTAATTCTTTTTCCACTAATTTTAAGATCATGTGCAACCACAACAGCAAGGTTCAGGTTGGCCTTACTTTTGTGTAGAATCCCAACACTTCTGGTATATTTAACATAAGCTTGGGACCATGGCCATTCTGTCTTCATTATGAGTCAAGGGGAATTGCATTGTCAGGGCATAGAATAATATCATAAATCCAACCTGTTGGTTTGCTATCTTTAAAATTTAGGTTTCCAGATAATTATGCAGAGCAGAAATAGTATTAAAGAAAAAACTAATGATAGTATTTCTTGTATACGTTCAAGGGTGGTGTAGCCTGATCCATCTATCCACATGCAGTTCATTCAGCATTCCTGTGTGTCTTGGGGTGACTTTATGATGCGTATCCCATGTCGCTGCCCTATGCCCAGAAATTAACTTTGTGCCTTTCTATGCCTCTAAACTGAGCCTGAGATGGGGAAGGAAAAACTGAGCAAAACTTTTTCAAAGCAGTTTGCAGCTTGTTCAAGGTCACACAGAGATAGCAGGTTTTTTTCCTCAGCTGCGGCAGGGGAGGGAGGAGGCACCTGGTTTGCTGCTTTCCAGTCAGCTTTTGGCCAGTTGTTTCAGTTTCTTTTTCTTCAGAGAGAGACTGAGAGTTGAACTTTGCTTTTCCTTCCCTGGAATTTC
>NW_008235789.1:65499-69852 GCF_000691975.1 Corvus brachyrhynchos | reverse complement strand
AGACTGTAAAATTTCAGCAAGTGCAATGTGTGTAATCATAAGTGAATGTTTATATTCCTGTGTGACTCTGTTAAAGGTGTATGTCACTCCTTTCCAGGCAAGCATGAATTGCGCTTTGTCATGTTCCAGAAGTGAAAACCTTGGATGTAAAAGATATGCCCCTTCCATAAAAAACATATCCCTTGCATCCAGGACTGCCATCCATGATTGGGACACTTTTTGAATTTGAGTTACCAGCTCCGCAAAATTCAGAACAGCAGGAGTTAAAGGCACAGTATTGTAATGCAATTGTCTGCAACAAACTGTAAACCACTGTCATGGTTTGACTCTGGCCCAATGCCAGGCACCCATGAAAGCCGCTCGCTCAACCTCCCCTGCCGCATCTGAGCAGAGGAGAGAAAAAATTAAACGAAGGGTTCATGAGTTGAGATAAGGAAGGGGAGAAAACACTTCAAGGGCAAAACAGGCTTAAAGTTGACAAGTGAATTTATTACTAACAGAATCATAGGAGGATAATGAGACGTAAAATAAGTCCTTAAAACACCTTTTCTTCCCCTAACCCCTCCCTCCTTCCCACTGACAGCACAGGGAGACAGGGTGTGGGGGTTTTGGTCAGTTCATCACTCAAGGTTTTCTTCAGCTGCTCCAGGAGAGAAGTCCTTCCCCTGTGAGACTGTGGGGTCCCTCCCACAGGAGACAGTTCTCTGTGAACTTCTCCAGCGTGGCTCCAAATCTCATGAGCAGCAGTTCTCCCAAAACTGCTGCAACCTGAGTCCCTCCCATGGGTACATAGTTCTCCCAAAACTGCTGCAGCATGGGTTGCTCATCCATGGGGTGCAGTCCTCCAAGGACAGGCTGCTCCAGCCTGGAAGCAATGGCCCTCTCTCCACTGGCTCTTCCACTGGATCACAGCCTTCTCCAGGCATCCACCTGCTCCGGCGTGAGCACCTCCCCCATGGGCTGCAGGTGGATCTCTGCATCCCCTGTGGACCCCCATGGGCCGCAGGGGGACAACCTGCTTCACCATAGTCCTCACCACAGCCTGCAGAGGAATCTTGGCTCCGGCACTTGGAGCACATCCTCCCCCTCCTTCTCCACTGACCTTGGTGTCTCCATGTTGTTTTCCCTCACATGTTCTCACCTCCTCCTCTGACTAGAAGAAGAAACTGTGCATGGCCCACTTTGTATTGATTTTCTTCTTAAATCTTAAATATGTTCTCACAGAGGTGTTACCACCATCTCTAATTGGCCCAGCTTTGGCCAGTGGCACGTCCATCTTCAGAGCCATCAGGGATTGGCTCTGCCAGCCATGGTGGAAGCTTCTAGCATCTTCTCATAGAAGCCACCTCTGTGGCCCTCCGCTACCAAAAAACAGGCCATGCAAAACCAATACAACCACACCTGTCTGTTCAGCTCTTTCTCCAGTCAGACAGGAGAATTAAGAGAGAGAAAATCTCTGCATGATTGGGATTTCCTATTCAAGCTCGCTGTGTGATCAAAACAATCTACTTACTCCACATGGCATCAGTAGCATGATGTGTGGAGTGGGCTTTCCCTTTAAGCATCCAGCCCAGCATTGGTAGTCAAGGTGCCAGGAGCAGCTGTGCTTTGGTGTCAATCACTTCTGAGGCAGCTCGAACCCCTTCATAAGCTGCCAGTATCTCTTTTTCACTTGGGGTATAACAGGCCTTGGATCCTTTCTATCCCCAACTCCAGAACCCCAGGGGTCATCCTCAAGTCTCTCCAGGTGCTTTTTACCAGAGGCTCCAGGAAAGATCATTGTCCCCAGCTGCAGTGTAGATCATGTTCTTCACATCCTGTCCTGTCCTGTCCTGACTGGCCCAAGGGCTACTGCATGAGCAATCTCCTGTTTGATCTGTTCAGAGGCTTATTGTTGTTCAGGGTGCCACTTGAAATCGTTCTTTTTTCGTGTCACATAATACAGAGAGGGCTTACAATCTGACTGTACTCTGGAATATGCATCCTCCAAAAACCCACAGAGCCTGGGAAAGTCTGTTTCCTTCTTGCTGGTTGGTGGGGACATAGCTGCTATTTCATTGACCACATCCATTGGGATCTGATGATGCCCATATTGCCATTTTAATCCTAAGAACTGAATTTCCTGGGCAGGTCCCTTGACCTTTGTTTCATGGCAAAAACGGCCTTCAGGAGGATCTGGATTATCTTTTCCCCTTTCTCAAAAAGTTCCTCTGCTGTGTTGCCCCACACAATGATGTCATCAATGTATTGCAGGTGTTATGGAGCCGCACCCTTTTCCAGTGCAGTCTGGATCAGTCCATGTCAAATAAAAAGAGAGAGAAAAGGAGGCTCAGGGGAGACCTTATCACTCTCTACAACTACTTGAAAGGAGGTTGTAGCCAGGTGGGGGTTGGTCTCTTCTCCCAGGCAACCAGCAACAGGACAAGAGGACAGAGTCTTAAGCTGTGCCAGGGGAGGTTTAGGCTTGACAGAAAGAAGTTCTTCACAGAAAGAGTGATTGGGCATTGGAATGGACTGCCCAGGGAGGTGATGGAGTCACTGTCCCTGAAGGTGTTTAAGAAAAAACTGGATGTGGCACTTAGTACCATGGTCTAGTTGACAAAGTCATGTTAGGTCTGTCTCGGTTTTGGAGACAAATTTCAGGAGGAAACGCCCTAGAATGAGCATTTCCTCTAGAGGGAAAGGGCTTCGCAAACTCCCTTTTCTTCTGCAAAAGAGAGAAATGGATACCAGGAGATGAAAGTGAAAAAAAAAAAAAAAGTAAAACTGTTTATTAACAAAGGAAGATACCCACAAAGCACAGGAAAAAAAGAAAATTTAACTTTACACCCCACCCACACCTCGCTGCATGGCCGAGAGGTAAAGATGGCGGCTGCCCTTCTTTGTCTCAGGGAAGGGGGAGAAAAAGAGTTCACACAGCAGCTGGGAACCTGTTGGATTTCTGGCGTGGGTCTTCTCCTCGCAGCAGGCGAAGTTGGTGGAGTTTAATGTCCCTTCTTTCTCTGGCTCGGTCTTTCCAGGGTTAGGACCATCCGGGGCTGCCCCCGCAGGCTCCTCAGGCCGAAGAAAAAAAACAAACCGAGACAGTTCAAGGAAAAAAACCAAAAAGCCGCTGAAAGGATTTGCCGGTGAAAAGCCTCCAGGCCAGGGGAAGGAAAAAACAGAAAAAACAGAAGCTTCTTGCCTAAACTGGCAAAAATTAATCCAGCAAAGGCAGCGAAGTAACAATCCGTGTAGCCGCCAACCATGCCGGAGAGAGAGATTGAACCAAACCACGCAGGAGCCCAAGGCTCCCTGCCCCACCCCCTGGGTCCATCTTAAAGCTACAGCAGCTATCTTCTGGGCATAAAGCAGACAGTTAGGGAATAAAGTATCATCATAAAATCACCCCAAGACAAGGTCATAGGTTGGACTCGATGATCTCAGAGGTCTTTTTCAACCTAGTTACTTCTGTGATTAAATAGTGGGGCTATGTTTCCACCCCTGGGGCAGTTGGTTCCAGATATACTACATGCCTCTCCTGGCAAAAGCAAACTTTGTCCTGCACTCTGCTGTCAGAGGAATGGAGAAAATCCAATTAGCAATGTCAATGGTGGCACCATTTTTCTGCCTTGGACTCCAATTCATACTGAAGTTCCAGCATGTCCGGCACAGCAGCTCTCAGTCATGGTGTGACTTTGTTCAGACCACGTTAATCCACCGTCAGTCTCCATTCTCCACTGGACTTACACACTGGCCATATAGGGCTGTTAAAGGGTGAACAAGCCTTGCTGACCACCCCTTGGCTCTCCAGTTTATGAATCATCTATTGGATGGGAATCACAGAGTCTCGGTTGGTGCAATATTGCCGACAGTGCACTGTTGCTGTGGCAATTGGTACCTGTTGTTCTTCCACTCTCAGCAGTCCCACAGCAGAGGGGTCGTCTAAGAGACCAGGCAGGGTATTCAGTTTCTGATTTCTTCTGTCTCTAGAGCAGCTATCCCAAAAGCCCAGCAATGTCCTTTTGGGGCTTTGAAATACCCACTTCTGAGTTAGTCTATGCCGAGGATGCACAGGGCCTCTGGACCAGTTACAATGGGGCATTTCTGCCACTCGTTCCCAGTCAAACTCACTTCAGCTTCCAGTACAGTCAGCTGCTGGGATCCTATACTCTTGTGGCTCTGCTGTGCCAAGCCAGCGGATCCACACAGCCCAATAGATCCGATTGTCCCTCTCCTCCACCTGTCTGGAGGCAGGGCCCCTCTAATTCTGGTCATGGTACTCGTTGCTCACTTCTTATAAATATCAACTGGAGGTCCCTTCAAGAGGATCAGAAGTAACATCAGCCCTTCTGTCTGAGGACCTGCCCACTG
>NW_008235789.1:63945-64816 GCF_000691975.1 Corvus brachyrhynchos | reverse complement strand
CTAGTTTCATATCGTGGGCCATGATATGCCAGCATCGGAGCAGCCAGGTCACCAGGGGCTCACCCAACTGGTGGCTGAAATCTTTTCGTATATCTCACAGGTCACCCGCTGATAGGGATTGGGTGATTATCTTTGGCCCTGCCTCTTCCTCCTATTGTGACAGCACTGCTCCCTCTTAATCCCTCACTAAGCAAACTGATTTGGTCTTGGATTTCTTCTGTATAGAGGCAACTGCTACCGACATGGGTTGTTCCTCTCATTTAGCTGCAGTTTGAGTGGCCACAGTGCCTGTTGGTCTGCTTTCCTCTTCCTCCCCCTGAGGGTGCTGTCTAGTGACAAGCAGTGTCAGGTAAAGAGTAGCCAGGGCCCAACACTGCAATAAGTTGCTCCTCTGGAGTTACCACAGCATTTTTCTTTCAAATATTCTGTCGCTTCATCAGGGTTCTGTATTTGTTCAGGGGTGAACTTTCAAACCATCGGAGCAGACAATTTCCCCCCAAACTGGCCCATGTCATCCCACATTCCCTGCCACTCATGACTATCCACTCTCAGGGCAGATCTCTGAATGACCTCCTGTCTCAGTTTGAGACAAGTTTAGGGGGAAACGCTCTGGAAGGAACGTCTCCTCCCCAGAAGACAGGTTTCAGCACTCCCTCCCCCACCAATACGAAAGGAATTTCTTGGATGAAAGAGAAAAGAACTATTTATTTAACAAGCAGAGTGCCAGCAAGGCACAGGAAACAAATGAATGATGTTAGATAATAAACCTCCTCAATGTGGAGAAAGCTGGTGGATTCAGAGTTCTTTTCTGTAGCTGGCTCGGCCCCTCCCAAGGTCATCCCCACAGCCTCCCTGCCAGTCCACGGGGGCC
>NW_008235789.1:59940-63870 GCF_000691975.1 Corvus brachyrhynchos | reverse complement strand
GAAGAAGAAGACGAAGAAGAAGACGAAGAAGAGGAAGTTGTTACCGGAAGATTTTGGTATGCCGGTATGGGAAAATGTCTTGCCTCAACTAACAGGCTAGCTAAAAGCAGGAAGGTGCTCCCTCAGCTCTGCAGTGGTGAGAACGTGGGGGAGTGTGTGAGTCCTTGAACACAAACTGCACTGAAGAATTCGCCCAGATTCTTTCCCCCCTCTCCTGGACCCAGCTTAAAGCTATGGGACCCATTTCTGGGCATAAAGCAGACGATAGGGAAATACAGTATTATCATAAAATCACCCCAAGACACCTCCCTAGAAATCTCTTTCTTAACTCTACACATGGTGTGGACCCCACTGAGGAGACCCAGCAGATTTAGCAACAAGAACATGCTTTCCTTAACATCCAAAGGAATTTGTAAATTCTCAAAAGCTGCTGTAACAGGCCTAAAGGAGGAAAAGGGGGTGAAAGGCTGGGGAAAATCATCCTCCCCTGTTCCCCCCCACTGTAGATGCTAAAGAGGCTGGCAGAGAGATTTTCCTATTTTTACAGCCACCTGTGGAAAGTCTCCTTTCTCACACTAACTGGCTGGGAAAAACGGTTTGAGGTTCTGTAAACTATATTGGAGGGGCAAGCTGTTTGTGTCTTTGTTTTCCACATTGGGAAAAATATTTTGGAAATGGGTGTTATGCTGTTCAGCCAATCGCTCTGAGAGGTGGATGGTCAAGCACCCAATGGTGTTATGCCACTGTTGCGAACAAAGCTATATAAGCTGATTTATATAATTAAATATAGCCATTTCTGGCCTTTGAACCCAATCCTGAATTCGTGTCGTTCTTTGCGCTGTCCTGCGGACAACAGCGACATCCCCACAGATTGGGTATAATTATTAATGGACTCCCAAAGGTAGTGCCCGAGGTAAGGGCAGGAGAGCAGCACTGAATACACAGTCCAAATGACCCTCATTGCCCTTGATGTTATGTCATAAACTGATATCCCACGGTACAGCAACAAAGGAATCCTGATCCCTCTCCCTGCTCTGAAAAAGATCCCCAGGAAGAGCACATTTAGGAGTATATTCAGGGATAGGTACCACACCCACATGAACAGGCCAAGCAACATTGTGACCAGTGGCTCCATACTCAATACAACAAATGCTTAGATCAAATTTGTTTCCAAACCGCTCTGGGCAGATCTGTTGTTATCTCAATCCTTCGTGTCCGACTTGGACGCCAATTAAGTCTGTCATGTTTTGCCCATGACTGTATTTGATGAGTGATCTCTCCTGGTCCTTATCTCAACCCATGAATTCTTTGTTAAATTTTCTATCCCAACTGCGGAGGGAAGTGAGAAATAGGCTTTGGTGGGTGCCTGGCATCCGACCAGCATCAACCCACTACAGAATGGTACTCCCTGTGGATACAAAAATGCTGCTAGCAAGGATTTTCTTGCTATTTTCTTAGCCCGTGAGAGACTTTCTCTCTCACAGGAGAGGTAGCAGAGTTATGTAAACAACCAAACACCTGTAGCCTTGAACAGTCTTGTTTATAGTATCGTAGAAAAATATTTTGACAATGGATGTTTTAGGATTTTAGCCAATCACCCCCAAGGGGTGGCTGATCCTTGTCCAATTAGACTATGAAGAAAAAGTCTATAAAAGAGTTTGTAAAATAATTAAATAAATCAATCTTGCTGCTCAATTCCTGCCTGTTGGATCTTCTCTCCTCCTCCCTACGGCCGTGGGACACGGTAATATACCCTAGGGCATTTTTTTTAATAACTCCCCAATTCAGTGCCCCCACTGAGACTTTCCAAACCAGACTGTTGCTTGCTTGCTCTCCCTTCCCCCTCTTTCACCCCCTCCCAGTGGGTGGCCGGAGAGGAGAATTGGAGGCACAAAAAAGCCAGAGATCACAGGCTGAGATAAGAAAAATTTACTGGAAACAGCAATGAGATAAGAAAATAACTGTAACAGCAACAATATTAATATCAAATATATACAAAAAGAGAACAATTGACATGCAGAAATTCTCACCACAGACCCCAAGACAATGAACAATGACTGACAGGTTCCCCACCCTGCCACGCTTTGTTTCACTGGAAAGGGACACCCCTCCTTCCCGGAAGCGAGAGTCCCTTTTCCCCACCCCTGGCAATGACATAATGTGGTATTGAATGACACAATAGCTTGGCGTCTCCCTCTCCTGCTGATCTGGGCAGGAACCAGGAAAATGAGAAATGTTGCTGCCTTCTTCATTTAAAAGATATGAAGGTTCGCTTTAAATCTCTGTAGATATAATTTTTAGAACTAAATCTCATATAGCTTGTAATTCAAATAAAAATATTGCTAGTTACCACTATAGGACCAAAACACAAGACAATAACTAAAAATAATTTAGTTTTTTCACTGCAACACCTTCTACCTATCCAGACAAGGTTGATGGTTTGCTTATTTTTCATTAATTCATGTTTTTTTTCTGACAGATTGCTTTTTTTCCCCCATGTCATTTTCCATAGTATTTCTTTATTTTTTACTTATGGCTTGATCCTTCTAATTGTTCTGTCAGATTAGATGGGAGCTATTAAATGAATGGTTCATAATTTGTCCTAATAGCTTTTCAAATATACAATTAGACGGATGAAATCAACTACTTTTTCCTGTAGTGATATCAGTCATTTGCAAGGAATCTTCTTTGTATCAGAAGATTCAACACGTCTCCATTCCATCCGTTCCACAATGACTTCTGTGCATGACTTTATTGTCATGCCAAGAGCAAGCCAGATGTATGCTATTATGCAAGAGAAAAACATTTCTGTAGAGCCTGTTGTGCGATTTGGTACACTACTTAGATAGAACTTGTTTAGCATAACTTGCTTAGCATTAGTAGTTAAATTTGCTGAAGCCTCAGCCTGCAAGCTGTGAACTTTTTCCTAGATATGTTGAACTTTTACCTAGTTAAGTAAAAGGAGACCCCACCCCAGAGCCAGTTTGCACTGGAAGATAAGGGAGCAAGGAAGGCCACTGGCAGTGTGTTGTGATTAAACCCCAGCCAGCAGCCAAGCCCCACGCAGATGCTTGTTTACTCCCCCACCAGTGGGATGGGGAGAGAATAAGAAGGTGTAAAGGGATTCCTTGTGGAACAGGGGCATATGATACCCCAGGAAAGACTGGCCAACCCAGGGTTACTGTGGAAAAACCCCTGAACTGGCCTCAGGCTGCAGGCAGGCCGGGAAGACACCTGGCAGCAGGCAGCCTTGAAAATCCTTGGCAAAGTTACACACTGGTCGGCTCCCCCACTGCTTAGAGGCTGTCTCGTGGGAATAGGGTGTGAATCTTTGCAAAGTAGATATAAGTTAGTGGAAGTAAACAATAAAGGAAGAACGATGCTCAAATCATATCAGTGTTAGTGTCGTTACTCTGGCTGGCTCCCCTGCACTCGGGACCCCCCCGCAAAACCTGGCGCCCAAACAGGGAGCCGCGTGATTTTTTTCGCTTAAATGCGGTTTCGCTTGAATGCGGCAAGACTCCAAATCATCGCATCGGTGTTGGAGCCTGGGGAGCCGGAGCCGGAGGGTCTCAAAGCCGAGTGAAGCCGGAGACCGTAGCTCGCGAGGCCGAGCGAGCACCCGCAGGTAAGAAGCTATGGAGTACGAGGCAGGAACTCACCTCCTAGCCAGTATCCTCGCTAAGAGAGGCGAGACTGTGAAAGATCGAGATCTTTATGCCCTTATTACGTGGGCCTGGGAACAAGGGTGTTTGAAATGCACTTCGCTTTTGTTTTCTACTGAAGTGTGGTGGGAAGTTGGAAACAAACTGTGGCTGTCCACGATTGAGGGTGGAAAGGAAGGTAAAGAAGCTAAAGCCCTCGGATTAACTTGGAGAGCCGTGACTAACACCCTCGCAGAAATGAAAGCAGAGAGGAAGGTGGCCATGG